>NW_022436958.1:24920320-25035716 GCF_009761245.1 Sapajus apella
ATGTATATATATATATATATATATATATACATTTTTAAAAAATGTTTAAGCACAAAGTCATTTAGCAAAAACTCTCCCTTCCTCTTTTGCCTTGTGCAACTCAGTTCTCCGCTATGGAGGGAACCACAAAACATTTTGTTTCTTTTCAGTTACTCTATTTATACATAGAAAGCTTCATTTTAGAGTGTGATTTAAAGGATATCAGATGCCACTGTATTGTTTTCAGTTTATCAATATAAAATAAGGCAAACAAATTTGTCTTTAGATCTAAGCATACTTTTTCAAGGAACATGAAACTTTGAAACTTTAAAAACTTACCAGGAACCTATGAATAGCTTATGTATAATTCATAAGTTGTGTGTTTTATAATGCACCTGCTTTTCCACAGCAGTGAGTGTATAGAGGTAAAAATCATAAGCTTTTATGAGCTTTTATCAGTTGGCCATGTGTAGTTCTACATGAACCCAAAAAGTACATGGCCGGTTGACTTATGATTTGGGATGAAGGCACTGGGGGCATACAGCAGGTAAATGAAATTGAAAGATTACTTGAGGATGCCATTTGATTTAAACTTACCTTTGTTTTATTATGGTTATACCTGCTGGTCTTTAATGCTGTCTATGTTAGTTGTACTACTTTTATCTAAATAATATAATTGAAAATCAAGTAGATAGTGCCTTCAGATACCAGTTGTATATTTCATTAGTACAGTTAATCTAAAAAATGTAGGGCCTAGTATCTGTGGGCCCATTAGCTGGCTTCTGTATGTATTGGCTACAGCAGTTACTAGCTTTATGATCACCATATAGAGTTGTGCAGTTAGTGAGTGCATTGCAGAAACGTGCTTGGTTGAGGGAGCTTCCAACTCAAGCTCCACTCTCTACAGCCAGACTATGTCTGCTTAGAAGACTGAGCACCTTTTTCTAATTCTCTACCAGGATGATTCACCTCCTAATGTGCATAAATATGAGCACAGATTAAAGGAAGCCCTGATCACTTCAGCTTTTTGATCTGTACAATATAGCATTTTTATGCACTGAAATTTAATTCATTGCTCCTGGTGATTATTGAAATGAATAAGGATTTAATATATACTCTTGGTACTTTACAATCAGTCACCGCTTTCTATGGAATTTCATAGCTCACTTTTATAACAGACATTGGTAAAGTAAGAATCTGTTAAAGTACTTATCTAAAATATTTCAATACTCAGTGGAGTGATTTTTGCTAGTGAAGCTTAAAAATTAACATAATGCTTTGTTTTCATCCTGATCCTTAAAGTACGTATACTTAATCCAAGAATTTCCTGACATGTATTGTAGTATAGTATGTTAGAAAGAACATAGGCTATGGAATCAGAATGACCTAGGTTCAGATCCCCATCTCAGCCTTATACTAGCTGTAAACTTGGACAAATTAATATTTGTGTCGTATTTTCTTTCTTTTTTTGGTCTTTTTTGTAGAGATGGGGTCTTGCTATGTTGTCCAGGCTGGTCTTGAACTCTTGGGCTTAAGTGATCCTCCTGCCTGAGCCTCCCAGAGTGCTGGGATTACAGGCTTGAGCCACTGGGCCTAGCCCTGCATTTTATTTTCATCTGTCAAAATACAAATTGAATTGGCCTACCTCACAGTATTGTGAAGATTAGAAGATGTAATGTGTAAAGCAGATACTAGGTGCTCATTAAATGTTCTCTTTAATGACCCCTTCTTCCGCTTTGTCTTTAGATTCCTGAGAGTTAACCCCAAAGTTCTTTTTGTTTTTATACTTGTTAAAAATATCCCTAAGATGTATTTCTGTACTTTCATGTTTTTCTAGGCTGCCAGAGGGTCCTTTAGGTCCACCAGAGTACTGCTGAACTTCATTTGAACACCTGATATTGTTATTAGAGTTAGATATGGGGGCAGTTGTGAATTGATTTCAGGATATCCAGGATTGTTGTTTCTTAATAAAGCTATGCCATTAGCTTAAGATTTTATTATGATTGGCCTATTCATCTCAAAGATAGAGTAAGGTGGAAAAAATTCTGGTTAGTGAGACTGCATGACACTGGATAAGAGCATGAGCTAGACAGACCCAGTAAAGACCAAAATCCACATTGTTTTGGAGACATTCATAACATAATTATTTGAATCAAGCAAAACTGAATTAAGAAAAGGGGAACTCCAGATTAATGTGGCTAAAGAAACAGTTGTGTTATTATGACCTTTTAGGATTTTCATTTGAAATACCAATGAGCCCCCTAGATATCATAAAATTAGATTTAATAAATTATGGATGATATAAAAACTTAGCTGATGATAAGATCAAACCTTATCTCTGACTGACCAAGGCTACTGAAATTTGTGCTCCTCCATATCATGCTTTGAAGAATGTATAACCCATTTCTTTAAACCTTAGTTTAAAATCTGTAGCTGAGAAAAATACTTTCATTTCATCTTGATTTACTTAAATTAAAATACCTTTAATAGAGGATGGTAAAGGTATTGTGTACAGAATATGTCAGTAGTTTCAAATGTTTTTATTTTCTTTGATGAAAAATATTAATTTGTCCTTTTTAAAATCATTTATCTATGTAGGCATTAATTCATGGACTAAACAGACATTATTACTCCATTACTATTAACTATCGGAAAAATGAACTGGAACAGAAGGTAAGTTTAAATTTTTATTTTATATGAGGAAAAAATATATTTCAAACCATTTAAACTATTACCTGGTTTGTGATTTAAATTAGAATTTTTGACCTCTTTCAATGTTTCCAAATACTGTTCCACTATTGATGAATTGCAGCATATTTTACCTTATTGGTAGGTGCTGAAGTGGGAGAGGAAGTAGGAAATAAATCAAACATTCCACTTTGGTTTTATGAAAATCATAAAAATACTTCTTTTAGTTCTGTGATTTTTCTGATTGATGTATCTTCTCCAATAAAAAGGCCTTTGTCATTAAATTAGTAAATATATTGCTCTGTGAATTTGAGAGGAATAACTTAAATTGCAGTTGTATAGTGCTGTTTGTTTGTTTGAAGAGATAGGGTCTTGCTCTGTCTCCCGGACTAGAGTGCAATGGTGTGATCATGGTGCACTGCAGCCTTGAACTTTTAGGCTCAGGGGATCCTCACTCTTCAGCCTCTGGAGTAGCTGGGACTGTAGGCATGCACCACCACACCTGGCTATTTTTTGGGTGGTGGGTGGGAGGTAGAAACAGAGACTTGTTTTCTTGCTTAGGTTGGTCGTGAACTCCTGTGCTCAAGTGATCCTCTCATTTCAGCTTCCTAAATCGGTGGGATTATTAGCATGAGCCAACCATTTCACCCAGCCTAGTGGTTTTAGAAAACATACCATGTTTACCCTAAGAAAACTAAACATGAGTCAAAGGGAAGCACTTATGGGATTTTCAGATAATTTGAACTAGATCCTTACCGTCTTTTATACCAGTTTTCAAGTTTGATTACTTTTTAACATTACCTAACATTTTGATGAATTAGCATTCTCGTTTGTTTCTACTATTTTAGGATTATTTCCAGTACAGTTTTTCTCTCAACTAATGCCAAGTATTTAACTTTGCCTGTTGTTTTTTGATATTTCAGTCTGACCCACTTTCTCCCTCTTTACTACTACAATTAGTCATCCACCTAATTAGTTTCTTGTATTTCTCTCTGGGAAACAGTTAAAAGCATTTTTTTTTTCAAAGAACACTGAGTTTACTATTGATTGATATCCAGTTACGTTTCAGTTATTGAGTCCACTCTTAAGTCTGAAAGTGATAAGTAATCAGTAGCAAATAAGATCATTCTATCTAGCCAAAACTGTTTCTCACCAAGGTGCATTAGAAGGAGATCCTGGTGCATGGCAACTGGCGGATGGAGTGAGGCGCGCTCTCCACATGTACCCTCTCTTTCAACTAATCTATACACTTGGGAGGAGGATGTGCAATATAAGATTTTTTTTTGAAGTAAGAATTCTAATTTTTTTTCCTAAGTTTGATAAACTGTGTTTTAAAAGGTCAGATCCACTCATAAACTCATCTGAAGGGCCCAGTGCTTCAGCATGTGATAAGTGAGGGGGTGGGGGACCATTTACCCCTTGGCCTGAGGGGATCCTATAAATCTCTCTTCCAGTTGCCTGCCTGTGTCCCACAGTTTACTTCTGCTGTGATAGATTTAGTTGATTGCTCTAAGTATATTTTTAACGCTTATTTTTAATTTTACATGGAATGAGCACAGACTATGAAAAATGGCACCACTCAGGTACAAACAGAAAATTCATTCAGAATATAAATGTTTTATCAGACTGATATTGGACACCCATCTATTTGGAAATGTCTGGCTAATTACATCAATTTTTTTCTTTCTCTTTTTTTGGGGAGTATCTCATAAACTTAGCCATTTTCCTTGGCATAAAAAGCAAATATATAAGCACTTACATAAATTAATTAATGTTATGTTTATGTTCTTAATAGCTCAGTTTAGCTGTTAAACTGCCTTCTTGATAACAAAAGCTCTGCCTTTACTCTTACCCGGACAACTTGTATACTTAACCCCAGGCCTTACCTGAGAGTCCCAAGGGTATCCTTGTCCAGATATGATAGGAATATCCTGCTGCTCCTTGGGAACTGTCTTTGTTTGCTTTTGAAATGGTAGGGAAATGCAGTTCTCAACACTTAATTATAGGTAGCTGTATAGCATAGGTAGTTGTAGCAGCACCCACATTTCCCAAAGATGTATTTTCTAGAACAGTATCAGTGGAGAAGCTAGGAAGCAATCAAAGAAACTGAAATCATCTGTGGAGGGTTTTCCTAATTTTTCTTGGCATAGTGTTCTTGCTCCTGGAGCCATAGTAAGGAAATGGGAGAAGAATTAGTGACCTTGGAGCCAAAGGGAGGGAATGGAGGAATTTTGTATCTTGAAAAGCCTTATAGGTGATTTTGACAGGCAGCTTATTTTCCACTATAACATAAAATTTGTACCACAAATAGCTGTAAATTTCTAAGCAAGTAGGGTCATTTTTCTTTTCTTCCTTTTTTTGGGGGTGGGGGGAGACGGAGTCTTGCTCTGTCACCCAGGCTGGAGTGCAGTGGCGTGATCTCGGCTCACTGCAACCTCTGCCTCCTGGTTTCAAGCAATTCTTCTGCCTCAGCCTCCTGAGTAGCTGGGACTACAAGTGTGTGTCACCATGCCCAGCTAATTTTTGTATTTTTAGTAGAGATGGGGTTTCACCATGTTGGCCAGGATGGTCTTGATCCCTTGACCATGGTCTTGATCTGTCTGCCTCAGCCTCCCAAAATGTTGGGAATATAGGCATGAGCCACCTTGCCCAGCAAATAGGGTCATTTTTCTAAACTAAACCAGCGTATACCTCCAAGTACTTGTCAGAGTCTCATGGCTCAGGGATCTCATTTAAAGTATAATGGTTCTATTGACAAAATAACAGTCATTTTGTAGCCATCATTTTTTTTTTAACTTTTTGCAATTTTGTGACTCATTCAAAGGGAAAAACTTCTTCCTTAATCATAGTCCTTAATTGAACAAAATTTCTAGGGTAGGACTTTAAGAAAAACTGTCTTAAAATAAAAACTTGAAACCTTAGGGAACATCTAAGAATACTTAGAATTGTAAGTCCAATTTGAGAAACATTGAACTAAGGTGCTTTAGTTTCATGATCACTAATATAGGGTCCAACCCTAATTTGCTGATGTGATTGCACACTAGATAATTTTTCTTGTTTTTGTAGTCTCACTCACTCTGTCACCCAGGCTGGAGTGTAGTGGCACAATCTCACCGCAACCCCTGTCTCCCAGGTCCAAGTGATTCTTCTGCCTCAGCCTCCCAAATAGCTGAGATTACAGGCGTGTGCCACCATGCCCAGCTGATTTCTGTGTTTTTAGTAGAGACGGGCTTTCACCATGTTGACCAGGCTGGTCTCGAATTCCTGACCTCAAGTGATTCTCCCGCCTCAACCTCCCAAACTGCTGGGATTATCGGCATGAGCCTGCCTAGCCTAGATAAATATTTTTTTCTCAGCTTCATGGCTTTTCATTCTAACAATAAAGAAGTTTTAAGTTTTTAATTATGGATGGAATATCAGAATTTGAAGGAAACTTTGAGATTACCTAATACAAACCCCTTACTTCACAGATCTCTAAACTGAGGCTCAGAAAAATTGACACAAGTTCATTTAGTACATGGGGCATTTATCTCCTTATCTTGGCATTTGCAATCGAGGCTATATGTACTTTGTATAAAATTAATATGAGTTTCATTCATTCATTCATCAGATATTTATTGAGTGTGTGCTATTATTAGATATTGTTCTAGAATCTAGATCTTGGTGATCTTGAAATGAATAGGGCAAAGTCCCTGCCTTTTTAATTTCCCTTTAGTGGGAGAGAAATGCAATAAACAAGTAAACAAAAATTTCAGGTCTTTATAATATAAGTGTTATACGAGTAATACAGCAGGTTAAGGGAAGAAAGATTTTTGTTTAAGGTAATGTGGTTTGACTATTTTAGGTGGTGGTGTTAGGGAAGGCATCTATCTGTAAGGAAGAGAGGAAGGTAAGTTATGCAAAGATGAGAATAGCCTTCTAGGTAGAAGAACAGCAAATGCAAAGCCCTTGGTGTTTGAGTACTCCTTTAGTTATATTAATATAAATATAGGCGCATTGTAGTTGGAGTTTATTTGAATTAATAAAGTTAAATTTAAACTCATTAAGTCAAAATGGTTTTTGTTTTTAAATTTTTTTCCTCTAGACACTGAAGGGGATGTCCTCAAAGCAGAAAAAGAATTAATTTTTCTTTATTTTTTAGATGTTGCTAAATTTGCATAAGAAGAGTTGGATGGAAGGTTTGACACTTCAGGATTACAGTGAACATTGTAAACATAATGAATCAGTGGTAAAAGAGATGTTGGAATTAGCCAAGAATTACAATAAGGTAAAAGTTACTTCTGCCATTTGTTCTTTATAATCTTGGGAATACATATGATTATATACCAAGCATTGTGTACATAATTAAAAAATAGAGACACCTTGGCCGGGCGCGGTGGCTCACGCCTATAATCCCAGTACTTTGGGAGGCCGAGACGGGTGGATCAAGGGGTCAAGAGATCGAGACCATCCTGGTCAACATGGTGAAACCCTGTCTCTACTAAAAATACAAAAATTAGCTGGGCATGGTGGCGCATGCCTGTAGTCTCAGCAACTCGGGAGGCTGAGGCAGGAGAATTGCTTGAACCCAGGAGACGGAGGTTGCAGTGAGCTGAGATCGTGCCATTACACTCCAGCCTGGGTAACAAGAGCGAAACTCCGTCTCAAAAAAAAAAAAAAATAGAGACACCTGTTTTGTAAATAAGATAGTAAATATTTGCTTTGCAGTTCATCTGGTCTGCAACTACTCACCCTTGCCTTTGTTGGGCAAAGGCAACCATATATAATATGTAAAGGAATGAATGTGTTTGCCTTGGATTAAAACAAGCAGCTAGCCAGATTTGTCCCACGGGCTATAGTTTGCCAACTCCTGTGTAGACCATGCAATACGGTTGTACATTTGAAATCTTCATTATTTAGGGTGTTTTTTTCTTGAAAGGGACAGGGAGTAAGGAGATATAGATAACAATTATCAGCACTTGCTGCTTGCTCTGTATAATGTATTTTATGAATGTTTCTATTTTTCATTTAATAATTATTTATTGAAAATCTAATGTGCCAGGCATATCACACATGTATACATATAGATTGCAACTCATTAATGTGTTGAAAACCTACAATTTGAAAAAACACATTTACACATTATGCAGTATTATATTAACAAATATTTATTGAACATCTCTTGTACGAGTTATAGTAGAAAACGGATCCTTGCTTTATTTATAGGAAAACAGGAACAGTTAGATAACCTTATAAATAACCAGGGCATTAGTTAAAAATCAGTCTATACCATAATACTTTCATATTCAGATTATGCACAGACCAGCTACATCATCATCACCTAGGATCTTGTTAGAAATGCAGACTTTCAGACCTACTGATTCAAAGTCTACAGTTTAACGAGATCTCCAGGAGATCTGAATACTCTTGAAGTTAGACATTAGAGAAACACTACCATAGAGACCATAGGAAGCCCTGTAGGAGTTCAGAGGCTCCAACTTTCAAGCTGGTCAAGACCCAGGTTGCTGTCTTACAGGAAAACAACATTCGAACTAGGCCTTAAAGCATCAGTAAGATTTGAACATAAAAAGAAATGTTACCCTAGGCAAAAAAAAACCATCACAGGCAAGGGCTAGGAGATAGAAAAGGCACAGAACAGATTCCGAAGTCCTACATCCAGAGGAAATGAAATCAGTATGTCGAAGAGATGTATGTATTCCCATGTTCATTGGAGCATTATTCATAGCATCCAAGATATGGAATCAACCTAAGTGTCAACAGACAAACACAATGTGGTGTATAGATATACATACGATGGAATACTAGTCAGCCATTAAAAAAAGGAAATTCTGTCATTTATGACAACATGGATGAACTTGGAGGACATTATGTTAAGTGAAATAAGCCAGGCATTGAAAACCAAGTACCACATCATCTCACTTATATGGAATCTAAACAAGTTGAACTCATAGAAGTAGGGAGTAGAATTGTGGTTACCAGGGATGTGAGGTTTGGGTGGAGCTGGGTGGGTTGGGAGGTGTTGGGGAGAAAAAAACGATACAGGACATGTTTAGGAAACAATATGCTTAGCTAGCATGCATAGTACATGAGGGTGAATAGTGGGGAATTAAGTTTTTGAAATCAAATAATAGCACTTGAGATATCAGGATAAGAGGTTTTTTTTTTTTCTTTTTTTTTTTGAGATGGAATCTCACTCTGTCACCCAGACTGGAGTGCAGTGGTGGTATGATCTCAGCTCACTGCATCATCCGTCTCCTGGGTTCAAGAGATTTTGCTGCCTCAGCCTCCTGAGTAGGTGGGATTACAGGCACCTGCTGCAATGCCCAGCTGATTTTTATATCTTTTAGTAGACATGGGGTTTCACCATGTTGGCCGTGGCTGGTCTCAAACTCCTGCCCTCAGGTGATCCACCCGCCTTGGCCTCCCAAAGTGCTGAGATTACAGGAGTGAGCCACCATGACTGGCCTAAGGTTATTTTTGATCAGAGGCACAATATGCCTAGAACCTGACTTAAGAAACAGAATTTCACTACAGTATAGAAGAAGGAATGCTGTAAGAGAAGATTTGAAATGGAGATTGTGTTTAAGAGGAGCTTGCTACTACCCAAACAAAAATTACAAAGAATCTGTATTATCATGTTAGCAGTTGAAATGGGGTATCAGTAGGCAAATAAATAAAGCATGGCACTGGTTGGATAGATGAATTGAAAGAAGGAGGAGGAATCAAAGAGGAATTGTAAGTTTCCTGCCTGGGTGACTAGTAGTATGGTGGTACCATTAGCATTTTCAATGTAGGTGTAAGTAGAAGGATTATTGAGGAAGGAGGTAAAGAGTTTATTTTAAAAGATGCAATTAGAAATGTGGGACTAGGAATTAATGGTAAGGGCTAGAACTCAAGATTTTAGGATCATAGTTAAGATTGTTGTTGGTTAGTATACCAAAACTTAGTATTTCTGTTTAAAAAAAAAATACATCTTAAATAACTTTTATCCAAGAGACAATGTATAAAATATACCACGTGTAGCAACAAGTCTTTTGAGAGAACTAAGCTTTAAAATAAAGTTGATGGGCCCATACAAATGAAGTCCCAGCCGAATTAGGTTTGGCTTTGAAAACTATGCCCTGATTAGAGTGTTTCAACTGGAAATCCTCGTTAGTGCTAGATTGTAGGGAAAATATTTCTTATCTTTCTAGTATATGTTTTCATGATGTGGATATTAGATAAAGAGAAATCCCTTACCATATTTTAAATAGTTAACCTTTTATAAGTACAAAAGTTATGACTGAAGTTATTATTCAGCAGACTGTAGGAATGGTTTTCATTTCTCTGTAACATTACACGTTTAAGTAAATTTGTATTGGTATCACTGCCAGGAAATAACCTATTTATGGTTACTGCTGCCCATCTACAGAAGTTTTTCCTATTTTACAGTTTTAAAAAATCTCTGTAGTACTCAAAAACTTGTAAGGTTTGGTTATAAAATGAAAACAATGTGTAAGCTGTGATATGAAAGAGTCCAAATTTGGGAATGTAATTCCCTCTGTGATTGAAAGAAATACGGTGGGTTTTTTTAGTAACACTTAAAATATAAAAAGAAAGGCCCATGCTACCAATTCTTCATAGTATTCTTTTTAATTGGTTGGTGTTTTAAGCTAAGGTAATTACTGTTGGATGCCAGTTAGGTCCTAAAGTAAAAGAAGGTTAGAAAATAATTAAATTCTTATGTCCCAAGTTTTCAGTTTCAAGTCTGAATTTCACAGAAATTCTGCTTGATTATTATTAGTCATTTGTTTTTTTCTAATTACTGAACCATAACACCCACAGTTCTGTTATTCCAAGTCTCCTAATTTATTCATGCCAAGATGCATCTGCTTTTTTTAAAAAAAAAATTTTTGATAATATTTGATTACATATTTGTAAATGAACGTGCAGGTGAAAAAAATGAATTGCGAAGAACCTTTTAAGAATAGCATAGAAATAAAAATTTGCCTTTTTTTTTTTTTTAAGCATGTAGCTCTATATATTCTGAGATGTGACAGTTTACTGTTCGTGTAGAAATACTGACCTACTTAGTTAGTAACCTGAAAGAAAGTTTGAATATTTTTATATAATTACATATGAAATATGTAAATATACAATTACTTTTGGCTTACTACAGTAGCTATACTAAATGGAGAAATCTCATTTTTTTGGTAGTACTATTATGATAAAAACAAAAGACATAAATATTGGGGAAAACATGTAAGATTATTATTATTTGCATATGATAGAATATGTTTGCAATCAAACATAGAAATCTAAGAGAATAAACTTAGAAAACTCTTAGAACTGTTTTAATGAAGAATTCTGTAGGTGGTAAACACAGTTACATAAACTGAAAACAGTTGAAAAATATAATAGGCAAATCAGTTCACAGTAGCATCTAGAATTATAAAATATGCAGGAATTAGCCATCACAAGAAATATAAATGTATAAGTGTATATGACTTACGGAAGAAAACGAAAACATTTGTAATAAATTAGGACATACCATGTTTCCAAATGGGAAGGCTAAGTATTTTAAAGCTGCTGTGAGCCTTCCCAAACATTACTATAATTCTAGTAAGAATATTAATATGGGGGCTGAGCGCGGTGAATCATGCCTGTAATCCTAGCACTTTGGGAGGTTGGGGCAGGCAGATCACAAGGTCAAGAGATTGAGACCATCCTGGCCAATATGGTGAAATCCCATCTCTACTAAAAACAGAAAAATTAGCTGGGTATGGTGGTACGCGTCCGTAGTCCCAGCTACTTGGGAGGCTGAGGCAGGAGAATTGCTTGAACCTAGGGAGGTGGAGGTTGCAGTGAGCCAAGATTGCGCCACTGCACTCCTGCCTGGCAACAGAGTGAGATTCTGTCTCAAAAAAAAAAGAAAGAAAATTAATGTGAGCTTTGAAAAATTTGATGTGACATTAAAGTTTATCTTCATAAAGTAACAACTAACATTTATTGTTTGTTATAAGTCAAAATGTGAGAAAATTTTGTACCTATAACACAGTAAGCTAGTACCCCAAAATACATAATATTCAAAGAATTCCTATAAAATATTTATTCTAATTTTGTTTTTCATTTCTGTAAATTATTGAGCAACAGGTGGTGTTTGGTTCCATGAATAAGTTATTTAATGGCGATTTGTGAGATTTTGGTGCACCCATCCCCTGAGCAGTATACACTGTAACCAATTTGTAGTCTTTGACTATAAAATATATTTTTAAAATAATACGTTGAGCAAAAGCTAAACCTCACTGAAGAAAAAGACAAATATATATAAGCGTGGAAAAGTTCTAACCTTTTTAAGTAGTCAAAAAAAAGTAAATATTTTTTTTCTTTTTAAATAAAAAAGAAGACAAGAAAGTAAAGTATATCTCCTATAAGAAAGAAAAAAAAAAGAAAAGCTTCTTAAACATAAAAGAATTTTTTAGGAAAATATACCACTAGTGGGAAAGTAATTGATATAACGTGTTTGGGGGCCATTTTTCAATTCTAAGTGCATATAACTCTTTAAATCAACATGTTCTTGTCAAAGGATTTACTATGAAAAGTAAATTTCACAAAAACTAACTTAGGGAAATATCTACAATCTGTTGTTAGATATATAAAATTAATTGTATAACAATGTTAAAATAATTCCTATCACATTCTCTTCTCACCCTTTTTCAAATGTATCTCTATCTTGCATATATGTCAACATATTGTGTTGGTAACAGTGTGTGAGGCAGGAGACTCTTAACTTACACTTTCTATTTTCCATTTTTGCATTAAACAAGTAATACTTATATCTAAGGTTGTGTTAGCTCAAAATAACAGTGGCTTGAAAAAGGTAGGAAGGTATGTCTCATATTTCAAGGCCAATATAAAACTTCAGAGACATTAGAGACCCAGGTTCCTTCTGTCTTTCTGCTCTACTTTCCTTGTATAGGCTTTCTTCCTTTAGGTCACCTCATGATTCACTGTGATTACAATAGCTTCAGCCATCTCATCTAAGTATCATGCAACAGGAAAAGAAGAAAGGGCAAAAGGGGGATAAATCAGTTTCCTTTCAGCGCTCCTGATTACAACTGACCCTTGAACTATATGGATTTGAACTGTATAGGGCCACTTATACATGGATTTTTCTCATAAATATATTAGAAATCTTTTTGGAGATGTACAACCATTTGAATAAATCCTCAGACAACCTGCATGGTCCAGAATTATTATTATTTTTAAAGACAAGGTCTCTGTCATTCAGGCTGGAGTGTAATAGCATGATCATGGTCACTGTAGCTTCCACCTCATGGGCTCAGGCAGTCCTCCTGCCTCAGCCCCACCGAGTAGCTGGGACTACAGGCATGTGCCACCATGCCTGGCTAATTTGTTGTAGAGATGGGGTTTCACTATGTTACTCAGGCTGGTCTTGAACTCCTGGGCTCCAGCAATCTGCCCGCCTTGGCCTCCCAAAGTGCTGAGATTATAGGCATGAGCTATAGCGCCTGGCAGCCCAGAAATATTGAAGAAAAAAAAAACAAAGGTATGTTATAAATGCATAAAATACAAGGGATACTCGTCTATTTTATCATTTACTACCATAAAATATACACTAATCTATTATAAAATAAAAATCTGTCAAAATATATGCATACAAACACAGATGTACATGGCACCACCATTCTCAGTTGAGACAGTTGAATTGCTTGATATGTACTATAGATTGAGGTCTACAGCTGCAGTTGCCTGCCATTTCAGACAGGCACTTCACTTTGCAAACAGATGATGTAAACTTATTGTATTGATAAGTATGGTACTGTAAATGTATTTTCTTTTCCCTACACTTTTTCTAATAACATATTCTTTTCTCTAGCTTACTTTATTGTAACAATATAGTATATAATGTATATAACATACAGCATATGTGTTAACTGTTTATATTATCAGTAAGGCTTTCAGTCAACAGTAGGGTATTAATAGTTAAGTTTGAGGAGAGTCAAAGTGGCATACAGATTTTCAACTGTGACAGGGGTTAGCACCCATAACCCTCATCCCCATTTGTTCAAGGGTCAGCCATATATCTCATTTGGCAGAATGTAGTTAAATGGACACAACTAGCTGCAAGAAAGTTATGTAATGTAGTCTTTTAGCTGGGATCATTGATACCTTTAGTAAAATCAGAGTTATGTTATAGAAGAAGAAGGGGAAGATGGGTATTAAGGTGACTAGCAGATTCTACCATAGAAATTTTTTCCAACAAGCTGAACCACAGTTTCTCTTATACACACACATACACACACAAACATGTGTGCACATAAATATATGATCTTTATTTTTCTCTCCATTTCATGTAATTACATTTTGAAATTGAGTTCTCTGTGAAATTTTTATGAAGCATCTATGTTGTTTAGGCCCATTTGATAAATCATGCATGTGAGATTATTATTACTATTCAGGATGTATCAGTGAAAAGTAATGATTTCCTTAATTGCCATGAATGTTTCTTTGAGGTCTTTGGAGATACATAGGACTGTGTTTAAGCCCCAGTTTCATTGCTTATTGCAGTATGGTATGGCTAGAGGCAAGTCAGCCTCTCTGCATTGTGTTTCCTTATCTCTAAAATGAGGTTAAAGATTGTAATATATGTGAAGCATCTGGTATGTGATAGGCATTTAATAAAATGATAGCCACAACCACTTCTGATGTTATTAATATCATTCTTGACTCCTCTTTCTTTTTCTCACAACTACTCAATCATTAAACCATTCTGACTAAATTATAGAGTTAATCTTTTTCTTTGCATTGCCAGTTCCATTGCCTTACCTCCTAATTGGTTTTCTTGCATCTCCATTCTTTCTCATTCAAGTCAATTTTCCATCCTGTAGAATGATCTTTCTAAAATGCATATGGGTCATGCATCCAAGAAAACTGTTTAAGAGAAATGACAACCTACAGAGTCGGAGAACGTTTTTTGCAAATCAGATATCTGATAAAGATCTAATATCTAGAAAATAGAAAGCCAGGTATGGTGGCACATGCTTGTAAGCCCAGCACTCTGGGATGCCAAGGCAGGAGAGGATCATCACTTGAGCCCAGGAGTTCAAGAACTGGGCAACACAGGGAGACCCTGTCTCTCTCTCTCCACACACACACACGCACACGCACACGCACACACATACGCACACACACACAAAATTAGCTGGGTGTGTGGTCTCAGCTACTCAGGATGCTGAGGTGGGAGGATCGCTTAGGCCCAGGAGTTCGAGGATGCAAAGAACCATGATCATACCACTGTACTTCAGCCTGGGCAACAGAGCACGGCTCCATCTCTTAAACAAAACAAAACAAAAATATAAAGAAAGTATAAAAGAATTAAAAATTGGAAAAAAATAGAAACTATAAGGAACTCTTGCAATGCAGCAACAAAAAGACAATCCAGTTCAAAATTAGGCAAGGACTCAGATAGAAATTTCCCAGAGAAGATATGCAAATGGTTCCAAATACATAAAAAATATGTTCAATCAATATTATTAGTCATAGGAAAATGCAAATCAAAATCACAATGGCTATAATTCAAAATAATGAAAAATAACAAATGTTGCCAAGGGTGTGAAGAAATTACTAGTGGAGATATAAAATGGTGCAGCCACTGTAAACAGTTTGGTGATTCCTTAGAAAGTTAAACATACAATTACTATATGACCCAGTAATTCTGCTCATAAGTATATACCCAAAAGAACTGAAAATGGGTATTCAGACAAAAAAATGTGTATATGAATGTTCATAGTAGCACTATCACATTGGCAAAAAGTGGAAACCACCCAAATGTCTATCAGTAGATAAGTGAATAAACAAATTCTGTTATATACATACAACATACTATTACTCAGTCATAAAAAGGAATGGAGTGATGATAAACATGCTACTACATGGATGGACCTCTAAAACATGGTAAGTGAAAGACGACAGATGCAAAAGGCTACATATTATATCATTCAATATATAAATAAAGTCTACAAATAAAAATATAAATATATAAATGGAATATATAAATTCATGTAACAAAAAACTAGACTAGGTAAATCCATAGAGACAAAAAACAGATGTGTGGTTGCCAGGGACTTGGGCAAGGTGGGAATAGGGAAGTAGCAGCTTAATGGGTACTAGGTTTTCCTTTGGAGTGATGAAACATTTTGGAATACAGGTGATTGGGACACTAAATGCGACTGAATTGTACACTTTAAAATAGTTTTATGTTATGTGAAATTTACCTCATTTGTAAAAATGCAGATTGGTTCATGTTACTACCTTGCTTTTAAAAAGCCTTTGATGACTGACTTCTCATTGCCTTAGAATGAGGTCCAGATCCCATTTGGCTCCTGCTTGCCTCTGTAGCTTTATCTCTTATCACTGTTATGTTGTTGAAATACTGCGTAATTTGTAGTTCTTCTAAATTATAATGCTTTTTCTTGCTTCCTGGCCTGAAACATTCCTTACCACTATATCCCCAGCCCAACTCTTTTTCATTCAGTTCTCAGCTTAACTCTTTCTCACTTTTGAGACCCTCACCATACCACCAAATGAGTGCTATTTACTCCTTCCTTATATACCAATAGAACTTTGATCTTCTATCATATGAATCACATTTTTTTTTTTTTTGGCAGTGGAGTCTTGCTCTGTCACCAGGCTGGAGTGCAGTGGCACAATCTTGGCTCACTGCAACTTCCGCCTCCCAGGTTCAAGTGATTCTCCCACCTCAACCTCCTGAGTAGCTGGGATTACAGGCACGTGTCACCATGCCCAGCTAATTTTTGTATTTTTAGTAAAGGCGGGGTTTTCACCATGTTGACCAGGATGGTCTCAATCTCTTGACCTCATGATCCACCCGCCTTGGCCTCCCAAAGTGCTGGGATTACAGGCGTTAGCCACCGTGCCCAGGCAAAAAAATTTTTTTTAAGAAACCAGGTCTTGCTCTGTTGCCCAGGCATGCTGCATGACACCATCATAGCCCACTACAGACTTGAACTCCTGAGTTGAAGCAGTCCTCTTGAGTACCTGGGACTGCAAGCACTCACCACTATACCTGGCTATTTTTTTTTTTTTTTTTAATTTAAGATAAAAAGTCTTGCTGTGTTTCCCAAGATGGTCTCAACCTCCTGGCCTCGAGATGCTCCCCCACTGAGCCTCCTGGTTAGCTGAGATTATCACAGTTGTGAGCCACTATGCCCAGTCTAATTATTACTTTTTAATTTCCTGGTTTTACAGCTAGTCTATAAGCTCTGTGAATTCAGGTATCATCTCATTTAACTCTAGTACACTGCCAGTTAAATGGTAAATACTCAATAAGAATTTGTTGAATGAATGAAATTATGCTATATTTATATTTTTCTACCAAAAATGTAACTTTATTAAATGGCCAATCATAAGCACTGTTAGTTATTAATATTAACATAAGCATCTAAAATTTAAAGAAATGCAATGTCCTCTAAAGGGCACCCTTTTTCTTAATCTTTAACTGTTCTCTGTCATGGCACACTTTGCTCCTCTCCTTTCCTGTGGCCAACTGGATAAAATATAACCTCCTACGTCGTTGATCACTTCCTTCAGCCTGCCTCCAGTGTTCTTGGAGGCATAACCGTTTCACGACAAGAGTACGGTGCTGATGACAATTTGCTGTTTCCAGCTTATTAAAAGAGATGACTGATTTATTTTCTTAGTGTACTGACACTTACATCTCTTTCAGTTATCTTCCTTGTCCTCGTGCCTTCACATCGTACCTTTGAACTTCTGAAGTCTCTTCTTTTTACTTCCATGGCCATACATTCCCATGGTTCTCCTGACTTTTTGGCAACTACACTCTGCTGCTTTTGCTAGCTAGCATTGCTGCCTTTGCTGTACCTTTGCTATGAGCATTTCCAAGATTCAACCCTTGCCTTTTTGCTCTTTATTCCTTGTGTTTAAAAGTCTGTTTTCATGGTTTAGCAATGCCAACAACTTTGAAATCTCTTCCTTTCCTCTCATTTGAAATGTATTCTCATCTCCACTGTTTGAGACCTTTCCACTTAATGTCATTACTTTAAATGCTGCTGTTCAATAGTAACAGTATTATCTACCCTGCTTTTTACTTTTTCATGACAGTTCCCTCTACCAACTTGGTTATAACTGACACTCATTTTTCTAGGTATCATGTAGACTTGAAACTTTGACTCTTCTCCCTATTCAGCCATTCTCCCATGGTTTTTTCTTTTCCCTGTTACTACTAAGTATCACATGATGTGCTCCTCCCTAATGCATTCTATTTTTTTATTTAAAAAATTTTTTTGCCCCCGCCCCTCCCACCGACCCTGTCTCTCTTTCCCCGGGTGATCCACAAGAAGAAGTTAGCTCCATTCAGTTAACCCTTATATCCCCATCATGCTTTGTATACACTACTTTTTTGTATGTTTCACACTGCATCATGATGTGAGACTTTGGGCCAGTAAATCCCAAATGTGAGCTCCTTGAGAGCAAGAAGAGTTTGAAAAATTCCTTTTATGTTAGAGATTTTGTTAGAATTAACAATATGAAGTTTAGATTAACTTCTTTATTGAGATGGTTTAAGGATTCAGCAAATTAATATTTGTAGACATGTCTAGTATTGATATTTAATTAGTGATGGTAGTAGAAAAACTAGTTTTAATGTCTTCATATATGTAATCTTTTTATACCTTCTCAACATTTTAATTCCTTCATGTTTGTTAATTTTGCTTTCTCAAGTATGTTTTATCAAAGCTATTTCTTTAAACTTATTATTAACCCCTGTAACCTGTAATGTTGTTTATATAGTCAATATCTTAAAAAATCATGAAAGAAGTAAAATACATTGTCTTGAAATCCACTAGCAGCTATTAATTGATTGCTTAATAGTGAAAAATTAGTATATGCCATTTTAGCAGTTTGTGCTGTTTTATGTAAAAATGGCCATAATGGTGATATTAAAAAGCACATATTTAAATGGGATCATGGCATGTTATAGTGTGAACAAAGTTAACATGTTAATGTGGGGAAAAGAAACCCAAGGAATAGTGAAAGAAGCTTAAGGTGGAATAAGAGACAGGGTGGCAATAGCAAAGGCTAAGGGAATAGAAGAGAAAACAGATGTTGGAGTAGCTCCAAGCATGTTCAGAAAGTCAACAACACAACAACAACAAAAAACAAAACAACAACAAAAGTCCATTGGAATTGGCCTCCTGAAGATCCTAAGAGTGTTAGCGAAGTGCCAAAGATCCCATCAATGTTTGTAAAAGGTAAATAAAGTGATGAAATTTGAGATACAGATTTTCCATATGAGAAACTTGACCATTTGCAGAAAAAAGAAGGAGGTTAATGGGTTTAGTAAAAGCCTTGGTGAGATAGGGGGTATATTGGAGGGGATTATGATCATATAACAGACCAAATTCCAAGGATTTCTTAGAACTGTGCAGACCGTGCATGATGGGATAGCCATCTGGGGGTCTTTGTTGATAAACTGTTAAAAACGTTTCTTGTGTGAATAGCCACAAACATTTTCAGTGCTTTTTTGTTGGTTGAGTAAACCGAAGAGCACGAATGCAAAAGCAAAATTTGATGCCAAATCACAGAAGTTGCCATAAACACAGAAGTTCCCTAGTGAGGACACTGCCTGTGCCTGAATTTCATTTGTTTCTGCTGCAACCATTTCTTACATTTTTCCTGGTGACTAGCCAGATTAAAACTGTGAATGAAGACAGACTGGTCTTGCCCAGATGGTAGATGAGATACAGGTAACTTGGGTAGATAGAGAAAATATTTAGGCATTTGATTTGGAATATCTTAGAATGGAAGAGATATGCTTACTCTTTTGTCATGGGGGTTTGCAACCTTAGTATATGCCTAAATCTACAGCTGCTCCTCATTTCCCAGATGGCATCTATGGCTGGGAGTACTTTTTACCATCTGCACTTCTCAAAGAGTTTGTGAACTCTCTCTTTTAATTATTGGGAATGGAAAAACTAATTGGTAAAGTGGGTAAATGATGTAAAAGATTTTTAAAATTTGAATTAGCGCTTTTTATACCTATTTAACTTTTTCAAATAAGATCAGTACTTCAAGTGCTTTTTGACCTTCATTGTTCATGTATATCTACCATCTTTGTTGTTTGCAATACTCCACAATACTCCCTAATAACTGTTTTGTACATGGATTAGTATTTTGAGCCAAATTCCAAAATTTTTGCCTCCTTCCAACAGTATAGTAAGTACTGTTGTTGGCATGTACAAAGAACAACTAACACTGAATGGGTATGGAGTCCAAACTTATGTGAATTGTTCCATTCATCTACATGCTTTTAAGTCAATAAAGTATAGTATCACAATTTGTGAAAGTAATTTAGAAAACCATACTCTTAATATGTTCTGTCAGTGTTTCCATTTATGTGAAACATTGAATAGTGGGGGAAGCAATTTCCCAGTTAGGAAATACTTTTATAACTGAAAATAATGGAATGACATCTGACTCTGAAAATGAGCATATTCTCTGTCTAGGGATTTCTAGATTTGGATGTTATTAACTTTACTTTTTCTTTTCGGTTTATGAGTCATAAATGCATTTCCTAATGATGTGTTGTAAATAAGTATCCTCTGATAATCAGTAGATACAATACTTACTATCTTTTCTCTTTAGGCAGGTTCTACTGGGGAAAATTCTCTAGATAGTTTGTCCATTTATAAAATTAGACACTTGCCATCTTTGCTCATTTTCAAGTTCTCTGTTTACAAAACTATTAAGAAGGTGTGAAATGCAGCCAAACTTCCCAGTTTATGGGGAATGTCTGATGATTACATTTCCTACATGTTCATTGTTCGCACATGAAGAAATTTGGCAGCTGTGAGATTATTAAGTTTAGAGTATCCAAATCTAACCCTCACTGGGATTTTGGTTCCCTGCTTTCTGCCACCACCATCTCACCCCCTTTTATAACTCTCTTTGTGGTAAATGCTGTGGTAGCATTTCTTAAGGTTAGTGATCCTTAAATTTTCATGGTTTTTTTCATTTATCAGATGCTATGAATAAATCATAGACTAAAAAGTTCACCTGATACAGAGTCCTGTTTTCAGGCCCTAATATACCGAAACTGTTAAGATTTCTTATGTGCAAAATTCTAAATAAAGAGGTTTTATATTGGTGCCATTATTGGGAGAGGAGGGCAGTAGAGTTAGCTAATTTAAGTGTTATGATTATTTCAGAATTGCTCTGCCAGAAAGTTATGATCATACATAGAAGAGTTTGTAGCTAGCTCTGAAAGTAGTGGAAAGTGGTTTTCGTGTATTGTTTGGGTTAATTTAATTTTGATTATATTTGGTTTTTAATTCAGGTAATTTTGTTGTTGAAAACTTCAGTTGACTATTTCTTCATGGTTACTAAAGATCACTCAGTGTAGTAGTTTCAGATTTTTTTCTGAATACATGTATTAGTTTTACAGATTTAAAGATGTGAAGTTACTAAGAGAGAAAACCATGCGATTTGTTTAGTGAATCAAAAGTCAGTAGCTTCTTTGATCCTAAGTGCCATTGATAGTTAAATAGATACTGAAGCTATGGGCAGGCTGGATTGATAAGAAAAAAGGAGACAAAGAAATAGGAATTTGGGAAAGAACTGTGCAAACAGGAAAAGGAGAGGGCAACAGAACAGAATTAGTACTGCAGTTCCATAGGTGCCACCTCAGGTGCTGTCTGCCATCTCCTGAAGAATTCAATAACAGTTTGCAAATGGTCAACACTACCATTTAGTTATCCTGTTTGATATTTCAGTGCCTTCTATTTATTTCTTGTCTATTTTAAAATGATGATATTGATTGTTTTATTGCCCTGAAGGTTATTCTGAAGTTTAGCATAATTTTACTTGTTCAGTAAATTATTTGAATAAAAGTTCTGTGAATGAACATTCTGATCATTATTGTCTTTGGTGATTTTTTTCTGCAGTGGGAATAGAGAATTTATAATTTTAAACTCTGTCCTTTGTGTTTCATTCACAGGCTGTAGAAGAAGAAGATAAGATGACACCTGAACAGCTGGCAATAAAGAATGTTGGCAAGCAGGTGAGGTGTACTGTTAATAAGTTGTGCAGTTGCATAATAACATGTTCTTAGAGAGTTAAAACCATTTTGGGGCCTATATAATTTTTTTTCCTGTCCATTCTGCCTTTTTCTTCTGTCACATAAATGTGATACTAATTGTAAAGGTCAGGTTCTCTTTGCCATCTATGGAGAAGTAAATCACAAATACCTATGAGATACTATCTTTGTTGAAAATAATTTATTAGAAACAAATGAGGACACGTGTCCTGAATTAATTTTGCAAGTATTATTTTTACATACAGGCAAACAATAGAAGGATAGATTTATTTTATATGTAACAGGTTTTGTTAATCATGTACTTTATACTTCATCAATTTGTAGGTAATGTTCCTGAGAAAGGTTAGAGCCTTTATTGGGTTATACTGAGTGAAGAGAAAGGGCTTTAAGTATTTGCTCTTTCACTTTTCTAAAATGAAATATATATTTTAGCCTCTATTATCTGAGGGTGGGGGAAGACACCAACCAATTAAAGGAATCTACAGATTAATTAGACTGTTTTTTAAAGAATGTTGATTACATTTTTTCCCCATTTCATGGAACATGGTTATCATATTGCTGATGTTGGCAGAATCTTGATATTTCAGATGCAAGACACTAAGCTGTCTTTGCTTTCAGCCATCCTACCATATGCTCTGATCCCATCACATCTCACAAGCTATGTAGGTTTGGGCCAGGACCATTCTTGGATGGGAAATCTCTAAGAATCACCCAGCTGCCACAAGAAGTAATGTAGATAACTGAGGGAAGCATGTTACCAATTCACTATAAAATGAATAACTCCAACAGAGCAGTAGGGGCAAAGGTCTGACTTTATCATATGTCATAAATGAGAAAATCAAATTTCACTACATTCTGAGTATTATAATTTAAAAACAAATACCCCCAAAAGCAAAATGAAATATAATTCATTTTATTTTCTCATCTTATGTGATATCACCCTTGTTATCTTTTCCACTGTTTATTTTAATCATAATATTAGATCACCAACTTGGAGCCTTTATACTTATAGAATTCAGTGACTGTTTTTTGAATAAATGCCTTTCTGAGGCCATAGTTTCTTGATATAGATTTAAAGCAGCAAATGAAAGGTCTAAATTAAAAATGAAACTGAAAAGTATGTAATTGGCAAAGTTTAATAATCATCAGAGTCATTTTTAAAAATATAGTTATTACCTCACTGGTTTGGCCTACTGCATGGCAAAAACAAAACTGTCTGTAATGGAATTAAACCAATATCTTTTTTCTCCTGCCAGTCTTTCTCAGTCTTTTTCACCTAAAATGCCCTAGACTTATTTCTGAAATAAAAAATATATTGTAGTCTAGTCACTTGAAATTATTTGTAACATGCTGTATCTCTGGGTTGTTTAAAAGAATAGTGTATTACAATAGGGTTAGAAAAGCACTGCCAAGAATTAATTACAGTAATGGAACATTGTTTAAAGTTAGGAGTCTTGGATATTTTAACAATAGCCATTTAAGAATATAATCCTTTAAATTACAATTTTTCTATTGTGTATAATATATATCCCTTATTTCAAAGCTTTCAAATTTTGCCCAAATACTTAATTCCACTTTAAACATAAATACATACTAAACATTTTAATTTAAATTCCTTTATTTCAATACAATTTTAAGCCTTCTTTTTAACTCAGTCTATTTCGAAAATAGATTTGATCAGGTTTAAGTTAAAGGATTGCACCTATATAATTTTCTATGATACATTTTTTTTCAAAATAGCTGCATGAAACATTCTTAACATTTTAGAATTGATCCAAATTGTATTTAAATTCTTCAGCTACAAACAGTAACTTTTGATCCAAGAATATTTTCTGAATCATTTAAAGCACTACTCTTGAAATATTAAAATTGTACAGAATTATGAGTTTTGCTATTATAAAACCTAGAAGAAGTGCTGAGAATTCACACTGAACTCTTACCTATTGGTATGTCCACTTTGAATTAAGCATTCCCTCAGACATTCAAACTATATGGATAGTAGAGAATACACACATATATTCAGACAGGTATAGGTATATAAATGAACTTTAAAAAAATCAGATTGTGAGCTGTATAGAATTCCTTATAAAAATCTCTGGTACAGAGTCATTGCATGTGTAAATCAAGCTTTCACTGTGTAATCTATTATTTTATTAGCTGTGCAACTTTTTAACAGATTTAGAAATTCTAAGAATGTAATGATATACTAGTAAAGTTAAATTTGTAAAATATGTGGTAAGTTAGGTCTGGCTTTCTTTACCAGTTTCATCAGCTACTGAAACAATTTTAAGTAATTTATCTACCAATAATATGGTTCTTTTTTCTCTTTCTTTCCTTACTTTTGTTCTTTTAGGACCCCAAACGTCATTTGGAGGAACATGTGGATGTACTTATGACTTCAAATATTGTCCAGTGTTTAGCAGCTATGTTGGATACTGTCGTATTTAAATAAAGCAACGAAAAACGCTATTAGTGATGCTTTCAGTGTATATTCTTCTGTTGCTCCTAATGCTCAAAATCAAGGGACCTCTGAAGGTGTACTTGGTTAAATATAAGACATCTGGCATCATTTGCAGCACTGTAACACCTTCAGTCTCAGTTGTGTAATTACTTCTGTTTCTTTAGTCAGGGTCTTTGCAGATTCTAAACTTATACATGAATACATCAAAGTGGATAAATTTTGTTAAGATCTCATTTAATATTTGAAAAAATCAGTAGCACAAATATATTTTGATTGTTGCTTACAAAATAAAATACATTTACAATCTATGCCTCCTGAGGTCTTTTTGACAATGGGTGGGATTGATGAAATAACATTTGATAGTGGTCTAGAAATCTCACACAAAGATATATTTCCCTTTGCATTTTAAGATCTTATGACACATAAAACATCAGTGTGATAACGAAATTTCACAAATGTATAATGATTTACATTAATGAGTGGCTATCTGATTAGTGAGTAACTCAGAAAAAATTGTTGACATTTTGTTAGCATTTGTCATAAGCTAATATTGTATACTCAATATCTTATAAACATAGTATACTTTTAGGATTTTGGAGGAGTACATTTACAAAGAAAAAGGGAAGCAATTTTAATTTATACTTTATCATGTTTTAAAAGAGTACATTCTACCAGCAGTTTTGAAACTGGGAATTGGCTGCTGCAAACTCTACTGGACTTTCACCTAAAATAACCACAGAAAGTATATAACGTCTAAAAAGCAAAATGAGAAAAGTAGGCATAATGTGAGTTTAATATGAATTTATAAGCAATAATTTTGTAATTGTTTGGTCTCACGTTTTCTAAATTAGGACTATCCAGTTTTCTAATAAAGAAAAAAAATGGCTAATAGCAGTTTTTATAGATGACTTTATCTCTCAACCTACTTCTAATGTGATGTACAAAAGTAACTGTCCCTGTTATGGCTCAGCACCATACTGGTTATACCAAGGAGTATGGCAAAAGATACGGAGACAAAGATCTAATTCTAGTCTGCAACCCTTGCTTGTGAAAATACGGTGAGAATATTACTAAGGCTTCATTAAAAGAAGGTTTTACGTGGGGACTTGGAATTTAACTTAATCTACTAGAAGTGTTATGAGTGCTGTGATAGATGAAATTACTGTCCTACTGGAACAAGTCTAGGCTCTTATTGGTTGCCTACCGAAGTCACCAGAAACTGAAAGTAGAAATGGCTTAAATTCCCAGTATGTTTCACAGTATCTTTTTTGGTGGACCAAGAGGTATTCTGAGCATTTCTTGCTTGTGCTGTGGTTTCTTGTTTCAGATATAGTGATAGTATATCCTATGTAGCACATGTAATATGTATTAAGTCGTTGCGATTACATTTTGAAAATTAAAATACAAGTGGAAGTTAGTGAAGTTTTCTTTTGCTTCATTCAAATGTGTGCAGACTTTTTGAATATGATTTTTCTCTTTACAAATAAGGTTCTATAACTTATTTCACAGATGTTGTTAATTAATGCTAGTCAATTTTATTTTTTTGGGTACAGTGTGTCCTCAGAAGAAGGCCTTAGTATTTCAAGGCTATTCTCAATATTTGGATTAAAAGGTTTTTTTTTCTCCCCCATTTAGTCCTCTGAAAATATCCTGAGGCTAACCTTGCCTGTTTTTTGCCCTTATTTGATCACCCTATCTTCCTGGACTCCCTAGAGTCACACACCACATACTGTCACTTGGTTCATGTTGGTGACATTCCCAATTTCAGAACCTTGTCTAAATATTTCCTAGCAAAAACCTACATTACTTTTTGTAGATTTGGAGTCAATCAAAATCAGGATGCCCTGAGGGGAAGCTCAGTGAACACCTTTTGTCTTGAACACCTCTGTCTTTTTTTACAGCTATTTTCGCAGCAGCCTGATGTCCCAGGCCCAGTTAGGCATTGAAAAGATGTGTTAAATCACAAACTCAGTAAGCTGTTTAAGACTGTATGTGTGTGAGCACACACATGCAGGCCTGCTTATGTGAACCTATCTACCCCTCCACCATGCAGAGGTAAAGCAGCTCTGGAAACAAAACTATTTGTCTGTAGTGCAGAAATGTCCCTGTTAGAAAAACAGAGTAGTATGGGGACTGAAAAGCTCTGGCCTCACTATTCAAAGCGTGATCTGCCTGGACCAATAGCATCTGGGTCTTATGGAAACTCATTATGTATACAGAAAGCAAGCCCCACCCCAGGCCTACTGAATCACAATCAAGAAACGTGGTGTGGCTCATACACACTTTAAGGTTTGAGAAGCCCTGGTCTTTGGAAGTATGGTTCACAGGCATGTGTGGTGATTCTAAGGAAAGCCTTCATTTTCTTTAGCACATATAAATTCAAGGCATAGCCTATATGTGAGCAATCACTGTATTTAGTATTGATAATCCAAAGTGGGTCAGAAGCATATTAATTCAATTCCTTAAAAACTCTGAAGAAGGTGCACTCTGCCTTTTCTATCCTTTAACACCCTAACATTTCATTTTAGCATTCTTCTTCTTTTTTTTTTTTTTTTTTTAAGCAGTTTAGGGTATTGAGAATGGCAAAGCCTCAAAAAGAGCCCAGATGATGTCTCACCTCTTTACACACTTAAGGTTCCATCCCACTGAGAACGGAGGAAAGTACTGTCTTTCGAAGCCAAGGAGGGAGAAGCACTCTTGGACATAAAAGTTGAAGATGGAAGAAAGAAGGAAACAAAAGTAGCCAAAAGTAAGAAGTCAAAAGCCTCTCATAAAGGCAAATGGCGGTAGAAGGTCAAGGAAGGAAAACAAGTGTCAAATGGTGTTCCCTACTCCCCTCCCCCGCACCCCCGAGTCAACGGGCTAAGACTGCTTGTTTATGAAGCTTCCTGGCCAGGAGCTGAGGTTTGCTTTCTAAAGGAAAAATGGGTCTCGCTTTCTTTTTTATCCCAGAAAATTGTCTCGGCTTTAGTCTGGGACATCTGGTCATCAACCTGCCCTGCCCAGGCCGCCTGCGCAGGGCCTTGCCCGCGGCGCCCTGATGGAGGCCGCAGCTGGTGCCCTCTGCAGCCAAGGCGCCCAGCCCGCCTCGAGGGGCGCAGTCTCGGCTCAGCGTTGACCGCTCGGCCCACTGAGGCGCCGCTCTGAAAATGCACCACAGTGGCGAAGCGGCGAGTTTGGTTAACCCGTCTCCGCCCATGTTCAGGACCCACCGATGTCTCCCAGAGCTGCTCTTCCTCCGGGAGCGGCCCCGGCCTGGGGAGGACAGACGCGCTCGGGCCAAGCCAGAGGCTCCCCTGGCTGAAGTGCCCAGGCCGCGCCCCCAGCACGGGAAGAGCGTGTGCCCCTGAGGTCTGCGCCAGACGCAGCTCACCCTGCGTTCTCTTAGTCCCCCGGGCGGAGCCCGCCCTCGGGCTCGCCAGCTCTCGGGGCCGAGCGGAGATCTGGCTCCTCCTGCTAATTCCCGCGCGGCTAAGCGTCCGGGAGGAAAGCCGCGGGAGGGCAGGTCAGCGAGCGCCGGGCTGCGAGAGGCAGGTTTGGGCGGATAAAAACCCTCTGCCGCTCGCTCGTGGCCCTCTGGTTCAGGCCGAGGGCTGGGCTCCTCTGTAGAGCCGGTGCTGGAAGACCTCCTCCCTACACATCAGGGTCTCTTTGGGCCTCGTGCTATTTATTTGTGCCAACCTCCTTTTAAATTGGTTCTTTTTTTTCTATTCCTCCTTAGATTCATTTTCCTTTTAAAATTACTGGCATGGATGCTTTTTCTTCCCTCCAGATTATATAAACATTAAACACACACACACACACACACACACACACACACACACACACACACACACACGTCTTCAGTAGCGATTACTGTGTTGACACCACTTCCACTCTGTCTCCCCAGATCAGCGCTTCTGACGAGCCCATTTGCACGGGGACTCGGCCCTCTATTTTTCTGGCGAGGCTTTTGAACCTGTCGCCAAGCCAGTACCTCAGAGAGAAGGAAATGCAGAGGGACGAAAAAGATGCATGGCGCCTGTCCCCAGTTAGATGCTCTTCAAATAATCTGCAACCAAGTTCGCTGATAAAATATTTAATAAAGACCCGGTAAACATCACTGCAAATACATTAAGGCGTTTCAGCCCGACAGCTTATGATTATTTCAAAACTTAAAAAGGAGATCATAGATTGCCACTGTTTCTGTGCTCAACCAAGAAACCGAGCCTTCCTGAGGTGGGTGGATTGGTGGGTGAGTTGCTGCTTTTCGCCCCCTCTTCTCCCCCCTCCTGCTTATCGCTGTGGTTCTCAGCAGCAGGGATTTATTTATTTATGTTTGCAGTTTAAAAGGTGGGGGCGGGGCCGCCGAGGACAGGTAGGACCTGCTCACAAAGCACCAGCTCAGGTGTCGTGTGCTTTTGTATTAGCTGGAAAAGACAGACTCTGGAACTTTTACAGGGCGAGAAGAGGCCACCGGCTCGCGCTTTGTATACTTTGCACTTGAAATCGTTACATTCAACTGAATATTTGGCTCATTCAGATCCGAAAAGTCTCCTAGCATCGTCGAATTCCCTCCTCCGCCCCTCCGCTCTAAAGGGGGAAAGGGGGGGAAGGTAGGAAATGTTTAGTAAATTGCACATCTTTGAATCTTCCTAAAGCAGTGGTCACAAAGCTTAAAGGTGACACAACAGTGCTCACGTAAACCAACACACATTCCCCACCCCCCAAGCCAACAATAAAATCATCCCCTTCAATTTGCCATGATCGTCGCTACCAGGAGCCAGGTGATTATCCTAATTAATGTCTATCTAATTAAATTACTGTCAGCAGTTAACCAATGGCAAGAGCCGTTTCATCGGCTGCACAAGCAGCAAGATCAAAAGTGAGCCTTTTCTGATTGCTGCATAGTGTCAATTGGCCAATCTCTTCTCCCAGGGAAAAAAAAAAGTAAATCAAACCTTTGAGAAGCATTTGCTGGTTGAAGTGCTTTCTGTCTAGTGAGGGGGTCTGTGGATTTCTAGTTTATGATAAATAGGACTTTAAAAACCAGGGACGGGAGGGCGAGTGTTCAGGTTCTAGAGCTATGCAGCTGGAGCACTGCCTTTCTCCTTCTATCATGCTCTCCAAGAAATTTCTCAATGTGAGCAGCAGCTACCCACATTCAGGCGGATCCGAGCTTGTCTTGCACGATCATCCCATTATCTCGACCACTGACAACCTGGAGAGAAGTTCACCTTTGAAAAAAATTACCAGGGGGATGACGAATCAGTCAGATACAGACAATTTTCCTGACTCCAAGGACTCACCAGGGGACGTCCAGAGAAGTAAACTCTCTCCTGTCTTGGACGGGGTCTCTGAGCTTCGTCACAGTTTCGATGGCTCTGCTGCAGATCGCTACCTCCTCTCTCAGTCCAGCCAGCCACAGTCTGCGGCCACTGCTCCCAGTGCCATGTTCCCGTACCCCGGCCAGCACGGACCGGCGCACCCCGCCTTCTCCATCGGCAGCCCCAGCCGCTACATGGCCCACCACCCGGTCATCACCAACGGAGCCTACAACAGCCTCCTGTCCAACTCCTCACCGCAGGGATACCCCACGGCCGGCTACCCCTACCCACAGCAGTACGGCCACTCCTACCAAGGAGCTCCGTTCTACCAGTTCTCCTCCACCCAGCCGGGGCTGGTGCCGGGCAAAGCACAGGTGTACCTGTGCAACAGGCCCCTTTGGCTGAAATTTCACCGGCACCAAACGGAGATGATCATCACCAAACAGGGAAGGTAATACTACATTTTTGGCTGCCACTGCTCCAGGCGCAGCCGGGAACAAGTGCACCTAGGTTGTGACTGCCGCGGCAGCGACGATTTGGGGTCGGGAGTGGAGTGGAAGGCGACCTAGAGTTGGCTGGCTTTGGCAAGGGGGAAAGTGGAAGGGATAACCGCTACCGTGATGGTGGTGGGGGGGACTCCAGTTCTAGTAATGTGGTTGGAGAGCCAGTCAGTGGCCAGAGGAAAGCAAGAAAAAGGAAGAGCCCCGGCCAGCGGCCGGGCGATGGGAGGGACGCATCAACACTAGCATGCACGGACAGGTGGACATGCAGGTCGCCAACCTCGCTCTCCACCTGGGAAGTGATACCTGCCGCCTTCCCACTCCAGCTCACCCGCCGCTCTCCCTGATTTGGGTCGCACTTCTTTTCTTCTCCCACCACCCTTTTTCGAACCTAGTAAATATTCGCCCCTATTTGCTGCAAGAACAAGTTTTGCTTTGCTATCTGGCGCCCCGCTTCTTGCATTTAATCTTTAACATTTATGTTTCTTTTTTCCTTGTTTTCTCCCCCCACCCCTTAATTTAAATAGGCGCATGTTTCCTTTTTTAAGTTTTAACATTTCTGGTCTCGATCCCACGGCTCATTACAATATTTTTGTGGATGTGATTTTGGCGGATCCCAATCACTGGAGGTTTCAAGGAGGCAAATGGGTTCCTTGCGGCAAAGCGGACACCAATGTGCAAGGCAAGTCCTTCCAATTAACACATTTTCCTGACACTTATTTAGGTGAGAATGATTAATTAAAGCCTTTGTGGACTGGCTCGAGCGACTTTTAAAACGATCGGCCAGTGACTTCTAAAAGGAAACGAGGGGGACAGGGGGACAGACTGAGCTGCGAGAAGGGGGAGGATTATGCAAAAGCTATTTTAATCACCCCCAGTTAATAGGAAGAAAGAACGGCCTAAAAAAGCCCCAGCTAATGGGCCTCACAGTGGAGTAAGGTGTGTGTGTGTGTGTGTGTGTGTGTGTGTGTGTGTGTGTGTGTGTCCTACGTGGTGAGGAGCTGGGACTGGGCAGTGCCAGGGGCATTTGTAAACAACGTATTTCTTCCTCTAGGAAATCGGGTCTATATGCATCCGGATTCCCCCAACACTGGGGCTCACTGGATGCGCCAAGAAATCTCTTTTGGAAAATTAAAACTTACGAACAACAAAGGAGCTTCAAATAACAATGGGCAGGTCAGTGGCTCAGGCGCTCCTGTTCTCTCTCTGTCACCCCTTCCTCCCTGCCATCCAGTTCGTCAGTGTAAAGCAGCATGTGGAACTGGATACACGTTTCTTAGCTTCATTAAAAAGACTTAAAAATTATATTTCCACCCTCCAAATTTATATTAAATCTATAAAGTTGTTCTCATTGACAAACATCCCCGTCGGCCCAATTTTGGAGTGCTCGACCTTTCCAAGTACTAATAATGATTGATTTTGGGAAGGAAACCCCACAAAATCTGCAGGTTGTGGAAATCTTTGTTCCTCCTCCTTACAGGAGGACTAGGAGGAGGGCCCTGAGGATCGAGCGGTCGGGTTCCCCCTTTTCTCCGATGCCCTAGCTTATCCTTGCTCGCAGAGGTGCGAAGGCCGGTCTGCCCCAGCCAGCCAGCCAGCCGCCAGCCAGGCAGGCGAGTCCCGCGGTCAGTTAGCCTGGGAGGCGGGCTGCAGGCTGCCTCTGTCTGCCGGGGCGCGCAGCCGGGCGCACAGCGACCGCGTTAACACGCCACCCGGCGCTCCCCTTTCTTTCCACTGGACAGATGGTGGTTTTACAGTCCTTACACAAGTACCAGCCCCGCCTGCATGTGGTGGAAGTGAACGAGGACGGCACGGAGGACACCAGCCAGCCTGGCCGCGTGCAGACATTCACTTTCCCAGAGACTCAGTTCATCGCTGTCACCGCCTACCAGAACACCGATGTAAGGAGACCTAGGGGCTGGGCGAGCAGCGGGCGGCACAGACACCTTCCGACGTCCTCCGGCCTTGCAGGGCTAGGGTACTAGCAGCGCCAACATCAGTAACAGCTGGCTCTGCCGCGCGTTTTAAGGCCTAGGGCTAGGGCTAGTGGCCTGCACCACACCTTTCCTAAATACCAAGCCGGTGGGAAAATGCTATTTGTTTTCGTCGCAGGTCACCCGGGCCACCTTTGAGGTGGCCAGGATTTCTAAAGTCTCTTCTTTTGGGAGTTTTAATTTGGGCTTCAAACTAGAACAGATTAAAATCTCCTTTTTTTTTTTTTTTTAAGTCTCTTTTTCCTTTAGAAAACAAGCAGATTTCCCCGTGCATTTTATTCTTGGCACGCTTTGGCATCTAAAAAAAAATCTTTTTTTTTCTTTTCTTTTTCCTTTTTTTTTTTTTTTTTACGTCTCAGAACTGATGGCTGAAATGAACAAACATCACTGTTCTGGGAGATCAAAAGAACATACACATTCATATATGTGAAAACCAGAATAAATCAAATTACTGAGGGCTATGGATTGAGCTTTCTGGCACTTGAGCCTCTTCCAATTTTGCAAGTTTCCCAAAACTGATTTTAGTGGCTAATCTGACTACTAGGAATGATAGGGGTTTTTGTGTTTGCCTTTTTTTTTTTTTTTTTACTTAAATGATAATATCAGAAATTAAAACATGCTTTTAAATCCAACCTGATTTAAGATGCAACTTGTGGTTTCTCAGGTTGTGAATCAGAAGTGACAAACGTTTTAAAATGTAAAATACTTAAAATAGTCAACATTTGGTGATGAATTCAAGTTCTTGAAGATTTTGGTCTGAATAAGTGCATTGTGTGTAACAGGCATTTTAAAAATGTGAGTTTGAATCAATTTAGAAAACACAGGAGAGCTCATTGAAAGCAGTCCTTTAGCTATAGGCATTATTAATTTAAACATGTTCTTCATAACTTTCATGGTATTTCCTCTTTTTTTCCTTTCCACCCAATCCCTCAAATTTTTCAGTTAGGAAAGCCTTGCTATTTAATAAAATTGTAGGCCTTGAGCCCCTGTAAAAGTGGCAGATGATAGATTCTCAAACACCCAGTCTTCATGTATAAAAGGTGAGATAACATTCATTTTTTTTTTCTCTCTGTCAGATTACACAACTGAAAATAGATCACAACCCCTTTGCAAAAGGATTTCGGGATAACTATGACACGTAAGTAATTTTGTATCTTCCTTTTCAAATAGTTGTGGAATTGGGTTTTAGGTCAAAGGTGGATTGTTATGTACAAGGATTTTGAAAGCTGGAATGTGTGAAGACAAGATTGTTTTAGAGGCTTTCCCTTTCTTTTTCTTCTTTCCTTTTTTTTTTTTTTTGTTGGCTCCCCTTTTTTCTGGTGACCTTGTGGCTTGGTACACTTGTGTGGTTTTTGATCAGAGGTTTCCTCCACCTAATTTTAGCTTTCCTGTGTATTACGAAGTTGTTGGCGGGCTTCTGAGGCTGGCTGGCTGGTTGAGGAGGTTGCTCTGGTTCCCGGATGCGAGTGCTGTATGTGGTGCTGCAGATGCTCAGCTCAGATTGTCTATGTCTGAAACGGGCAATTCTGCCTAAAAGTGGATGTGGCTCCTCTGGCAGTTGTTAACAGTCTCCTTAGCATATGTGACTTTTATTTACCCATTTCCAAGTTTTGTGTAATAGCATTTACTGTGCAAGTTTACCATGGACTGAATAAAAATGTGCACCCATCACAGGCGAGTTTGTGAGCAGAACCGCTGTTACAGTCATTTTAGGCTTTCGGAAAAGATTCAGATGGTGTTGCTGTGTATTATTTGCAAACTTCAAAAGAAAATATATTTCCTCCTTATTTTGTATCTAGGTGTGTTTTAATTAAACATGCTGGTGCCCTTTTCTTCAGGCCTCCCTTACCTATCTCTCTTTTCTATCAAAGGCTGTTCTGCGGGTGGGGGCAACAGTAGGTGTAAAGTGAATGCTTTCTGGGCTTGTTCTGCAATTCTCGCTCAGAGTCTATAGTGTCTAAGAGTTCAGATAGCATTAAAAATCTAAATCTGGATTGTGGGGTTCCCCCACGTTCTCTGACCATAAAAGGAACGGCTACATACATCTTAATTTCATAGCTTACATTGAGCGCCTGAGACAGAGCTAAAAAGTTGAAGCTGTCTTTGATTAGCATAGATTAAAGGTGTGGAGAAAGAAACAAGTGACTGCCTCTATCCCATCTCCAAGCAGATACCAACCTTCCCTCCTGATACTTTGTAATAATTTAAAAGAGAGTCATTGATATTACTGCCTATAACCACCACATATATGCTTCAAAAGTACTCCAAAGGAAGCAAGTCTCATCAATATGATTCCCCAGAATAAAAACTTGGCTACTCTATTCCTCACAATCTAAAAAGGTGTGCTCAGCACAGAGGAAAGTACGTGGCCCGAGACTAGAGATGTTGGAGGAGAGTCCTGTAGATTTTGAGATTTTAATTCTGTTGTGAACATCTGTTCAAAAACATTTTATTTTGCACAAATCAATTCAGTAATCCCAAGTGGGTGGGACCTGGATGGGCATCTAAACTGTACCTTTTGCAGACTGCTTTTTTCTTTTTAAAATGTTGTGGTGATAAACAGAGAAGATATTTGCACCTTGCTAGTGTTCCCTTCCTGCCTTCCTCTGCTTCTCTTATTTGAAACTGGAATTCAATTTCAGGAGGGAAATTTTGTGCACTAAACAGAATGGACCTGAGCAGCCACAGCAAAACTCTCATGTACCCCTCCTCCCCCGGCTGCCTTCTGTTGGAAAAGCCACTCCTATTTGATCTTAAATCACTAAATTTTTTCATAAAAGCTTCTTTACCCCTACCAAAAAAAAAAAAACAAAAAAAAAAACCCTGAGATTTTTAGGGGATAAGGAAGAGTTGAGTGGTTTATGACACTCTCCCTTTCCCCTTTTGAGTTGGTTACTTGGGCATGACTCAATTTTGGAGAAAGAAGGAGAGGTATAAAGGTTCATGGGGTACTAGGAGTTTGCTTGGCCACTCACCAGGGAATCTCCTCCCCAAAGGATTAAGGTCTGACAAGACTGAAGCTCTCCTTCAAAACAGTCTGTTGACTAAAGATTAAAACATTTATGTGTGAGCTAAATAAAAAGGGAGGCATGTGTGCATGTGTATGAGAAAACACTTCTACCAATCTTCATCCAACCCTTGGTTTCCTCTCAATTCTAATGGGATTTTCTAGGCCCAGGGCCTAAAGTTAATCTTTGATTATTCTATCTAAGGTAATTCCCAACAACACAATCACTGTCGGTGGTTGGGCAAGTGATTTAACTTCCTTTTGCCTCAATTTCCTCATCGGTAAAGTGGGATAATAAAAGTTATCTAGCCCATAGTGCCTGGCATATAGTCAAGCTCCGTAAAGGTTAGCTATTATTAGTGGTCCATTGCATGGAGGGGGCTGATAAGTACACTGCAGGTTTGCCCCGAAGTTTTTTCCGCTAAGGGATCAAAAGCTAGGAAAAAAAGGTCAGAATAAAGAAGACCTTTTCTTTTAAGAGAATATTTCTTATTGATGACTACTGTTTCCGAGTAGTAATTTTTGTTTGTATTAGTAGAGGTGGGAGTGAAAGGTTCACACAGGGGAAACAAGACATTTAAGTACCTTGGAGGCTTCCAGCAGCAATCCTCGGGTTTCAGAACACGGCTGAGGGCCAGTCTTTGATGATTACTCCGTGCGCGGCTTTTTCCTAGGGGTTTCTGAAACACTCTAGAAAAAGGACAGAAATCACCTGAACAATCAAATGGACACAGGAGGTCTTAAAAGGGTGGAGGAGTGAGTACCTTGCTTGGTATTTTAACTCAGAAACTCTGAACGCAGAGGAAAGGCCCACTGGGCAAAGAGCATCTTAGTCCTCGGGTAAATCTGCCTTAATGTGTACACATGTTGGAGAAGTGGGATGAAAGCCCTTGCTTGTTCCCCTCTCTCAGTCCCCCCAGAACACCTGATGAGAGAGAACAAGAGAAGAGGGAAGCGGTTCCCTTGATGTTCTGTATCTTGCTCAGGTTTCTGCATAGACAGATTGCCTCCTTTATAATTCCATGATTTATTTTGGGGAAGGATACGGGTCTGTGGCCTCTCGTGTTCTCCAGGAAATCCTGGACTGCAAGTTTGTAGATAGAGGGTGTGGGGGTGGGCGAAAAGTGGAGGTGGCCTTCCCTTCTGCCCCCACCCCCACCCCAAGGGACCTCCGCGCCACCCCTCGGCTCTCTCTCTCTCTCTCTCCCTACCCCGCAGGATCTACACCGGCTGCGACATGGACCGTCTGACCCCCTCGCCCAACGACTCGCCGCGCTCGCAGATCGTGCCCGGGGCCCGCTACGCCATGGCCGGCTCTTTCCTGCAGGACCAGTTCGTGAGCAACTACGCCAAGGCCCGTTTCCACCCGGGCGCGGGCGCGGGTCCCGGGCCGGGTAGTGACCGCAGCGTGCCGCACACCAACGGGCTGCTGTCGCCTCAGCAGGCCGAGGACCCGGGCGCACCCTCGCCGCAGCGCTGGTTTGTGACGCCGGCCAACAACCGGCTGGACTTCGCGGCCTCGGCCTACGACACGGCCACGGACTTCGCGGGCAACGCGGCCACGCTGCTCTCGTACGCCGCGGCGGGCGTGAAGGCGCTGCCTCTGCAGGCTGCAGGCTGCACCGGCCGCCCCCTCGGCTACTACGCCGACCCGTCGGGCTGGGGCGCGCGCAGCCCCCCGCAGTACTGCGGCACCAAGTCGGGCTCCGTGCTGCCCTGCTGGCCTAACAGCGCCGCGGCCGCCGCGCGCATGGCCGGCGCCAACCCCTACCTAGGCGAGGAGGCCGAGGGCCTGGCCGCCGAGCGCTCCCCGCTGCCTCCCGGCGCCGCCGAGGACGCCAAGCCCAAGGACCTGTCCGATTCCAGCTGGATCGAGACGCCCTCCTCGATCAAGTCCATCGACTCGAGCGACTCGGGGATTTACGAGCAGGCCAAGCGGAGGCGGATCTCGCCGGCCGACACGCCCGTGTCCGAGAGCTCGTCCCCGCTCAAGAGCGAGGTGCTGGCTCAGCGGGACTGCGAGAAGAACTGCGCCAAGGACATTAGCGGCTACTACGGCTTCTACTCGCACAGCTAGGCCGCCCCTGCTTGCCCCGGCCCAGCCGAGGCCCGGACCCCCAGCCAGCCCCTCACAGCTCTTCCCCAGCTCCGCCTCCCCACACTCCTCCTTGCGCACCCCCTCATTTTATTTGACCCTCGATGGCCGTCTGCAGCGAATAAGTGCAGGTCTCCGAGCGTGATTTTAACCTTTTTTGCACAGCCGTCTCTGCAATTAGCGCACCGACCTTCAACTTTGCTGTAAACCTTTTGGTTTTCCTACTTGCTCTCCTTATGTGGAGTTATCCTCCTACAATCCTCTTCCCCTCGTCTTTTTCTCACCTCCTCCTCTTTCTTGTAATGAAACTCTTCACCTTTAGGAAACCTGGGCAGTCCTGTCAGGCAGCAGCGATTCCGACCCGCCAAGTCTCGGCCTCCCCATTAACCATAGGATGTTGACTCTAGAACCTGGACCCACCCAGCGCGTCCTTTCTTATCCCCGAGTGGATGGAGTTGGATGGATGGTAGGGATGTTAATAATTTTAGTGGAACAAAGCCTGTGAAATGATTGTACATAGTGTTAATTTATTGTAACGAATGGCTAGTTTTTATTCTCGTCAAGGCACAAAACCAGTTCATGCTTAACCTTTTTTTTTTCCTTTCCTTTCTTTGCTTTTCTTTCTTTTCTCATACTTTCTCTTCTCTCTCTCTCTTTTAATTTTCTTGTGAGATAATAATATTCTAAGAGGCTCTAGAAACATGAAATACTCAATAGTGATGGGTTTCTCACTTTTCAATCCGTTGCATGAAATAATTACTATGTGCCCTAATGCACACAAATAGCTAAGGAGAATCCACCCAAACACCTTTAAAGGATAGGTGTCTGTTCATAGGCAAGTCGATTAAGTGGCATGATGCCTGCAAAGCAAAGTCAACTGGAGTTGTATGTTTCCCCCCACCTTCCTTCTAAATAGAATAGCTCGACATCAGCAATATTATTTTGCCTTATTTGTTTTTCCCCAAAGTGCCAAATCCATTACTGGTCTGTGCAGGTGCCAAATATGCTGACAAACTGTTTCTGAATATCTTTCAGTACCCTCTCCACCTTTATATGCTGTAAATCTTTGTAATGAATACTCTATTAATGATATAGATGACTGAATTGTTGGTAACTATAGTGTAGTCTAGTGAAGATGAATTGTGTGAGTTGTATATTTTACTGCATTTTAGTTTTGAAAATGACTTCCCCACCACCTAGAAACAGCTGAAATTTGACTTCCTTGGGAGAACACTAGCGTTAATGCAAGTAAGACTGATTTTCCCCTAAGTCTTGTTATATTTGATAAGGAGCATTAATCCCCCTGGAAATAGATTAGTAGGATTTCTAATGTTGTGTAGCAAACCTATACTTTTTTGTATTTAAAAATTAATGTGAAATATGCATCATACACAATATTCAATCTAGATTCCAGTCCATGGGGGGATTTTTCCTAATAGGAATTCAGGGTCTAAACGTGTGTATATTTTGGCTCTTCTGTAAATCTAATGTTGTGATTTTTATATTTGTTTCGTTTTGTCTGTGAACTGAATAATTTATACAAGTACACATTCCATTGAGAAACGTTTTGTTTTTTGCTCGTTTGTATCGTCTGTGTATAACAAGTAAAATAAACCTGGTAAAAACGCTAACTATGGTGTTTGAAAGCAGTTTACAGTTTGAAAATGATTTAATTATTATAGGTGATGACATTTAAGGGTTAAGGAAGACTAGCCCATCCCCACTCCAATATGGGCAGCCTGTTTAATGGAAACCACCTCCCAATCCTCCCTTAATTTTGTTTTATAGTACTTCCAGGAATTACTTTTTTCTTCTTATTTATAATTATTTAGCTACCTATTAGCCAAGTTTCACTTTTCTGCGCTCATTTTCTTTTTTCAGGAAAACATATGCACTTTTCTCATATTTATCTGATTCTCTCTGAAGTTGGAAATAATGCGAGCAGGAAAAGGAGGTTCTTTAAATAAGGAGTTAAAAATTTCTTTAAATTTCACAGAGTAAGGCGGGAGACGTTGGCCGAAAGTAGGGTATAATTTAAATGCATGTCAAAATAGGATGTTGACCGCAGATTTAGAAAATTATGGTTGTATATACGAGGCCTTGGAGGTGAGTGGCGAATCTGTAAACTCAGACACAGAACGGCCTACATTTCTTGATTGGATGGTTTCCGAGGATTGGGCAGGGCAAAGACCCGTAGAACAAACTCGCGAAAGGGTCGTTTTCTAACAACCGAGCTTAAAACTGCTTCTGGGAGGTATCTGGGATGGGAGTAAGGGCACTGCTCTGTCCTTTCGGTAGTGGAATCTTGTGCCAGTCCCGTCCAGGCCAGATCCACACACATAGGGAACAACTTCAGAAATGCGAAATTCCAACCTGGGGGGCGCTGCGTCTTAGTGAAGTCCGCAGAGCTTTTTTACCTCGTGGAGAAGCGACTTTTGTACTTTTGTCTCCAAGAAAAGGTGATCCAGGCAAGAGGCGGAAAATGGTTCCACCTTCTTGCTTAGTCTGTGCCAGCCTCAGGTTATGGGGCTAAATTTGCCTTCCACCTAGACATTGTCCTGTGTCCTCTCTGCAGTTTGACAGATGGAAAGAGGCCTCAAATTTCTAATTAAATTGAAAATTCGAGGGAGGATAAAACCGACTTGCCTTCCCTGGACAATTCTGCCACTAGACGGCGTTCCGTGGAGTTTTGTCTGCCACATAGAAAAGCGATGACTGAATTTCCTTTGTGTTTCTTTCCCCTCCTCACACCTAAGAACTAAGAGGACAAAAGTAGAAGACACGGTGCAGGTGTGGCAAGTGAAGTGGGGGAGTGCATTCGTGTAATCACTCACCCGACCCCGGCTGCGCTCCTCCGACCCAGCCGCCCACTCCCGCCTAAGAGGAGGAGCACGTGCGGTCTGGAGGTCGCAGGGCCGGAAGCCAGGGGTTGCCGGGCTGGAGGCCGCTGGGGGCCGCGCTCTGCGTTCCGCTGAGGCCGGGCCGCGGGAGGGCGGGAACCCGGGAACCCGGCTCTGCCTGCTGCCCTCGGGACAGTCACAGTGAGCAAAAGAGTCGGTGTCATGTGCGTAAACGAAGCTCTTAGGCGCCGAGGATAGATTTCACAGGAACGTAGTGCCTTGTTCCGAAAGACGCGCTTTGGTTGATATTAGGAAGTATTTTTAAAAAATTGGGGAGGTCGTTTCCCTTGCAGCTCCGCCACCATCTGCTGTGTGGACTGAGTCAGCGTGAGGTAAATTTGCAGCTTTGCGCTCCTCTCCGAGGCATTGTGCTTTCTTGTCCCTTTAAAACATGATCATTTCTCCTCGCTTCCAAGAAGTCTTGGGTGTCTGGTGAAGTGACACTGTCAGTGTGTCTGAGAGGCTGCTGCTGTTCAGAGGAAATCAGATGGATTTGGGAGGTCCTTTGGGAATCAAAGTTCGCGTCCCCAGTTTGAAGAGAGTTGCCTTTTCTTTCCTGAGGGCAGGGGTCAGGGAATAGCCAGACAGGAACGGCGATGCCTCTCCGTAAACTCAGATCTCCTCAGTTTTAACAGTGTATTTTCAAAAAGGGACAGGAAGTAAGAAGGTGGCAAGCGTGCGGCTAGCACAGTCTTCTGGCTGGTGCCTTCCCGCCACTCGCAACCCGCGCCATCTTAACTGTTTTTCAGTGTCCCCCGGGGTTGAGCGTGCGGGCGGCGGGTGCTGCTTGGGCCGAGAGACGCTGCGGCCTGGGTTCTTAACCTTCCAGGTGGACGCCGCCCGTCGGGGTAGACGGAGGCGGGAACAAAGCGCACTGCGGCGAGGCTGCAGCTTGGCCCTGGTGCACCCGAGCTCAGAGCAGCTGGGACGGGCGTTTGGGAGCTCCCCCAGGTGCGGGGCCGCTCCTGAGGCCTGGGCCGGGGCTCTCCTGCTTTGTCGTCTGGCGGGCTGGGGCCCCCGGGCTGTCCCAGCCGGGGATCCAGGTCAGAGGTCCAGGCTGAGAAGCAGGCTGTGAGGCGCGACTGGAAGTCCAGGCCCAATTCAGCCTGCGGGTCTCAGCCGGGGTCCAGGCAGTCTCTGAGTACCCCCGACCCACCACCCCCCCAACCCCAGTATCGGGGGGGAGAAGGGCCGTGTCCACGTCTCTGGCCTAAGCCCGCAGCCTCTACCCGCTGCTCTTTCAGAGCCAGGCCTGGCAGCTGAATAGCATTTAGGACGTGGAATCCTGTTTCGGACTAGCAGAAACTTACTGAACAGTTTGTTTCAAAAATCAGGTTGTTTCTGTCTTTTTAGGACCGACTTACATCACTGGAGCTTTTAAAATGTAGTAATTTAAGGCCTATGGAGAACTTTCTGAACATTTTATCCCCTGCAGTAAACATTTTCTTATAAATCTCACTGCTACAACTCTTTGTGACTTAACCTTTTTTGGGGGTGGTATTGAGTATTAATTTTTTTTTAGCACTGAGGCTTTAAAGGATGCTCTACTTTCTGCTTAAGATGCAGGTTTGGAACAAAAGTTTCATTGAATAGAGGCCGTTTATATTCCCCGATTTTAAAATGCTTCGTAGATACCTGGACAACCTATGTGTTCATTAAGTGATATTTATAAAATGTTTGGCCTGTCCTATCTGGTGCAGCACCTTTTGTGTGTGCATATATCAGTTAATTTATCAACTAGGCATTTGGGTCATAAGACTGGAAAAAACGTAGAACCCATGCTTTTGTATGAAAACAAACTTATGAAAGAAACAGCAACAGTTATTATTTTTAGACAAATGTGCTTATGAAATAGCAACTTTAAAGCTAGTGATCAATTTTAAACATATTTAATTTACCCTGGCATGTTGGCGATTGCTTGGCTAATTTTGATGTTTGAAAGAGTAATATTTTAGCCTAACATCAGTAAAATCAATTTTTAAAAACGTAACTGAGACTTTTTAAGGAAGTTGGATATGTGTGACTTATTGAAGTTAGAGTCTGAGTGCAACAAGATTTACTTTTGGACAGTCGGGTTTTCTTTTACCAGAACAAAATAAGAGCCTCTCAGAGAAGAGTAGGCAAAATTTTAGGCATTGCATTTTACTTGGTTGAATTTAGTTGCTCTGAGATTTGTGTGTTTTCCTGGTTCCCATAAGTTTGTATGTTAGGTTGCCACACATTAAAAAATATATTCACTTGAAAAAAAACCCCATTGCTTTCACAATAAAGTAAACTTGATGGTGTGCAAATCACTGGTCTCATCTGAGCTGATTATATCTTCCTTGCCTGTATTTTACACCCACAGTATGGTTTGCAGTGGTGTTCAAGGCATGTCGTGAAAAATTTGATTTAAATAGTTCTGTTAAAGCAATGAAAAAAACACATGGCTTAATAGACCTTCTAGTGATAGCTCCCCCTCTTACTATGCTAACTCTGAAATAAATATGTAACCTAGTATTAGGAACACGGGATTCAGAAGACCCTTGCTGGTAATATTTAATTTAATAAACATACTAACTGTGACATTATTAATGCAATGAAGCTTGTACTACAATCTGATTCTTAGAGGTTGTTTGACCTATTACTTATCACTAGATTCCTTATAAATATACCCAACAATTTAGAACTTGGATTGTGTATTAAAATTATTTTGAATTCAAATCCTTAAAAATATTTACATGACAGGGCATTCATTTTAATGCAAAGTATTTATATTTGGGTACCCTGGCATACCTTTTATGAGAAAGAAGAGGAAGTTTAGGAGGGGAGGGCATCTCTAAGGATATGTGTCTGGTTGGTTTAGTCAATATAGTTATTTTGTTCCAACATTAGTAGAAAAAATATGTAAGATTAAATTTTGGAGCAAGAGTTGACTATGTTTTGATGGTTACTAAGAAATGGCAAATTAAACTTTCTGATTGAAAAAGAAAACAAATCGTGCTTATATTAGGTTTAACACTTCTATTAGGTTTCTTTAGGTTTAGATTTCATACATCTCTTCATGTTAGCAAAAGGGTACTCTGTGGGTAAAAAGCCTTTACATTACAGTCTTATTTCAGGTGTCTAAAAAAAGAAGAAAGCCAACAATGTTGTTCTCAAACCTCAGGGTCTTCCTAGCTCACATTTAAACTTTCAAGATGTATTTGTCATTTATTTTGCCATTCCTAGTATGAGAGGGAAGGCATTTTTCAATCTTAGGAAAATTCAGAAGCAATTTTTTGGTTCTCAGTTAATTCAGTTTCATCTTAAAAGTTCAAATTTAGCAAAGCACATGTTCCCTTGTTCATGCCAAGTGTGATAAAAACTAGTCGAAAAATAAAACCATTGCAAACAAGTAGAGCACTGCACTTCACTGCACACTATACAGGCCACATCATTTCTAGGACTGATGTCACTGCCTGCTGGGTTGCCATTTGTGGGCACATGTTAGTCTGCCTTTGAAAGCTAATAGAAGGCATTGGTATTTCAGTTATATATGTCTGTTTGAATTGTGTATGTGTTTTAAATATCCTCTCTGAGTTGTGATATGCACACCCGTGAACATTCAAACATTTGCCATCTTTTATCAACAAAAGGTTATTCTTTTTAGAGCTCCAGGATGTTATTTTCTCCCTATGCACTAGGAGATAATACTTGCTTTGTATCTAAAAGATGAATTTGCAGAACCACTTGTATCCCTTTATAATGTAGTCAAATTATAGGCTTCTTTGTGGAGGTACAACTATTTAATTTAATCTTTGTATTGACAATATTAAGCTATCACATAATTTTTTTAGTTCAGCATCCTTGACCTTACTGAATAAAATACATATGCATGTTATGTAGATTCAGGTTAGGCCATAACAATCAATACAGACATTTTATGAGAACTTCGCAGTTATCATACCTATTATTTTGAATGGCTTGCTCAATTGAGAATTTACTGAAGGCCGAAGTATTGCTTCTAATTAAGTACGTTTCAAAAGGTGGAGTATTTTTATAACCGAATGTGTTTTCGAATTGCAAAATTATAATTTCGGAGATAATTTTTACCAAATAATAGCAATGTTTACTACCTAACACCTTCCTTTGAGAAAATAGAAACTATAATGAGGACTCATCCTTTCACAGTTTACTTACCATTGAACGCTATATATTTTGTTCAAATAAAATCTTTTTTTCTACCACTGTCTTAATTTGCTATTTTCTTAAAATGACTGTGTTCTTAATAATTCTTAGAGTTCATTCACCTTCGGGATTCACTCTTTTAATTTATGCTTTCATTCTGCTTTGTTCCTGTGGAGAAAGGCAAAAAAACTTACTGACTTCCTTCTCAACAAATTTGTTCTTTCCTCTTCCAACTCTGCTCTCTCTTTGACACTCATTTTGCCCTTGTTGACTCTCTTGCCAACAACTTTTTTTTTAACCTAATCTTTTTTTTTCTCACACTACCACCCTGAACCTGAATCTTTATAAAATCTATGCCTGATTCATCAGTTTGTTTATTTCAGATCAGAACTTTTCTATTTTCCCCAAAAGCAATTGGGGGAAAAAGCAGTATTTTGGGACAAACATTGGGTAGAATATGTTTTTCTATTGCACCTCCCTACATTATTGTACTTTTTCCGTATGAACTTCTTTACTCACATCATCTCTTGATAGTCATTTTTCCATTATCTTGTTTCTTTTTGTATTTGTGAAAGGACAACTTGATATTTTTGTCTCTTATTGGTATTTCTGTTATGTTCTTTACACATAACATTTTTAGCTATGTGAGGCACTGCATTTATCCCTGCTCTCTTTTGTTGTACTTAGGACTCATGTTTCAATACTTTCTTTGATCCTTTTCAATTCAGCTTTCTCATGTGCACGGACATTACAGTCTTTCTTACTAAGTTCGCCAGTGTCCTCTTAACCAAATGTAACAGCCTTATTACAGACTAATCTTTATTCTCTTAGCTATTTAAAAATCATAATTAGCCGTTTGGGTGATTGAGAATCACAGATTCTGCAACTCCTTCATTTTCCCCTTTTTCTTCCAGCGTTTCTTGTATGGTTCTCTTTTTGCTTGCTCATTCATTCATTCATTCATTTATTTTATAGGTTTCCATAGCGTTTGCTTTTCACAGGATATGTCCTCATATGGCTCTCCTAAGAAAACTTGCTAGACATGTGACATGTGATATGGAAGAAAGGTGGAGGAAAGAAGATCTGGTAATGTTTTTCTGAATACATCTTTTCAACCCATTTTCTAACAGCCTTCCCCTACTCCATGGTTTCTTATTTCTTGTAGCCTAATACATTTTTCTGGATTGCCCTTCCTTGAACCATCTGATGCCAATTCACTTTCTCTTTACTCTTCATCTAAGTTTAGCATGATGAAGATTAAGAGTAATTTTTTTAAAAGCTAAGTTTTTTTAGTTAATATTAATTTAACCCCTTGAGAAGATTGCAGAATGAAGTGTATGTGCCGCTATTAAATACAAAGGGTTTTTATAATTACTTGCATATATCTTATTAAGTAAATACATCACTGTCACCCCTTTTTCAACATAGACACAAAAAACAAAGTATGAAACCTAAGAGATTCAGGCCTTGCAGCTCATGAGAAACAGTTTTACTTGCATTACCACTTCTTTAGAAAACTCTGTTCCTAAGTTTACACTTTAAAGTGACATACATTTAAAATTTTATTTTAAATTCTTTTCCTTTAGGGTCATATTTCAAAATATAAATTGTGTGTGAGTGTGTGTGATGTGTATGTGTAATAGGATGATGAGTCTGGAGAATAAGAACATAAAATCAAGAAAAGCAAATACGGGATTTTTTGATACTCCCTACATTTTGCTTTTCTAGGTGCTGTCATGACTGTGCTCTTTGAGGATCTTCTGTTAGAGTCTGAAGTAGTCTTTCACTAATCTCCTATTTATGCAAATAAATATGTACTTCCTAACATTAGGATCAATAGTCTTTAAATTTGTTATTACTTAATTTGCACATAGTACAATTTCCATTTGAGTAAGAAGTTCGTAAAAATGCCATATCAAAAAGCATTTGTAAAACTGAATATTTGTAGTTGGTGTCATGGAAATTTAGTATGTAAGATACCCGTATTAAATGAGTTTTGAAAATACAGGTTTCAAAGCAACTTGATTCCTATGGTATAGTGGAAAACAGTGGGCATGAATAAGAGGCTTTATTTCTATGATTTCCACTATCCTCATTTGTAAAATGAAGTTATAATTAATCTTTCAAATACCTTCCACACTTAAATACTGTGCTTTTTGTGGACTTCTGACTGCCTATGCAGTTTTGAGTTCAACTTTCTGAGCTAGGTAGAACCTCTAGAGCAGTGGCTTTCAAAAATTTTAAACTGGGACTCACAGTAATAAGCATATGTATATGCACACAAACAAAAGTTTCACAAAATAATGTTTACCTGTATCACATTTGATATACTGTGATTTTTTTTTGTTTAATTTCATTGAAAAGAAAATTCTCGTTATGAACTAGTAAATTTATTTCATGATTTTCTAATACACAGAGAATTGAAGTTTGAAAACCACTGCCATAGTGATACTGTTAATTTAACGAGTCTACAATGTTGTTTTCTCTTAGGTCTCTACACACATATATTGATATTTTTAGAATGGTAGACTATACATGTTAGCAATCGTGGGAATCACTTTTTATGTAATAACACACTTGAGTGTGATTGGGAGTAAAGATGGAGAAACTGTTCTTTACAGTATTCCATGATTATCTGCAGGGTTTTTTTGTTTGTTTTTGTTTTTTTAAATCATTAAGGCATCTCTCTTTAAGATTGCTTTATTTTATTTAGGACTTTTTCTTATCTTTATGTTTCTTTTTTTCACTTCAGATTTCTCTCCCTTTTCTCTTTCTTTCCCTGCCCCCCACCATGCACTGCAAGCATACTGATTTATTGAAAATCAAGGTGGCTTCTGGTCATGGGGATAAACAGGCCCACACTTGGTGTGGTTCTTTGCATGAACTGCCTCCTTCCCTTTCCTGACACTAAGGCACAACTGAGTGGAGGGAAGAAGTTAGCAGCAACTTCTCCCATCCTCTAGGTCAGTGGCTTCACCTTTGAAACACCAGGGGAGTTTAAAAAATTATCAATCTCTCTGGGTTTGGTGGCTCACACCTGTAATCCCAGCACTTTGGGAGCCTGAGGCAGGCAGCTCACAAGGTCAAGAGATCCAGACCATCCTGGCCAACATAGTGAAACTCTGTCTCTACTAAAATGCAAAAAAATTAGCTGGGCGTGGTGGTTCATACCTGTAGTCCCAGCTACTCGGGAGGCTGAGATAGGAGAATTGCTTGAAGCTGGGAGGCGGAGGTTGCAGTGAGCCGAGATCATCCCACTGCACTCCAGCCTGGCGCCTGGCGAAATAGCGAGACTCTGTCTCAAAAAAAAAAAAATTGTCATTCCCAGATTCACACCCCATCCCAAATAAATCAGGAAATGAGCATCTGGTGTTGAGATGCACGTATCTGTACTTTTTAAAGATTCTTAAGATATTCTAGTGTGCTGCAAGTCTGGGAGCCACTCTGGGTTTTTTGTTTGTTTTTATAATGAAACAGTAGGTTATTTATTTATTTATTTATTTTTACAGCTATTAATGGTGGCATAGTAGTTTATAGGTAGTTTTTTAATCCTCTCCTTCCTCCCACCCTCTACCCTCAAGTAGGCCCCACTGTCTATTGTTGCCATCCTTGTGTTCATGTGTGCTCAGTGTTTAGTTTCCACTTAGAAGTGGGAATGTGATATTTGGTTTTTTGTTCCTGCACTAATTTGCTTAGGATAATGGCCTCCAGCTGCATCTATGTTGTGCAACGGAAATTTTTTTTTAATGGCTATATAGAATCCCATGATGTATATGTGCTGTGTTTTCTTTATCCAGCCCACCATTGGTGGGTATATAGATTGATACCATGTCTTTGCTAATGTGAATAGTGCTGTGATGAACATACAAATACATGTGTGTTTTTGGAAGAATGATTTATATTCTTTTGGGTATATATGCAGTAGTAGGATTGCTGGGTTGAATAGTAGTTCTGTTTTAAGTTCTTTGAAAAAACTCCAAATTGCTTTCCACAGTGGCTGAACTAATTTACATTCCCACCAGCAGTATATTAGCTTTTCTTTGTAAGCTTGCCAACATGTTATTTTCAGACTTTTTAATAATAGCCATCCTGACTGGTGTGAGATGGTATCTCATTGTGGTTTTCATTTGCATTTCTCTAATGATTTGTCATGCTGAATGTTTTTTAAAATATGCTTGTTGGCTACTTGTATGTCTTCTTTTGAGAAGTGTCTGTTCATGTCCTTTGCCCATTTTTTAGTGGGGTTGTTTGTTTTTTGCTTGTTGTTTAAATTCCCTATAGATTCTGGATATTAGAATTTTGTCAGATGAATAGTTTACAGATATTTTCTCCCATTCTGCAGGTTGTCTGTTTACTCTGTTGATAGTTTCTTTTGCCATGCAGGAGCTTTTTAGTTTCATTATGTCCCATTTGTGTATTTTTTGTTTTGTTGCATTTGCTTTTGGAGGCTTTGTCATGAATTCTTTGCCAAGGCCTGTATCCAGAATGGTATTTCCTAGGTTTTCTTCTAGGGTTGTTGTAGTTTTAGGTCTTACATTGAAGTCTTTAATTCATCTTGAGATGATTTTTGTATATGGCATAAGAAGAGGGCCAGCTTCAATCTTCCACATTATGGCTAGCCAGTTATCCCAGCACCATATATTGAATAGGGAGTTCTTTCTACACTGCTTTTTATTGTCAATTTTGTCAAATATCAGATGGTTGTAGGTGTGCAGCTTTATTTTTGGGTTCTGTAACCTGTACCATTGGTCTATGTGTCTATTTTTGTACCAGTACCATGCTGTTTTGGCTATTGTAGCCTTGTAGTATAGTTTGAAGTCAGGTAGCCTGATGCCTTTGGCTTTGTTCTTTTTGCTTACAATTGGACTGGCTTTGGGGGAATTTTTTTTTTTTTTTTGATTCCATATGAACTTGAGAATAGTTTTTTCTAATTCTGTAAAAAAATGATTTTGGTAGTTTGATAGGGGTAGCATGGTCACCTTTTAGAACTGGTTGTTTATCTCCTTGACTGTAAGAGAAGAGTGACCTGGAATACATTGTCTTCTCACTTTCTGAATAAAAGAAGCATTTGTACTCTTTCTCCAGTTCATCATGATAAAATATGATGATTACTGCTGTATCTAGAAACTCTGCAGTCATTCATGAGGTGGCCTTTTTCTAGATAGACTGAAATTGGAAGGTTGTCTATAAGTAATGTGTGTTTAACATCTGATGTCATTCTCAAAAAATTAATGTCAGAGCATCAAGAATAGTTTTAATCCATGGAACAATACAGAATTCTAATGGTAGGAAGACTGTATAAGCAATGCCATCCATATACCATATTTTAATTCAGTTATACAGGGATTACCTCTAAATATGTCAGATGGAAAAATATCTTCCTCTTAAAAATGCTTCCAGATACAAGCAGCTTACTCAGATAGCTTCATAGTCCATGGCAGCCTCCCAAGTCATTCATTTTTAAGTAGTTGCATCTATTTGAGTCATGATGTGAACATTACCTAGCAAACTGAGTCACAAATTAATTAATGCATTTGAGAAGTTGTTGTATTTGGTATATTGTGATAGAAATATCAGAGAAGATTTGTATTCTTGTTTCATTCAGATTCAGGATTCATTAAAATATGAAGAGTTATTATTGCTATTATTATCCCTAGGAATAATAAGTTAATATTAATTGATTGCATTTGTGTTTTACATAATATTTAATATATGGAAACATTATACCATAACTAGAAGATAGAATGCAATGAGAAACACAATTGTAGAATATGAAAACTCACCAGCTCTAGGATTCAAAATGGTTAAAATTCAAATAGGTAAAAGGAAAATGCTTGGTTAAGTATACTGGGATTTTCTAAGCTTACAGTATTAGAAAAGCCATATAATTTTTGTTACGTACAAATATTTTAGCTTATACAATCTTTAGAAATCTTCAGGTTCTGGGTTTTAAAATAAAGGAGAATAACAAGAAGAAAAGTTAAAGTTATTGATTCTACTTAATTTTTACACTACATAATATCCACCACTCCGAATGCTACATTTCATGTAAGCTGGAATTAAGTATTTATTAATGTTCAAGAAACTAGGCAGTCATATGATCATGGCTTATTATAGCTTACTCCTAAATTTAGAAGTGTTTCCAGATTGAAAAACAGTAAAAGAATTAGAGAACAAATGCACAGTTTTTAGTTTGTTCCTTGTTTTATATTTAATATATATTTTTGAAACTAGATTTCATTATCCTAATCATACTGTATTGAACCTTTTAAAAGAGTAAAGTAAGATTGTGTTAGAATCTTTTGAAATCCCTAAGTTTTATTTGTATAATTATATATCTTTTTTTTTTTTTTTTTTGAGACGGAGTTTCACTCCTGTTACCCAGGCTGGAGTGCAATGGCGCGATCTCAGCTCACCGCAACCTCCGCCTCCTGGGTTCAGGCAATTCTCCTGCCTCAGCCTCCCGAGTAGCTGGGACTACAGGCACACGCCACCATGCCCAGATAATTTTTGTGTTTTTAGTAGAGACGGGGTTTCACCTTGTTGACCAGGATGGTCTCGATCTCTTGACCTCGTGATCCACCCGCCTCGGCCCCCCAAAGTGCTGGGATTATAGGCGTGAGCCACCGCGCCCGGCCTGTATAATTATATATCTTTTGTTTGTTCAATTGACATACTTTCTAGAAATGATATGTAGTCAAATTTTTATTATTTAGGCATTTCCTGTTTCCGAATTATCTGTGTACATTGCTTCTCACTTGTTCCCATCTGCCAAGCTTTTGATTACTTTTACTTCTTATTTTTACTAGACAAAAAAAAGATAAGTGTATAGCAAAAATGAAATCTGTGCATTAGTAAATATAATTTGGCAAGAAGGGGGATACAAATATTTCTTTATTTCTTTCTTTCTTTATTTTTTTTTGTGAGACGGAGTTTCGCTCTTGTTACCCAGGCTGGAGTGCAATGGCGCGATCTTGGCTCACCGCAACCTCCGCCTCCTGGGTTCAGGCAATTCTCCTGCCTCAGCCTCCTGAGTAGCTGGGATTACAGGCACGCGCCACCATGCCCAGCTAATTTTTTGTAGTTTTTAGTAGAGACGGGGTTTCACCATGTTGACCAGGATGGTCTCGATCTCTTGACCTTGTGATCCACCCGCCTCGGCTTCCCAAAGTGCTGGGATTACAGGCGTGAGCCACCGCGCCCGGCCACAAATATTTCTAAAATGAAATCTTTGTACTAATACATTTCATTTATTCTTGCTTTTTTGTTGTTTTGAACTACAATTAAACAAAAAGATCCTAGTTTATTTATTTGCAAACTTCAAGCAACATTGCAATAGTTAATTTCATAGAAATCCTAGTGAAGATGTTCTTATCAAGGTGAACTAAGACAGGAATACCTGACCGAAAGCTCAAGATTTCTCTGCCAGTAGTTCCAAGGTCTTGCTGATAGATCTTGAAGCTGATGTCTGACCACTCCTCACTTTTCCTGTGACTTGCCAGTTGAGAAAGAAGCAATAGTGGACAGTGTTACACTCCTATTTCATGTTTTTGTTTAGGGTTATTGCGATTTAGATGAATTTCCTTTCTCTCCTTCTATCTCCTTTGCTTTTATAACTTTGGGAAATGAAAAGTAGCTTGCTTCATAGACAGATAAAAACTTTAGGATCCTTTATCTGACGATATAAACTGATAGAACAAATGCTTTCTATATGGATTTATTTTGATTAGCAAGCGTCTGTTAATTGAAAACTATGATTTGGGGCATTATATAAGGCACCATGGAGATTGTAAGATGAATTAAATATAGATTTGCTATGATTTGTGAAAATGCTGTATTGCAAGATAAAAATGGTGAGAGTAATGGGGTCTAGAATAGAAGCACAGGAAAAATCCTATGGAAGCCCAAGGGAGGGTGTAGTTATGTCTAGCTGAGAGAATTATGAAAGCCTTTATGATGTGATATTTGTTGAGGTTGGACTTGCTGATTTCCTGGGGTAGAAAGGCATTCTGGGCAGAAAAAACTCATAAGTAAAGTCTATGACGTAGGAAGCAGAGACCTATTTGAAAAATAGGTTTTCGTGCTTGGGAAACACAGTGAGTAGAGGAGGTAAAAAGAAGGTAAGATTAGAAATCTAGGTGCCATATAAAGGAACACTTCGAGTGTTAGGTTAAGATAAATTGGACCTCTGATCAAATGGAAATAAGAGTTTGATTAAACTTAATTGACTTTTATTATGAATTCCAGTACTGTAGAAGGAACAATGTGAACTACTGCACAACTTATATTTCCCAATTAGTATTTTTAGGATTTCTTTTATTTTCTTTCGGTTTTTTTTTCTATTTCTTTTGAGATAGAGTCTTATTCTACTACCCAGGCTGGAGTGCAGTGGTGTAATCTCGACTCACTGCAACCTCCGCCTCTGGGTTCAAGCGATTCTCCTGCCTCAAACCTCCAAGAAGGGGGGACTACAGGCATATGCCACCACACCTGGCTAATTTTTGTATTTTTAGTAGAGATGGGGTTTCATCATGTTGGCCAGCAGCCTGGTCTCGAATTCCTGACCTCAGGTGATCTGCCTGCCTCAGCCTCCCAAAGTGCTGGGGTTACAGGCGTGAGACACCACGCCTGGCTAGGATATATTGCTAATTCTGAACACATTGATCTCATTATGTTTTAACATCTTCACCATTACGTTTTATGGATAAACCACACCTAACTTAACTACTTTCTTGCTTAAGTACATGTAGTTGTTCCTAGGCTTTTCTATTGTAAAAAATGCTGTGTTGTACATTTATCTCTGTACTGTATACTTGTGTTAGATATCTACAAAATATGATTTCTATAAGTGGAATTTCTGGGCTAAAGGTCATATCAATTAATAGTTGCTCCATAAATATATGAAAATTTGTTTCCACACTCCCTCAAGAGTTCCAACTATGTCAGTCTTGACATAATTAAAAATTTGATCACATTGATAAGATTAAAAACTGGCATCTAAAATAGGAAGACATTCATTAACTAGGGAACATATAACGATGAGAGATATGTAATCCTGGGCTGGGATGGTATAAGAGAAAACTTACAGGAATAATGTGACATATCTTTCTAGATTGTTAATTTTACTTAAGGATTTGGGAGGAGTACATGTTAATTTCATTTTAAAACAAGTTGAAAAATATGAACGTAGAGTTTATGTTATTTCTTTTTTATTAGAAAAAAGGAATACTTATTCTATTTCACTGTTAATATATCTGACAGCACTTTACAAATTGGGAAGTATTATACAAATTTTATTACTGTGTTAGCCAGCAACAGGACATAAAATCTCTTTCACTTCTGAACCAAACCATCAATATATAAGAAAAAGGAATGAAAAATTGTTTGTTTATTCAAATGTTTTGATAGAATTACTACATAAACAAATCAGAAGGTATCATAGTTAATACCTTCTCTTTTTTCTGCTTCTTTCTTTTCAGTTCATAAGCAAACTTTTACGTTGCTTTCAGTAACTTCATTGTAATATGTGTTTGTTACACATTTTGCTTTTAATGAAAAAGCCATTTTTTACAGTTGCAGGCATCAATTTCTTTTTTCTGTCACCATGTAGTTTACATTACTCTCTTAACTGGTAGATGAGCTAAAGGGAACAGCTAAAAGTACTTAGCAGAACCTTGGAAAACAGGACTCTAATTTCCCAGCAAAATTCCATTGACACCAATAAAATATTTTTTGACTGTAATTTTTGCCATAATTGTGTACACATTTCTCATATACTCAGTTCTAATTTAAGCTTACTTAAATTTATATTTAAGATAACACATTGGGGCGAGGTGCTGTGGTTCACACCTGTAATACCAGCACTTTGGGAGGCCGAGGCCAGCGGATTGCTTGAGCCCAAGAGTTTGACACCAGCCTTAGCCAGACGGGGTACCTGTAGTCCCAGCTACTCGGGAGGCTCAGGTGGCAGAATCGCTTGAACCAAGGAGGTAGAGGTTGCAGTGAGCTCAGATCACACCACTGCACTCCAGCCTGGGCGACAGAGACCCTGTCTTAAAAAAAAAAAGATAATGCATTTAAAATAAAGAAGCACTGAGACAAGATCATGAATTTTCTGTCTGTGTTTCCCAGGGAGGACAGTGATCAACAGAACTCTTTATCGAAATGTGTTGATATGTGTAATATAATAAAACATGCAAATGTGGAGCTGTTCTGTTGAAGCAGGGTGAGGTCCCTGGACTTCTGGTCATGGGGCCTTTCTCACTCGGTTCCTCCAGGGACTCCTGATGTGCCTCCAACAGTATCTAGGTTATTGGGAACACAGTGCAGGAAAAATGTTCTTCTAAGTGATTCTGATGCCCCTGCTTTTCAGGAAACATTAGAGAAAAATTCCTGTTGCTCAATGGATTAATCTGTATTCTTCTTTGTTCTAGGAAGACAGTAAATCCTGAATCTGATAATATGAAAAGCTAAAAGCCCAAAGTTTTAGGTTCTAGGTTTCTTGGTGAGGCAGACAGGTCTTTGAACTTCACTTTTTCATATTGTTTATTGATTTCCATGAGCTGAGCAAACATAATAAGAAGTTACCTCTGTGACCCTTGAGGAACTTTTCTATAGTGATTCATTGATCCTTTCCCTATGAATTTCCTTTAAAACTTGAGACTTGAAGGAAATTTTACAACTGGACTAGATGCTTTGGGCTCTGCTCCTGACTTACAGGATCTCCGAAGCCAAAATAGTCATTCTGGTGGTAAAGCTAAAAAAGAACTCATTTTAAAAATAGTGATCATGTGTTTCCGAGATAAGTAAAGCTTTGGTGATTGGCTTATTGATTCATTCTAAAGGTAGATTTATTCCAGAATTTCTGCCTTAAATATTCTGTTATAAGAATACAACTTTTTAAATGATCATGCTACAGATAAATCTGGTCACATAGCCAGAAAGCAATGACATGTGATAGATAGACTAAAGCCACTAATGCCAACTCTGTGCATTAAAATTGTGTGATTAGATCCAAAAGGAAGCTAGAAGTGCCATAAAGTGCTCCTATTGATGTTCAAAAATTATGAACTCAGATCAAATTGAAAAGGTTTTATACATTTAAACTTCAATGTTCTTGTTTTTTGTCAACATTCTTTAGGACTTTAAATTATTGTAGTAGTTGTTAACAATAAGCAGAGGACTCTAACCTGGAATGTTCTGGATAATCCTCCATATATCCATCAAATTAGTGTCCTTGTTTAATGCCACATCTTAAAAAAGTATTAAGTAAACTGTATTTACCTATGGACTTATTTAGAATTTTTAAAATGTTCTTTTTACCTTAAATTAATGAATGGATGGGGAGAATTGGTTATTCTGCATTTTCTAATGAAGTTCATTGCTTCTTTTTTTTTTTTTTTTTGAGACAGTCTTGCTCTGTCACCCCAGCTGGAGTGCAATGGGGAGATCTCAGCCCACTGCAACCTCTGCCTCCTGGATTCACGTGATTCTCCTGCTTCAGCCTCCTGAGTAGCTGGGATTACAGGCGCCTGCCACCACACCCAGCTAATTCTTTGTATTTTTAGCAGAGATGGGGTTTTGCCATGTTGGCCAGGCTTGTCTTGAACTTCTCGCCTTAAGTGATCCACCCATCTCGGCCTCCCAAAATGCTGAGATTACAGGTGTGAGCCACTGTGCCCGGCCCTCATAGCTTCTTTAGTTCTGATCAGCAGTATGTGAATTCTCTGACCATTTAAGTAATTTTCTTAAAGAAAATATTTATGAAATGCTAATAAACTATTAAATGAACAAATAATACAATATGCGATAATTTTTACACCATTCCTACAGTGCATAAAATCTTAATACAAACTTGATGTATACTTGATAACAACTTACATGTTTATTTTACCATCTGGTAAATGTGTAAACGATATTTTGAGAAGCACATTTCATATTCACTTTGACAACTTATCTTTGACAATATGTGCCCTATCTTATGTATCAACTGGAAGAATCTTGGAAATTTTTGAAAAAGATGAATCCAGGAAAAAAAAAATTCATGTCCTAATTTGTTTGTTTTAAAAATATTATTGGTGATTTGAGACTTACATTTTTGTACCAAGCTGAGGGATTTTGTTGTTTGCTGACTTTTACTAGACATCCTGCTAATTAGGGTAGAATAATCAGAGCAGCTTCCAAACATTATATCATGTACATCAAATCGTTTCCTACTAACACTGTAGGCCATAAAGGTAGCAATAATAAAATAAATATGGTTCTGTGTGTTGTTGTATAACAAACAGTATCACATCTTTTACAGAATATTTGGCTTGCTATCACTTACGTCTAAATGTGGGATGATCATTTTTTCCAATGTGTTGTAATGAACCTCAAGTGAATAGCTTTTATCGAATACTTTAACAGCATTTATGAAACTTTGGCCTTCTGCCTTTTTATTTCGTTCTCTCTGCTTATTGATCTCGCTGGAATAAATCTTAGGGACTTACAGAAAACAAGGAAGCAGATAATTTCCATATTTAGTTTTAATGAACTATTAGTACGTAATGATGTAAGAACCTTTGTAAAATATTATTGACTACCTCTACACACTAATTACTCTCTTTTCTATAATAAAGGGCTTTGATAAACAAATTACAAATTTTGGCTTTGATGAATTTATTTTTTATCACAAAATATTTAAATTGAAGTAAAAATAAAAACTCAAAGCCACAATTTTACATCTCTTAGATTTAGAAATCAAAATACAGTGGTATCTTAAAATTATTTGTTTAAATGACTCATATCATCAATTACTTTTTTATTTTAAATAGCAGTTTGAACTTTCCAAATTAGCTCTTATCATTTGCTTCCTCATAGTATACATATCTTACTATTATGATCATATAGCATAGTTTTGAGAAATATTGTCTGCTTATATCTTTATCTGCAGCTATGATATTGAGCTACATTATTCCTGATGCTTTATAAAGCTTATAACCTACTCTCTACAACAACCTTGTGGAATGAGCACTAACTTCATTTTATAGATAAGGAGATTGAGGCACAGAAAGTTGAGGCTATGTGCACTTTCCCATGGTTTATACAAGGAGTAAATGTTAAAGCAAGAATTTAACCTCAGATTTGTTTTGCCTGAAACCATGTTCTCTTCACTGTACTATTGGCCTCAAATTTTTAGCTAGGAGGGCATGAACCTGGAAGTATTTAAAAGTCCAACATAGTGTCATTTAGTCTTGGAAGCATGAAGCTGCTTGATATAGGTGTGAAATGCTAAGGGTGAAGCGTGGAATGAAAGAGAAGAAATGGGGTTGACCTTCTACAATCCCTGAAGCATTTTGATTTTACATTTTGTTGTTGTTGAGATGGATTCTTGCCCTGTCACCCAGGCTGGAGTGCAGTGGCACAGTTTCAGCTCACGGCAACGTCTGCCTCCTGGGTTCAAGCCATTCTCCTGCTTCAGCTTCCCAAGTAGCTGAAACTATAGGTGTGTGCCGCCACACCCTGCTAAATTTTGTATTTTTAGTAGAGATGGGGCTTCACTATGTTGGTCAGGTTGGTCTCGACTCCTGACCTCAAGTGACCCATCCGCCTCAGCCTCCCAAAGTGCTGGGATTACAGGCTGACTTTACAGTTTAAAATCTGCTTCTGTTCAAACTCTTATTGTGCATCCAACTCTTATCTCAGACCAATGCACAGGGTTTAGTTTGTCATAAAATGGATTTGAAATTCATTTCAAGCATATAAGAATCAACTACTCAGATTTTTTAAAAAAACCAAGCAAATGTAGTGTCTCAGATACCATGGCAACTAAAAAAAATTCTTTTTTGAAATACCTAAGGTATTATAGTGATAATATTAATAATACTTATTGAATGTTTCCTTCATGATACTGTTCTTTTACATATTACACATTAGTAATTTAATCCTCATAACAATCATGTGAGATTGATGCTATTATTATTTCCATTTTGCAGATGAAGAAACTGAAGTATAGAGAGGTTAAGTGGCTTGCCTAAGGACACAGTAAATAATAGTTGAGCCAGAATTTGAACTCTGGCAATCTGGTATCAGAGTCATGACTATTAGTAGCAGTAGTATTAAGATAAATGGGATGATAATGGACTTCTCTTTCAGGGTGATTGCTACAAGAAGTATGAAGAAAAACTTGGATAGAATGGAAGCTAAGAACTTGAAGAAGAAAGCAAATCTGCAATGTTTTAGGTTGGTGCAAAAGTAATTGTGGTTTTTATCATTGGAAACAATTGCAAAAAGCCACAATTACTTTTGCACCAATGTAATATTGTTTAAAACTTTATTTAATGATGTAAATATGAACAAAACAAATCGATAATTTGCTTTTCATTTTTCAAAAAAGAATTAGGTTTTTATTTCAATTATACAATATTCTTTCTTCCAAATGAAATAATAGGAACGTATGTTGTTTGTGAATCTTTCAAATGATTCCTCTTTATTGGTCTCTCATGGTTCTTTATAGTTTACATTAAGAGGGACTATTTAAGAATTTTAAAAAGTTTAGGATATGTAACCTTTTTAAAAAAATAGATGATGAACAGAAAATTTTCACCTTTTGCTCAAAATTATCAGTGCCTCAGTGATATTTTTGTTGTACAACTTCCTTTGTACAAAGAAAAGCATACCTTGGTAAAATAGTTTTAATTTCAAAATAGAAAAATTATTTTTACCAGTAACATTGCAGATTTTAAAAGAAATAATAGTACTTATAGAATTAATCAGAAGCTTGTTAAATTCATGTGGAATCATCTAGTTTCTTAGTTCCTTATTTGGCCAGTAACAATGATCAGGACCTCTGAGAGAGATTGCCAAAATGAAAAATTTTAATAGCGTATTTGATGTTTTATTGAACACAAGATCAATTGAAATACTTATGTGGAATATCTGGTAGGCCTAATCACTGGGTATATATGCTTAGACAGCAAGCTTTTTTTGCAACAGTTTTGTTCTAAAGTTGAATATTTTGTGCGCTTTATAATTTTTTCTGTTTGTTTGTTTGAGATGGAGTCTCCACCTCCCAGGTTCAAGTGATTGTTCTGCCTCAGCCTCCCAAGTAGCTGGGATTATAGGCATGCACCACCATGCCTGTAATTTTTGTATTTTTGGTAGAAACAGAGCTTCACCATGTTGGCAAAACTAGTCTCAAATTCCTGACCCCAGCAGATCTGCCTGACGGCCTCCCAAAGTGCTTGGGATTACAGGTATGAGCCATCATGCCTGGCCATTTTATGCACTTTATAGTTATCGTTAATCTCAAAATGTAAATCTGCATTACTTTTTCTCAAAAAAAGAGCAATTTCAACAAAAAGCGGAAAAAATAGGACACGTAAAAAAATAAATAGTAAGAATTTATATGGCTTATTTTACAGATTCAGTGAAATATATATGTCAAATTGAGAAAAATTTCCTCCCATAAAAAAAATTTATTTATATGTTTTATGAATGGCCTTTTATTTTGTGGTTTCATCTTCCAAATAAGGCTCTTAAAAAGAGTCAATACTTCTGCATTAGTAACTATTTTTGATAGTTTATTTTTACTTTTTTTTTGCCTCCTACTCCAACACTGTCCTGAGGAGCAAGTTGTAGGCTTATATTCCTGGCCAAGGCAAAATTGTAACTCTTGCCTTTGGCTGCCCTAGCCTCTTGTGTCTCTCTCTATTTTGTATACTGACTGCTTCTCTAGTCTTTTTTCAGTGACTGCATATCCTTTTGCTTTCTCTTGCACTTTTAAGTTTGCTTGAATATCTCACTGGTAGTACTTAACTATGGCTGCTTATTATAATCACCTGTCATGCTTCAAAACAAAACAAAAAACGAACAAAAACAAAACAAAAAACCAGATGCCCAGGCTAAAATAAGAATCCTTGGGTCTGAAGCTGGCGTTGATGCTTTTAAGAAATGCCCCAGGTAATTATAATAATTAGCCAGTGTTGAGGACCACTGAACTAAAAGGCTGAAATGCTAATACTTGCTTCAGGAATCAGCAGACAGGGTAGGAAGAAGGTATTTTGGGCCTGAAACCTTTCTGATATCCTGGGCTCACATTACATAGATAGTGTCTCCTTAGCTTATTCATAAAGTTAGTCATGGTGTGGCTGGTAGCTCAGCGGGGAGTGGCTGTATAGCAATGTGTAACTATAGTCTATAGAATTTGCTTCATTTGTGTTTATCATCGACAAGAAGCTGGCATCAAGAAAACAAGAGGTCAGATTTATCTGTCCCCTCCTCCAGCAGCCTACATTGTCAGTTCTCCCAACATTTTGTATTTTGGAAGAGACAAATTATTCTTAGTCTGTTCCTACTTTGTGTTTGCAAAAAATTCAATACATTATATAATGGGAATTGATGTGGGTCTTGACAGCTTATCCATTATTCAAATACCTTTGTTGAAAAAAAACAAAAAACAAAAAACCCCATTTTTTGGATAAGTCAATAAATAATAGCCAGAGCTTGATTAAATCTGGTCACAAGCTCTGGCATTTAGATTAGGTGTTATCTGAAACTTGCATAGATTAATCAATTCTTTTCTTTTAAAGATCTTACACTAAGATGCACCATAGTGGATCAAATACTTTTAATTAACTCAAATGAAAGCAATATTCAGCACCTACCTATGGTTTCAGAAATTGTTTTGCTGTTTGGTTGAACTAAGATTGTTCAGACTACTTGACAGAACCTGTTCAAACTGGCTCAAAAATTAAGCTTTTTTTTTTTGAGGAATCTTTAAAGTCTAAAGTACTTTGGATTAAGTAGTATTTCTGTAGAAAAATTTAAAAGAAAATATGGCACTGGGAGTCACTTTTGAGTTCTGTAAGTCATTTAATTTTGTTGAGCCACTATTTCTCCACCAGTAATTTGGGTATAATGATGCTTTCCCTGCACATATGAATATTTTGAAGGGATTTGGAGAAGGAAGATCTTCCTGTAAATATTGTTGAGCTTTCAGTAAAGCTTTGTTGACATCTTTTAATAAAATGATGTCTTCTTATAAAGATAGTGAAGTAGAGCAATAGAAATTGCTAATATTATTGAGAAACCAAGAGTCACAAAGGCATAATGTGATGTTTCCCCACAGCACTTTGTATTACCTTTGCTGTATCATGTAGACCATTTAAAAATTTTTGTTTTTTTTTTACAGACTGGGTCTCCCTATATTTCCCAGGCTGGTCTCAAACTCCTGGGCTCAAGCAATCCCACCTTCCAAGTAGCTGGGACTACACTGTGTGCAGCTTGAGACTTTTTAATAAATTGCTTATGCCTATTTCTTCTACTAGTAAGAAGACTTTCTTACTAGATTTCATCTTACTATACTGATCTTGAAAGCAGTGGCTCTATTTGTCTTTGTTAAGATTCTGTTGTAGACCTTGGTACACAATAGTTTGAATAAATATGTTTTCAATGAATGTTGTTTTTGTATTTTGGATAAAAATATTAGGCATTTTACAAAAACTATTATATCGCCTTTTTCTTTTTTGGGGAGGTATACTGTTAGAAAACATAATTATACTGTGTCATAGAGTATGTAAACATAAATCTATGAAGAGATTCGGTGCTTTTGAAAATGCACATTGGATTGGGAAATGTATAACATTAAGTAAAAGTGACCTGGCGGAGGATGGTGGTTGCTATTTTATAGTAGATAAAGTGTCAAGAAAGATCATGGACTTTGGAGCTATGCTGACCTGGATTTGAATTAGTAACTTTGAAGCTGTGTGATCCTGGGCAAGTTTCTTAATGTCTTAGTTTCAATTTCTTTATCTGTGAAATAGGGATAATACTATTTACTTCATAGCTAGTTTGATTAATGATTAAGTAGAGACCTTGGTAAATCATCTGATACAATGTCTAGACATATTAGAGACTATGACAGCTGTTATTATTAAATTAAATTATTAAATTAGGAAAAGGATTCTTTTCAGGTAGAAAATGATTTAAAGTGTACTTCTATTTTCTAAAGACAGCCTTTTCAATTGGATAGGAATCTGTCCTTTGTCTTTTTCTTTTACTTTAATTTGCTGGAAGTTAATTTCCAAATGTTTCCAAATTAAGCGTTATAAGATTGTATAGAGCATATTTTGCTCTTTGCTGACAAGGGATCTTGTACTATCAGAGGATTACAAGGTGAAGCTAAGCTGGTGGTTTTTATTCTAGCCCCTGTTAGTCCCTGTCACCAAACTACCACACAATTTGGAGCATTTGCCAGAGTTGGCTCAAGAGAGGCCAATCGAGACACTAATAGATGCATTTTCTCCATGAATACACCCTTGGATCACACATAGAATTCCTATTAACAGCAATGAGAGTTAAACTTGTAAATCCCTTATGCATTGATGGGAGAATAGACCTTTTAGTTTACTTAGCCATCTTCCAGTTATTTGGCACTTTCCCCATCCCTTGTGAGTTCTCCAACATTTTCATTAAAGGCTTTTCTATTTTCTATTCTGCTTCATTCAGTTTGGGTTGTAATTCATGTTGGCCTGATGCCTTGGCAGCAATGAATAATTCTAATTGCCTCACTATCTATCTAGTCTGGCCTACCCATAAAGCCTTTCAACTTTTCATTCAAACTTCCTGCAGTATCAACTTCATGGGTCACAAACTTCCCACTCACATCCTTTCATTGCGTCTTAGCTGCTTACCTCTTGTGTATTTAAGAAACTTGAGAGAGTTTATCATTATTTTACTACTTTTCTGTTACACCACCTTATCCTTTTTGTAAAATTAAAGCAGCATTGCAGAAACCTAAGGATGCAAGGACGACTTTTGTCTAGACATTGTATCAGAAGAGCTAGATAGCCTACTTCATATTTACTTGAGTTAGCTAATAGAAAATGGTTAGAAAACAGAAAATGTTAAGTATTCTTCTCTATATCTACTCTGTTACCCCTATTGTCAGTTCTATTTTCTTGTTCACTTGCTGAAATACAATTTTTTTTTCTTTCTGATCCTGAGGATAGATGAAGTATGTGGATCATAACAACATAGGGAAAACAAAGGTCTTGCTTTCAACTTGTGATTTTCTGGCAGACAGGAAGGCTGCTTCTGTACTTTATATGGTATGGGTGTTCTGCTTTGATTCTATGTGGCAATGCTTATTTTGGAGGTTTTACAGAAAGCTTTCTTGTATGGTAAAAAAAAAAAAGTATAGTAAAGAGCCCCAGAATGTTTAAAAGGAAAGAATTACATGCTAATAGATTATGAGATATTTTATTTTTTACCTTCTTCCCCTGCTTTTTAATTATTCTTAAATTAAAAAAATTTTATTTTAGAAAATTTCAAGTATTAATAATATAAGAAACTCTCATTTTTATCCGTCTATTGATAGATCTATGAGCCTTACCAGAATCAGGTTGGATTTTTGTGGCAAGACTACTTCATAGGTGTTATTATGTACTCCTATCAAGACAAATGAGATGTCTTTTTTGTCTATCAGCCAATAAGATTATTGTCAAGAACCATTAATTCATTAGTTTTTTGCATAATAGGCTTTAAAATTTCTATCATTTCTTCACTTATAACCTAGAATACTTATAAAAAGTATTACCCTCTCAATTTGGTTACAACAAATTAAATTAATCTTTTCTCTTTGTCATTTTAAAAAATAATGACTTGGTTTCCAATATTTTCCAAAGGTGACCAATGAGGTATTTTCTTTTTATCATTATGAATTCATAGATTTAAACATATTTGATGTATTTCAATCCATTGTAGTAATCATCAGATCATTCCATCTTTGGCCTGTGATGGCTTACTCAGTGTAACTCTTACTCCTTTTGACAGGACTCCACTGGTCATTGACAACATCTTTTCCTTTCTTGCATAGCAAGATTTTGGCTTCATCTTGAATTCTAAATAATTCACCTAAATTTCATTTCCCACTTTTTTTTCTGAAAAAAACTAAAAAACAAAAAACAGGGTCTCCTTCCTTCCCCCAGGCTGGGATTACAGGCGTGAGCCACCATGCCTGGCCTGACTTCTTCAAAGTTTTTTTCATGCCTAGGATATATCCCATTAAGTAGGTATAGTCAAATCACTGTGTTTTAAAGGAATGTGGAATATTCCTTTCTTTGTGGCTGTGCCATCAACTGATAGGGTAGGTAGAATAATGGCTTCCTTAAAATGTCCATGTCTTAATCCCTGAAACCTGTGAATATGTTTCCTTACATGAAAAAAGAGATTTCCTGTACTCAATGATTAAGTTAAGGACTTGAGACGGAGATTTCCCTGGATTATTCAGGTACGCCCAATGTAATCACAAGGATCCTTAAAAGTATAAGAAGGAGGCAGCGTAGAATAATGTGATGTGAGGACTAAACCAAACATTGCTGGCTTTGAAGATGGAAGGGGACCATTGACAATGTATGGTACTGTATTTCCATCACTAGATTATACAGGTCTGGTAACCAAGGGCTTGAAAGCAAGGTGAGCCTTGTGCTTATTGCAATTACACATCATAATCCATTTGCAAAATTTTTACTAGCTGTGCTTATAATCCCAGGATTTGTTTGTAAGAGAGAATTGTTCATCAGAAGCAGGCATATAGCGCTTCACTTTTAGCAAGGTTAATTGGGCATTAAAAAAAGTATTGATAATTTTGACTATTAACCAATGGGCACTGAAACTTCCCCTTACAGTTTTACATGTTTCCATCAGACTAATGTCAGGTTCTATGTGTGGGTTCAAACATTTTTTCTCCTCTATTCCTTGGATATTTCCAGTGTGTGAGCTGTAGGACACATTCATCATGCAATGTGACCTCTGCTTCTGCGCCTTCATTGGGTGAGTCAGTACAGTGTGGGGTAGAAGTATTTCTGAAAGCCATTTCTATAGTGGGTTGGCTAGAAATAACTTGTGGAAGTGACCACATATATATCCAACAAAACCAAAACTGAGTATGTCCCTGACTCAACTTTCCTGTGGCAGAATCCCCAAAATGCCTGCAGCCACTTCAGCATCACCCAATGTGAGGAAAGTGGTGAAGAAGTTGGAGTGAAAAGAGACAATGGTTTTAACTGATGGTGGCTAAAATATATTACTTTTCTGAACGTTACAGAATATTACCCTGATAGCCCATTGCTGAAACTATTTCTAGGAGTTTGGAAGAGTATTATTTTCCTACTGCTGTGGTAATAAATCACCACAAACTTGGTTGCTTAAACCAACATAAATTTATTACCTTATACAGTCTGGAGGTCAGAAGTCTGAAGTGGGTTTCACTGAGCTAGAATCAAGGTGTCAACAGCATTGTGACTCCTCTGCAGATTCTCTATGGGAGAATTCATTTCTTTCCCTTTTTCAGTTTCTAGGGGCTGTTTGTGGTCCTTGACTCGTGGTCCTCCTCTATCTTCAAAGCCACCCGATAGCGTCTTCAGATCTTTCTCTCTGACTCTGATCCTCTGGTATCTCTTTTATAAAGGTCTTTGTGATTACAGATAGGCCACAGGCTAATCCCTCATCTCAGGATTCTTAATTTAATTATATTTGCAAATTTGCAAGTTCCTTTTACCATGTAAGGTAACATATTCACAGGTTCTGAATACTAGAACATGGACATCTTTGGACTGCCCTTATTCAGCCTGCCACAGGGCAAGTGCAAGGCCCTAAAACTAATGCAGCTTTTTTTCTTTTAAGTTTCACAGTAAATCTGCCTCTGTCCTGTAGTAACACTAAAAAAATTTTAAAATATAGGTCCTATATTGCCCTTGTTAAATATGCTTTTAAATATTTAGTTTATATTGTTCCAGTTATGAAAAGCCTTTTTCCATTTCCATTTCTAGATGGTTATGGTGGTATAGAGAAGTTACTAATTTTTTTTAAAATTTTACTTTAGGTTCTGGGGTACATGCGCAGGTTACTAATTTTTATATGTTTCTTCTGTATTAAAAAGACTTAATGCATTTCATTATTAATTCTGGTGTTTTTTCGCTAGGATCAAATGTTTTCCAGACACATAATTATATAATCACCAAAAAGACTGTTCTATTTTTCCCTTACTGATTATTTTCCTTACTGTGTTTACAGTCTGCACTCAATGCCCAGGCTTTGCTGAAATATTTTATTACTTTAGTTCCAGATTATTATTAGATTTTTAAATAGCAGCATGTCTCATCTATTTCAAGAATTCTTATTTAGCACTCACATTACAAATTTTTGTCAATCTGTTATTATCTAAATGAATAATTATAAACTATGTCAGTGGTTCTTAACTTGAGCTGATTTTGTCCCCTAGGAAACATGTGGCAATATCTGGAGACATTTCAGATTTTCATGACTGAGAAGGGGAGATGCTACTGGAATCTAGTGAATAGGAGGCAGAGATGCTGCTAAAATCCCACAATGGACAGCCCTCTCCTTCTTTTCCCCAACAAGTAATTATCCGATTCGCAAGATTAAGAAACACTAAACTAAGCATATTATGAGGCTTATTGCTTTCCAGTGTCCCTCTCCTCTTCATTTTCTCTTATCTTCAGGTTGTCATTCTGATGTGTGTGCGTGTTGGGTTTTTTTTAGTGTACTATCTTTAATATTTTGTTCCTTATGTGTCTTATGTTGATGATATATTCTCTGTATTCTTTTATATATATGCAAATATATATATATGTATATGCAAAGCATCTTTATTATGGTTGACGAGTGAATGATATAATTTTTTCCATTGTAGATAACTAGTGTTTCAATGACATCTTGACTAAGTGTAGGATTTTTGAATTGTATTACTTCTCAGTATTCTGTCAATGTTGTATTCTTTCTATTTTCTAGTGTTGCTGGTATTGATCTGATTTTTTCCTTTACTTTATTAAAAACTTGCTTTTTAGCTCTTTAGTTGATTACACATGTCTTTTTATCCTTGAAACTTGGGACTTTCATTGGTATATGCCTAGGTATATTTCTTTCCTTCTTTATTCCTTCTTTCTTCTCTCCATACCTCCCATCCTTTCTATCAGTGAACCATTTTAAGTGCAGACTTGAATGTTTTCTTATTTTGGGGAGAGGTGCTTCTTTTATTTCTTGAATTATTGCCCCTCTTCCATATTTCAATTTTGTATTATTATTCTTCACATTTTAGGCTTCGTCAATCTCTTCTCCAAATTTCTAAACTTTCCCCTTATGATTTCTTTTTGTATTTTTTCCTTTGAGCCAAACAAATCCTTTAAACTTTCAAAAATTGAGATATTATTTACATATAGGGAAATGTACAGATTTTAAGTGTACAGATTTATAAGTTTTGAGAAATGGATACTCAGTGTAACCCACACTCTAAGAAGATACAGAACATTCTTATCATACCAGAAATATTCCACATGTTCCTTCCTAGACATTTTCAAGCACCCCACCAGACAACCACTCTTCTGATTTCCTTCACCTTAGATTAGTTTTACCTGTACTAGAATTTTGTATAAATAGAATCACACTGTACTATTTTCTGTCTGGTTTCTTTTACTGGGTATTAGGTTTTTTGTAGTTTATTCACAGATGTTGCATGTATCAGGATATTGTTCCTTTTTATTGCTGAAAGTATTCCGTAGTTTGGATATATCATGATTTATCATTTCTCCCAATGTGGAATATTAGTTTTTTTCCATTTATGTACTATTGCAAATAAGTTTTCTATGATCATTATTGTGCAAGACTTTCTGTGTAAGTACACTTTTATTACCCTTGAGTAAATGTATGGAAGTAGAATTGCTAGGTCACCGGGTAAGCGTATATTTAAGTTTATAAAAAAACAGCTAGACCAATCTCCAAAGCAGTTAGGGAGAATATCAGATGGTACAACCATTAATCTATTTCGCTGTTTTTACATCAGTTTCACACTGTTGTGATTACTGTAGCTTTATAATAAGTCTCTAAAACAGGAGTATTCTTTTTCAAGATTGTTTGGCTAGTCTAGGTTGTCAATTTTTATGGAAAAGCTTGCTGTAAATCTGTAAATATAGATTAATAAAATAATATTGAGTCTTTTAATCTATGATCATGATGTATCTGTATTTATTGGCCTCTTTTAATTTTTATTACCAGTGTTTTGTAGTTTTTAAAGAAATCTTATACATATGTTGTTAAATTTGTCCTTATGCAAATTTTCTTTTGTATATAGTCTTGATTTTAAAAGTTTATTTTCTGATCATTTATTTCTAGCAGATTAAAAAAAAAAAAAAACAATGGCCACAGACCTTGTACTTTGCAGTCTTGCCAAACTCACTTATTAAGTTTAGTAGATTTTTTTAAAAAAAGATGGCCGGGCATGGTGGCTCACGCCTATAATGCCAGCACTTTGGGAGGCCGAGGCGGGTGGATCACGAAGTGAAGAGATCGAGACCATCCTGGTCAACATGGTAAAACCCCGTCTCTACTAAAAATACAAAATTAGCTGGGCATGGTGGCGTGGGCCTGTAGTCCCAGCTACTCGGGAGGCTGAGGCAGGAGAGTTGCTTGAACCCAGGAGGCGGGACGGAGGTTGCGGTGAGCCAAGATTGCGCCATTGCACTCGAGCCTGGGTAACAAGAGCAAAGCTCCGTCTCAAAAAAAAAAAGATGACTTAGGATTTTCTATGTACATGATGATTTAAATGGCAAAAACCACATTTTACTTCTACTTTTATAATCTGTATGTCTTTTTTTTCTTATTTTACTGCACTTGCAGGGATCTCAGTGGTATACCCTCCTCACTCCAACCACCAAGGAAAAGAAGTAGGGAGAGCATAAGCCTTGCTTTATTCTTGATCTTTAGGGGGAAAACACCCAGTATTTCATCATTAAATATGATATTAGCCATAGGCTTTTTGTATTTTTTATTAGACAGATGAGAAAGTTTTCTTCTCTTAGTTTACTGAGATTAAAAGAAAATCATGAATGGGTGCTGAAATTCAGCAAATACTTTTAGTGCATTTATGAGGTCATATAATTTATTCTGCTAATGTGATGGATTTCATTCACTGATTTTCAAATGTTGAACTAACCTTGCATTTTGGGATAAACGCTACATAATCATGCCATATTATCCTTACTTCATGTTTCTAAGTTAAATTTGCAAATATTTTGTTAAGGCAGTCTTGTGTCTAGTAAATGATATTAGTTTGTAGTTTTCTTTCCTTGTTATTTTTTTTAATCACAGATGCTTATATTGTTTTTATGTATGTATATATATATATATATATGTATTTATTATAATTTAAATTCTGGGATACATGTTTTGAAAAGTGTCTGTTTATATTCTTCACCCACTTTTTGATGGGGTTGTTTTTTTGTTTTAAATTTGTTTAAGTTCTTTGTGGATTCTGGATATTAGCCCTTTGTCAGATGGATAGATTGCAAAAATTTTCTCCCATTCTGTAGGTTGCCTGCTCACTCTGATGATAGTTTCTTTTGCTGTGCAGGAGCTCAATAGTTTAATTAGATCCTATTGGTCAATTCTGGCTTTCCTTGCCATTGCTTTTGGTGTTTTTTTTTTTTTTTTTTTTTTTTTTGGGGAGGGGGTTTTGTTCTTTTTACCCAGGCTGGAGTGCAATGGCGCGATCTCGGCTCACCGCAACCTCTGCCTCCTGGGTTCAGGCAATTCTCCTGCCTCAGCCTCCTGAGTAGCTGGGATTACAGGCATGCACCACCATGCCCAGCTGATTTTTTGTATTTTTAGTAGAGACGGGGTTTCACCATGTTGACCAGGTGCGTTTGGTGTTTTAATCATGAATTCTTTGCCCATACCTATGTTCTGAATGGTATTGCCTAGGTTTTCTTTTAGGGTTTTTATGGTTTTAGGTCTTACGTTTAAATCTTTAATCCATCTTGAGTTGATGTTTGTTTAAGATGTAAAGAAAGGGTCCAGTTTCAGTTTTCCGCATATGGCTAGCCAGTTTTCCCAGCACCATTTGTTAAATAGGGAATCCTTTCCCCATTGCTTGTTTTTGTCAGGTTTGTCAAAGATCACATGGTTGTAGATGTGTGGTGTTATTCCTGAGGCCTCTGTTCTGTTCCATTGGCTGATATATCTGTTTTGGTACCAGTACCATTTTCTTTTGGTTACTGCAGCCTTCTAGTATAGTTTGAAGTCAGGTAGCATGATGCCTCCAGCTTTGTTCTTTTTGCTTAGGATTGTCTTGCCTGTATGGGTTCTTTTATGGTCCCATATGAAATTTAAAGTAGTTTTTTTCTAATTCTGTGAAGAAAGTCAGTGGTAGCTTGATGGGAAGAGCATTGAATCCATAAATTACTTTGGACAGTATGGCCATTTTCACGATATTGATTTTATCCATGAGCATGGAATGTTTTTCCATTTGTTTATGTCCCCTCTTGAGCAGTGGTTTGTAGTTCTCCTTGAAGAGGCCCTTCACATCCCTTATTTCCTTGAGCAGTGGTTTGTAGTTCTCCTTCAAGAGGTCCTTCACATCCCTTGTAGGTGGCATTCCTAGGTATTTTATTCTCTTTCTAGAGATTGTGAATGGGGTTTCACTCATGATTTGGCTCTCTGTTTGTCTATTATTGGTGTATAGGAATGCTTGTGATTTTTGCAAATTGATTTTGTATCCTGAGACTTTGCTGAAGTTGCTTATCAGCTTATGGGGTTTTTGGGCTGAGATGATGGCGTTTTCTAAATATACAATTATGTCATCTGCAAACAGAGATAATTTGACTTTCTCTCTTCCTATTTGAATATACTTTATTTCTTTCTCTTGCCTGATTGCCTTGGCCAGAATTTCCAATACTGTGTTGAATAGGAGTGGTGAGAGAGGACATCCTTGTCTTGTGCTGGGTTTCAAAGGGAATGCTTCTAGCATTTGCCCATTCGGTATGATATTAGCTATGAGTTTGTCATAAATTGCTCTTATTATTATAAGATATGTTCCATCAATACCTAGTTTATTGAGAGGCTTTAGGATGAAGGGGTGTTCAATTTTATTGAAGGCTTCTCTGCATCTATTGAAATAATGGTGTAGTTTTTGTCGTCAGTTCTGTTTGTGTGATGGATTACATTTACTGATTTGCATATGTTGAACCAGCCTTGCATTTCAGGGATGAAGCCAACTTGATCGTGCTGAATAATGTGTTGCTGGATTTGGTTTGCCAGTATTTTATTGAGGATTTTTGCATTGATGTTCATCAGGGATATTGGTCTGAAATTTTCATTTTTGTTGTGTTTATGCCGGGTTCTGGTGCCAGGATGATGTTGGCCTCATAAAATGAGTTAGGGAGCAGTCTCTCTTTTCTGTTGTTTGCAATAGTTTTTAGAAGGAATGGTACCAGTTTCTCTTTGTCCCTCTGGTAGAATTTGGTTGTGAATCCCTCTGGTCCTGGGCTTTTTTTGGTTGGTAGGCTGTTAATTACTGCCTACCAGTTTCGGAACTTGTTATTGGTCTTTTCATGGATTCGACTTTCTGGTATAGTCTTGGGAGGGTGTATGTATCCAGGAATTTATCAGTTTCTTCTAGATTTTCCGGTTTATTTGTGTAGAGTTGTTCACAGTATTCTATGCTGGTAGTTTGTTTTGCTGTGGGATCGGTGGTGATATCCCCTTTATCATTTTTTATTGCATCTATTTGATCCTTCTCTTTTTTCTTCTTTATTAGTCTGGCTAGCAGTCTATCTATTTTCTCCATCTTTTCAAAAAAGCAGCTCCTGGATTCATTGATTTTTGAACGTTTTTTTGTGTCTCTATCTCCTTCACTTCTGCTGTGATCTTAGTTACTTCTTGTCTTTTGCTAGCTCTTGAATTTGTTTGCTCTTTCTTCTTCTTCTTCTTTTTTTTTTTTCCTGAGGCAGTCTCACTCTGTTGCCTAGGCTGGAGTGCAGTGGTGTCATCTCAGCTCACTGCAACCTTTGCCTCCCAGGTTCAAGAGATTCTTCTGCCTCAGCCTCCTGAGTAGCTGGGATTACAGGCATGCACCACAACGCCTGGCTAATTCTTGTAGTTTTAGTAGACACAGGCTGGTCTAAAACTCCTGACTTCATGATTTGCCTACCTTGGCTTCCCAAAGTGCTGGGATTACAGGTGTGAGCCACCGTGCCTGGCGCTTCTCTAGTTCTTTTAATTGTGATGTTAGGGTGTCAATTTTAGATTTTTCCTGCTTTCTCCTGTGGGCATTTAGTGCTATAAATTTCCCTGTAAACGCTGCTTTAGCTGTGTACCAGAGATTTGGGTATGTTGTGTCTTTGTTCTCATTGGTTTCATAGAACTTATTTGTTTTTGCTATCATTTTGTTATTTGCCCAGCAGTCATTCAGGAACAGGTTGAACAGTTTACATGTAGTTGTGTGGTTTTGAGTGAGCTTCTTAATCCTGAGTTCTGATTTGATTGCACTGTGATCTGAGAGACTGTTTGTTATGATTTCCATTCTTTTGCATTTGCTGGAGAATGTATTACTTCCAATTATGTGGTCAATTTTAGAATAAGTGTGATGTGATGCTGAGAAAAATGTATATTCTGTAGATTTGGGGTAGAAAGTTCTGTAGATGTCTAATACGTCCACTTTGTCCAGAGATGAGTTCAAGTCCTGAATATCCTTGTTAATTTTCTGTCTTGTTGATATGCCTAATGTTAACAGTGGGGTGATAAAGTTTCCCACTATTATGGTGTGGGAGTCTAAGACTCTTTGTAGATCTCTGAGAACTTGCTTTATGAATCTGGGTGCTCCTGTATTGGGTACATATGTATATATATTTAGGATAGTTTTCTTCTTGTTGCATTATCCCTTTACATTATGTAATGCGCTTCTTTGTCTTTTTTGATTTTTGTTGGTTTAAAATCTGTTATATCAGACACTAGGATTGCAACCCCTCCTCTTTTTTGCTTTCCGTTTGCTCAATAAATGTTTCTACATCCCTTTATTTTGAGCCTGCGTGTGTCTTTGCATGTGAAATGGGTCTCCTGAATACAGCACACCAGTGGGTCTTGACTCATTATCCAGTTTACCAGTCTGTGTCTCTTAATTGGGGCATTTAGCCTGTTTACATTTAAGGTTAATATTGTTACATGTGAATTTGATCCTGTCATTATGATGCTAGCTGGTTATTTTACCCATTAGTTGATGCAGTTTCTTTATAGTGTCAATGGCCTTTACATTTTGGTATGTTTTACAGTGGCTAATACCAGTTTTTCTTTTCCATATTCGGTGTTTCCTTCAGGAACTCTTGTCAGGCAGGCCTGGTGGCCTGGTGGTGACAAAATCCCTCAACATTTGCTTGTCTGTAAAGGATTTTATTTCTCCTTCACTTATGAAGCTTAATTTGGCTAGATATGGAATTCTGGGTTGAAAATTCTTTTCTTTAAGAATGTTGAATATTTGCCCCCACTCTCTTCTGACTTCGCAGGTTTTTGCTGAGAGATCCACTGTGAGTTTGATGGGCTTCCCTTTGTGGGTATCCCGACCTTTCTCTCTGGCTGCCTTTAGCATTTTTTCTTTCATTTCAACATTGGTGAATCTGACAATTATGTGTCTTGGAGTTGCTCTTCTTGAGGATTATCTTTGTGGTGTTCCCTATATTTCCAGAATTTGAATATTGGCCTGTCTTGCTAGGTTGGGGAAGTTCTGAATAATATTCTGAAGTGTGTTTTCCAACTTGGTTTCATTCTCCCTGTTGCTTTCAGGCACATCAATCAAATGTAGGTTTGGTCTTTTCACATAGTCCCATATTTCTTGGAGGAATTGTTTATTCCTTTTCTTTCTTTTTTTTTTTTTTAAATCTTGTCTTCACACTTTATTTTATTAAGCTGATCTTCAATCTCTGATATCCTTTATTCATTTGATCAGTTTGGCTATTGATACTTGTATATGCTTCACAAAGTTCTCCTGCTGTGTTTTTCAGCTCCATTCAGGTCATTTACATTCTTCTCTAAAGTGGTTATTAGTTCCTACAACCTTTTATCAAGGTTCTTAGCGTCCTTGCATTGGGTTAGAACATGCTCCTTTAGCTCAGAGGAGATTATTATTACCCACTTTCTGAAGCCTACTTCTTTCAGTTCGTCAAACTCATGCTCTGTCCAGTTTTGTTTGCTTGCTGGTAAGTAGTTGTGATCCTTTGGAGAAGAGGCGTTCTAATTTTTGGAATTTTCTGCATTTTTATGCTGGTTTTTCCTGATCTTTGTGGATTTATCCACTTTTGGTCTTTGATGTTGGTGACCTTTGGATGGGGTTTTTACATGGTTGTCATTTTAGTTTATGTTGATACTATTGTTTTCTAGCTTGCATAATTTCTGACAAGAATTCTCTGTTCCTTATGATAGTACCTCTGTAAGCAATGTATATTTTTTTATGGATCCTTTTAAGGTTTCATTATTATTATTATTAATTACTTTTTTTTGAGACAGGTTCTCACCCTGTTTTCCAGGTGGAGTGCAGTGGTGCAATTGCAGCTCACTGCAGCCTCTATCTCCTGGGCTTAAGAAATTTTCCTACCTCAACCTTCCAAACAGCTAGGAACACAGGCATGTGCCACCATGCATGCAAGCTTTTGTTTATTTATTGTAGAGACAAGGTCTTACTATATTCCCCAGCTGGTCTTGAACTACTGTGCTCTAGCAACCCTCTCTCAGCCTCCCAAAGTGCTGGAATTACAGGCATGAACCACTGCACCTAGCTTAAGTTTTTTTTTCTTCTTTATCACTGGTTTTCAACAATTTGATTATGATATACTCAGTTTTTTTTGTGTGTGTTTATTCTGCTTAGGGTTCACTGAGCTTCTGGATACTGTGAATTTATGTTTTCCATCATTAAGAAAAATTTTGGCCATATTTCCTTATTTTTTTCCCCAAAGTCTTCTCTGTTGCCCAGGCTGAAAGGCTGGAGTGCACTGGCATGCCTAGCTCATTGCAATCTTGAACTTTTGGGCTCAAGGGATCTCCTGCCTCAGCCTCCTATGTAGCTGAGACCATTGGCATGCATCGGCATGCATCAACATTCCCAGCTATTTTTTTCACTTTCTGTGGCGATGACGTCTTGCCATGTCGTCCAGGCAGCTCTCAATTTCATGGACTCAAGTGATCCTCCTCCCTCAGCTTTCCAAAGTGTTGGGATTATTAGAATGAAGCACTACACTCAGCCCCTTAATTTATTTTTATTTTCATCTTTCTTCCTTGGACTTTAATTACATGTATTTTAGACTGCTTGACATTGTCTCACAAATGAGTACATTATTTTAAAGTATTTTTTCTTTTTGAGCTTTATTTCTGGATAATTTCTGTCAATATATTTTCAAGTTTATTGGTCATTTATTTTCTGTTATCTGATCTGCTATTAATCCTTTCCAGTAAATTCATCATTATTATTATATCTTCAATCTCTAGAAATTATATTTTGTTCTTTTTTTTATCTTTGCTTTTCTCTTCTCATTGTATTGATGTTTTTCTTTAAATACTTGAGCAAATTATAATAGCTGTTTTAACATTCATGTCTACAGTTCAATTATCTCTGTTACTTTTGTGCCTGTTTATATTATTTGCCTCTAGTTATGTCACATTATCTTATTTGTTTGAAGACCTAATTCTTTTCTTCTGATTTGTTGGCTTTATTTGCTCTTCTTTGATTAATAGTTTTTAACGTGTATGCTAATGTCATTGATTTAAGACATTTAAATTTCTCTCCAAGCACTTCTTAGCTGGATCCCACAAATTTTGATATGCTGACATGTTTCTCTTTAATTCAAAATATTTTATAACTTCCCTTGTGACTTCTTTTTTACATAATTATTTAGATATGTGTTGTTTAATTTATAAATAAATATTTAGGAATTTCCTATTTATCTTTCGATTATTGACTTCTGGGTTAATACTGTTATGGTTAGAGATAATATTTTGTATGATTCTAATTCTCTTAATTTTTTGAAGTTTTGTTTTCTGATTCAGAATATGATCTATATTGGCAAATATTCCATTTGTACTTTCGAAAGGAATGTGTGTCTGTGTTTGTTGAATAGAGTTTTGTAAATTTCATTTAGGGTAAGTTAATTGATAATGTTGTTCAGGTCTTCTATATATTTTTTTTCTGTCTACTTTTTCTATTTATTAAGAGGACTGTTGAAATATTCAGTTATGATTTTGGATTTGTTTATTTTTCCTTTGAGTTTTGTCGGTTTTTGCTTCATGTCTTGAAGCTCTGTTTTTGGTACATACACATTTAGGATTGTTATGCCTTAATGAATTGAGGCTTTTATAATTATATTTGGCCCTTTTTGTTCTTGCTAATATTTCATATTTTGAAGTCTACTTTGTATGACGTTAAATAGCCACTCTACTTTTTGATTAGTATTAGCATTGTACATCTTTTTCTACTCTTTTACTTTTAATCTATCCTACATGTTGATGTTTAAGGTGGATTTATTTTCAACAGTATATAGCTGAGTCTTGTATTTTCCAGTATAATATGATGCTCTGCATTTTTTTAAATGGCATGTTTATACTATTTGTATTTAATACAACTATTGATATTTTTGGATTTAGGCTTACCATCTTATTACATGTTTTCAATTTGCTGCTTCTTTTTTGTTCCTCCATTCCCTTTCCCTATATCTTTTCAATTATTTAAATATTTTTGAGTTTTTTATTTTAATTAATCTGTTGACTTTTTTATTACATTTGTTTTGTTAATATTTTAGTGGTTGTTCTTTGGATCACAGTATACGTATCTAATTTTTTATAGTCTATTTACTATTATACAATTTCATGTAAAATATAGATGTCTTTTATATTTTTTCAGATATTTATCATTTTATTATTTATCCTTTATTCCTGAAATCCAGATTTCCTGCTGGAATCATTTCCTTTCAGCCAGAACTTCTTTTAGAATATCTGCTAGTGAAAAATTATTTTACTTTTCCTTCGTCTCAGAATGTCTTTACTTGACCTTCACTCCTGAAGGGTATTTTTGTTGGCTATAGAATTTTGAGTTAACAATAATTTTGTTTCATCACTTTATGTGATTATACTGTCTCCTGGCTTTTGTGGGTTTTGATGAGAAATTTGGGTAATCCAAATATTGTTCTCCTGTATGTGTGGCCCTGTACAACCCCTGTGGACCATAGTTCAAGTTCAGTTATCAAAGGTCTTGATGTGCTGATTTAGTCTGTCTTGAATATGAACCATATGGGTGATATTTTAAATCTTAGATCACTTTCCAAAGCCTTTGGTATGTTACCTTTGGTTCTCTTCCATACACAGACATCCTTAAAAGTAAGCCCATGATTTTCTGGGTTTGTATACAGAATGTGAGTATCCCTTTCTTCAGCTCTACCTTTCTGAAATCTCCTCAAACTTTCTGGCCTAGGGGGGTTTCTGTTCCTTATATCTCTGGTCAGAAAGATGGGATTTATTTTGGATTGTAAACAGGAAGCTCACCCTATTGCAGGTTGCTTGTCCCAGTTTGAATCACTTCTTACAGTCAGCCTGCTTCTAAAAAATTAGTTAAAAGTAGAAAATTTTTAATTGTGGTAAAAAATGTATTACATAAAATTTATTATTTTAACCATTTCTAAGTGTACAGTTCAGTGGTATTAAGTATGCTCACATTGTTGTACAACCAGTCACCAGACAGAGACTTTCTTTTCCTTTTATTTTTCTTTTTTTTTGAGATGGAGTTTTGCTCTTCTTGCCCATGCTGGAGTGCAATAGCGCCAATCTTAGCTCACTGCAAACTCTGCCTCCTGGGTTCAAGTGATTCTCCTGCCTCAGCCTCCCAAGTAGCTGAGACTACAGGTACCTATCACCACACCCAGCTAATATTTTGCATTTTTAGTAGAGATAGGGTTTCACCATGTTGGCCAGGCTGCTAACAAACTCCTGACCTCAGGTGATCCGCTTGCCTCGGCCTCCCAAAGTGCTAGGATTATAGGTGTGAGCCGCCACGCCCAGCCAACACCAGAGCCTTTCATCTTGCAAAAGTCTATACCCATTAAGCAATAACTTTCCATTTTCCCCTCCCCAAACTCCTGGCAGCCACCATTCTGCTTTTGCTAGGAATTTGACTACTCTAGCTACCTCATATAAGTGAAATCATGCAGTATTTGTCTTATTTTGTGACCGGATTATTCCACTTAGATGAATGCCTTCACATTTCATCCATGTTGTTGCAAGTGTCAGAATTTCATTCCTTTTCAAAGTTAAATAATATTCCTTTGTATGTATGTGCCACATTTTGTTTATCAGTTTATCAGTTGATAGACACTTGCATTGCTTCTACATCTTTGATATTGTGAATAGTGCTCCTATGAATGTGAGTGTGCAAATGTCTCCTCAAGATCCTGCTTTTAATTCTTTTGGATATATACCCAGAGGTGGAAATTGCTGGATCATATGTTAATTCTATTTTTAAATTTTTGAGGACCAACTATACTATTTTTTATAGCAGTTACCACCATTATTCATTTTCACAAGAGAACATAAAAATTCCAGTTTCTTCATGTCCTCACACTTATTTTCATTTTTTATTTTATTGTAACAGTCATCCTAGTGAGTGTGAGGTAAAATCTCATTGTGGATTTGATTTGCATTATCCTAGTTACAACCTAATTACTTCTATTCATTTATCATTGTTAACAGATTTTTGTTTTTTTGGTATTTTGTCTAGTTTTAAAACATCATAATCAGTGGGAGAGATAAGCTTCAGGAAGCTAATCTTGCTATAACAGAACCAGAACTCTAGTAATTTTTAATTGACTGTCTGATGTTGTGAGTTTTATGTTTTGAGTAATAGGTTTTGTTGTGTTTTTTTAAAAATGTGTTGGACTTTGTTCCAGAAGGCAGTTAGATTTTTTGGGGAGTAGCTTGATGTTGGAGGACTTGTTTTTAAATATTTATAGGATTAGTAATGAGTAGCCTTTACTCTAGGGCTAGTTTAGCCTTAGTACTAAGGCATATCCATCCAGCATCTCTACTGAATACCTCATATTTTCAACAAGATTTATTTAATCTGGTTGACAGGAACTTGAAAAGTTCCCAGTTCTAAGTGAACTTGGGAATCATTCAGTGTGCAGTTACCTGGAAATTGTTCTTTTCTTGGCAGTTGTTTTTACCTGGCATTGTGGAATTTCACATTCCGGGTGCACAAATTAGTATTCAGCCAGAAACTCAATATAGACCCTATATAAGTTTCTAGAGTTCTTTGTGCAGTTTCTTCCTATACAGTATTATCCCATAACTTCTATTCTTCTTAGTTTACTTGAATTTCAATCTCTGCCTCCAACTCAGTGACACTGTTGAACTCTGTTTTGGCTCTACTCCCTGCAGCACAGGGATGCCTCTAGAGATTTCCTTGTTTGCTTCCTTAGGGATCATGGTCCTGAACTGCCTGTTGTCTACTGTTTGAAATTAGCTGTTTTATATATTTTGTCCTTTTTTTAAAAATAGTTGTTTATAGCAGAAGGATAAGTCCCAGAGCAGTTATATTTTTGTGGATAGAAGCAGAAGTCCATCTCTTTGTATTTTTGCTTTGATCTATTTCTTTCACTTAAGCTTCTAATTTGATTTTAAGTAGTCATAATACTTCTTTTCAATTTAGCTATGGAATTTTGGAATCAGATAATCATGCTTAATTCTAAAAAGTTTTTTTTTGTGTTATAATTGAATCTCATGTATTTTTATCTTTATGTTGAAGTTATTTATCTTTTTTAAAGCATTTCTATTTCATTAGTAGCTTCTTCGTTTTTTTTTCTTGAGTTGTTTGCATTGCATTAAACATTGTTATTTTTAAAAAAAACTTACTCATATTTACTCTTGGGATATACAGCTTTGGGTGGTACCTTGAGTAGTAGTAGCAAACTCATGAATAGAAGGAGGGAAAATGGGTTGTTGATGTTTCAGCTAAAAATTTGTAAGACTTTTCTTCCGTTAAGATAAAGTCTTAACATTTTTAGCATAGTAGATAATGTCCCCATCATTCTACTAATATCTCTTGACACCCTCCTAAATGCACACTGTGTTAAGATACTCTATTTGGGATTCCACATACAATCCATTTTCTTATTCGTTTGTACTTTTGTAACCACAATATCTTCTGCCTGGTATACTTTTCTCCACTCTTTTCCTTCCGGGATATTCTTTCTTATTGATACTTTGAGAATCAGTTGGGCAGGACTTTCACTTCAAGAGTGGCAGAGCAAGGCTCAATAGGCTGATCAGTGATGAGGCAGGATCAGAGAAAAGAACACCCACTGGGCAGGTTATGCTGAAGTAGAGAGCCAAATAGTTTCTATGCTATATGTGTGCAATACATTAATCATATTCAGAAGAGAAGTAGGCACCATAGGATATAAGTCTTCTATCATATTTCCAGAAAAACATTAAGGAGAGGTGGTAAAATGACAGAATCTTATTCCCCAATACTTCTTAGAGGTTAGAGGCCTCACTTCATGGGCCAAGGCAGGAACACTGAAGAGAAAAAGAAAATGGATCTTACAGTCCTGATTTTCCTCCTCACATACAGCTTATGATTTTGGCACTTCGCTCAGAGTCTTCTCTGTATTCCAAGTCTTCTTGTGATCCTGGAAACTTCAGTTTCAAAGACCCATTCAAACGTTCTCAACTTCAGTGATGTTCATCTGCCCTCCAGATTAAAAAACATGTTCTGTGGCCATACTTGTAATTTGAACTGCCCAGATTTGAATTTTTTTTTTTTTTTTTTGAGACGGAGTTTCGCACTTGTTACCCAGGCTGGAGTGCAATGGCGCGATCTCGGCTCACCGCAACCTCCGCCTCCTGGGTTCAGGCAATTCTCCTGCCTCAGCCTCCTGAGTAGCTGGGATTACAGGCACGCACCACCATGCCCAGCTAATTTTTTGTATTTTTTAGTAGAGACGGGGTTTCACCTCGTTGACCAGGATGGTCTTGATCTCTTGACCTCGTGATCCGCCCGCCTCGGCCTCCCAAAGTGCTGGGATTACAGGTGTGAGCCACCGCGCCCGGCCCATTTTTTTGTTTTTTTGAGACACAGTCTCGCTTTGTCGCTAGGGGCCAGGCTGGAGTACAGTGGCTCGATCTCGGCTCACTGCAACCTCCGCCTCCCGGTTTCAAGCAATTCTCCTGCCTCAGCCTCCCGAGTAGCTGGGACTACAGACGCGTGCCACCACACCCAGCTATTCTTTATATTTTAGTGGAGACAGGGTTTCACTATGTTGGCCAGGATGGTCTCAATCTCTTGATCTGCCTGCCTCGGCCTCCCAAAGTGCTGGGATTACAGGCGTGAGCGTGAGCCACCGCGCCCGGCCCAGATTTGAAATTTGAATCTTCAAATTTTATTCTTTACAAACTTGAAAAAAATCATATTAGTTCTTACACATCTCTACACATTATGCTTCTTTTAGCACATATTGATACTTCGAGTTCTTGAAGTTCAATCTTCTTTCAAAGTATCAGCACCCTTCTAGTTGTATTATTGTTCAGCATAGACACCAGGATACATAAATTCAGTTATTCTCTTGTCAATTTTCTCAACGTTTCTACAGTTTGTCATTTCACTGTATCTAGCTCCACAACCACAAATAACAATGCAGTCTTGGGATTTTCCCAATATAGGAAGGGTATTTGGATGTTGAGCTGCCAAAAATAGCAAGTAGAGTGAGGATTATCTTCTTTATTTCAACGTATGGGTTTCTGGAAAAAATAACAACAATGATAAATAGTAGTATTAAACATAGTAGAAATGCGCTATCAATAATACATATCTATTTACATATATAATGTAAACCCAACTAATTCCTTATGGAAATTCAAATCTTCATGGAACTTTGCCTATACAAATATTGGTCCCAATGTTCATATAGAGAGAATAACATGTTGTTTTAAAAATATAAACAAAATAATGAGAATATTAGAGCTGTATCACAACATACCGTTATGGTATCATATGCAAGTTTACCTGACTAAAGACAGTTTTATGATGTCTGCATGATATGATCTAGGAACATTAGGGTAGTTAATTTACCTAATTTAATCCATGAAACAACATTTTCATTATTTAGTATTCTTGATTTCAAATAAAGCCAATGCTGTCTAAATTAGAAGCAAAATGAGATTTTTTTTTTGGAAAGATATCACACAGAATAGTTCATAAAAAGTTTGGAGAACAAGCCTGGAAAAATGGGTGGTAATCAAGGGAGGAAAGGCTGAGAAAAGATCCTATCATAATCTGCAAAGACACTTATTGTATGGTTGTGGATAGATTTTCTCCTGTTCTGTTGATTCTTCCTTCTACTGCCACCACTAAGGAAAATCACATGATACAACATCCCAGTTACGTTTCCTGCCAGGATCCAGAAGGAAACAAAGCAAAAAACAAAGTTCCAGTTGATCAAGCCCCGATCCAACTGATAAAGTCTCAATCCAACTGATCGAGCCTTGATCACATGTATACTTCTAGCTTATAGCAAATGGGGAGAGAGAATATTTGTTCTTTACTTGGTGTTTGCAGAGGAAGCAAGGTCCTGCTTCCCCGTATCTTAGGATTCTCCCAATACAGGATGGATATTTAGATGTTTAGCTGCCAAAAATAGCAAGTGTCCACTCTATCCTTCAGATAATCCTCCTTAAGTATTTTTTATCTTGGCCAAGATTTTGATATGCATCCAACAGTATGAGTTCAAAATTGTATTTACTGACAACTACCTGGAGTGCTGCTAGTCGGTGCTGCCAATTAAATAGGGACCCATATGCTTTAACAGACAGTTGAATTGGGAGTAGGATTGATATTGTCTTGTAAAAGTTAAGTTTTCTAAGGGAGACACAGGGCTGACTAGAAGACCACCACTGGTGTAATGCAAGTTGTGTGAGCATCCATTGGCATGGCCAAGAGTCTACTTTTAAAAATGATTATAAATTTAAAAAAATGATCATGAATTTGCTCTAATATACAGATGAGAATATTTATATCTCATTTAGAAAAACCATAATATTAGCCTATAAAAATTCAAGACAGGAATAATTGATGCCTCAGCTATTAAAAAAAATCAGTAAAGTTTCCACAGAATAGCAGTCCTCAAGCTTTTTTTGGGACCAGGGTCCAGTTTCATGGAAGACAGTTTTTTCATAGATAGGAATGGTGGTATGGGGGTGGAAGGGGGTGATGGGTTCAGGATGAAACTGTTACATCTCAGATCATCAGGCATTAGATTTTCATAAGGAGCAAGGAGGATCCAAGATGGCCGTTTAGGAACAGCTCGGGATTGCAGCTCCCAGTGAAAGTGCAGAGGGTGAGTGGATGCTGCATTTTTATTGCCCACAGACTAGGCAATTCCCAGGCGGAGGAGCTCCACAGCTCACCAGTGCGGCTGTTTTGGCCAGCGCGGCTGTGCCGGCCGGCGCCGCTGCTTTGCCCCGGGCAGCTGCTTTGTCGGCGCCCAGGAGCAGCGGTTCTCCATACAAAATACACCGGTCCGGGTGCCCTTTTGGCTGGCGATTGGAGCCATGGGAAGTCACCCATTCGTCTGTTTAAAAAGGGGACTGAGCAGGAACCAGGACAGTAGATTCCAGGGCAAAAAAAAAAAAAAAAAAAAAAAAATGCCACAAACCTCAGTGCCACTGTTTAAGCCAGCGCAGTGAGTGGCCACAGGGGAAAACAAATAGACCCCAGCGCCTCTTCAACAGGCGACTGGAACACCAACTTAAAAAAGGCCCTGAGGCAGGGAGCCAGGCGATCAGGCTCGGCTGGTCCCACCCCCACAAAAGAACAGCAACCAGAAACTCTGGATTGAGAGTTTCACAGCAAGCGCAGCTGAACCCGGGACGGTCCAGCTCTGTGGGGAAGGGGCGTCCGCCATTACCGAGGCAGCCCGCCATGACGGAGGTAGTCGGCCAATGCTGAAGCAGCCCGCCATTGCCAAGGCAACCTGCCATTGCTGAGGCAGCCCGCCATTGCCGAGGCAGCCCGCCATTGCCAAGGCAACCCGCCACAGCAGAGAGACTCCGCCTCAACAGAGGCGAGCCACCATCGCCAAAGAAGTTTGAACTACACCCATATAAACAGGACTGCAGGAAAGTTCACTCGGCAGCTGGGCGGAGCCCACACCAGCTCAGCAAAGCCTCTACAGGCCGACAGTGACTAGGCTGCCTCCTTGCTGGGCAGCGCAGCTCTGAAGGAAAAAAAAAAAAAAGAAGGCAGCAGCATAATGGAAACTCATAAATAAAGCCCTAAATCCCTGGGACAGACCACCTGGGAACAAAAAGCAGTTTACAAGATCTGCTGTAGCAGACCTAAACGTACCTGCCCAGCAGCTCTGAATGAACAACAGAGCTCACAGCTCACCATTTGAGCTCCTATAAAGAAGAGACCATCTCCTCAAGCAGCTCCCTGACCCCTATATATCCAAAGAGACACCTCATAAAGGAGAGATCAGATTGACACTAGGCAGGTATCCTTCTGGGACAAAGATAGCAGAAGAAGAAAACTGGTAACAACCATTACTGTTCAGCAGCTGCTGCAGGTGAACCCTAGGCAAGCAGGGCCTGGAGTGAACCTCAGCAGACCTACAGCAGAGGGACCAGACTGTCAGAAGGAAAACCAAGAAACAGAAATACTTCATCATCAACAAACAGAATGTCAATCTGAAAGATTTGAGACCCAATCTGAAAGCCAGCAACTACAAAGTCGACAGGTGGATAAAACCTTAAAGATGGGAAGAAACCAGTACAAAAAGGATGAAAACACCCGAAACCAGAACACCTCTCCTCATACAAGGGATCACAACTCCTCACCAGCAAGGGAACAAGGGTGGAGGGAGAACAAGTGTGATGAAATGACAGAATCAGACTTCAGAAGGTGGGTAGTAAGAAACTTCTGTGAACTTAAAGAACATGTTCTAACCAAATGCAAAGAAACTAAGAACCTTGAAAAAAGATTTGACGAAATGCTAACGAGAATGGACAAAATAGAAAGGAATATAAGTGAATTGATGGAGCTGAAAAACACAACACGAGAACTTCGCGAAGCATGCACAAGTATCAACAGCAGAATTGACCAAGCAGAAGAAAGGATATCAGAGGTCGAAGATCAACTCAATGAAATAAAATGGGAAGGCAAGACTGGAGAAAAAAGGGTAAAAAGGAATGAACAAAGTCTCCAAGAAATGTGGGACTATGTGAAAAGACCTAATCTACGTTTGATAGGCGTACCCGAATGCGACGAAGAGAATGAATCCAAGCTGGAAAATACTCTTCAGGATATTATCCAGGAAAACTTCCCCAACCTAGCAAGGCAGGCAAACATTCAAGTCCAGGAAATACAGAGAACACCACAAAGATATTCGTCAAGAAGAGCAACCCCAAAGCACATAATTGTCAGTTTGACCAGGGTTGAAATGAAGGAGAAAATACTAAGGGCAGCCAGAGAGAAAGGTCAGGTTACCCACAAAGGGAAGCCCATCAGACTCACAGCAGATCTCTCAGCAGAAACCCTACAAGCCAGAAGAGAGTGGGGGCCAATATTCAACATCCTTAAAGAAAAGAACTTTCAACCCAGAATCTCCTATGCAGCCAAACTAAGCTTCATAAGTGAAGGAAAAATAAAATCCTTTGGGAACATGTAAGTACTCAGAGATTTCGTCACTACTAGGCCAGCTCTACAAGAGCTCCTGAAAGAGGCTCTACACATATAAAGGAACAACAAGTACCAGCTCAACTAAAGGGCAAAACACCCAGCTAGCACCAAAATGGCAGTATCAAATTCGCACATAACAATATTAACCCTAAATGTAAATGGACTAAATGCCCCAATCAAAAGACACAGACTGGCAAATTGGATAAAAAGACAAAACCCATCAGTGTGCTGTATACAGGAAACCCATCTCACATGCAAGGATACACAAAGGCTCAAAATAAAGGGATGGAGGAAGATTTACCAAGCAAATGGAGAGCAAAAAAAAGCAGGAGTTGCAATTCTCATCTCTGATAAATAAGACTTTAAAGCAACAAAGATCACAAGAGACAAAGAAGGACATTACATAATGGTAAAATGATCAATGCAACAAGAAGAGCTAACGATCCTAAATATATACGCATCCAATACAGGAGCACCCAGATACATAAGGCAAGTTCTTAATGACTTACAAAGAGACTTAGACTCCCACACAATAATAGTGGGAGACTTTAACACCCCATTGTCATTAGTAGACAGATCAACCAGACAGAAAATTAACAAGGATATCCAGGACTTCAACTCAGACCTGGACCAAGCAAACCTAATAGACATTTACAGAACTCTCCACCCCAAATCCACAGATTATACATTCTTCTCAGCACCACATCACACCTACTCTAAAATTGACCACATAATTGGGAGTAAATCACTCCTCAGCAAAGGCAAAAGAATGGAAATCATAACAAACAGTCTCTCAGACCACAGTGCAATCAAGTTAGAACTCAGAATTCAAAAACTAACCCAGAACCGCACAGTTTCATGGAAACTGAACAACTTGCTTTTGAATGTTGACTGGATAAACAATGAAATGAAGGCAGAAATAAAGATGTTTTTCGAAACCAAGGAGAATGAAGACACAACATACCAGAATCTCTGGGACACATTGAAAGCAGTCTCTAGAGGAAAATATAGAGCAATAAGTGTCCACTTGAGAAGCAAGGAGAGATAAAAAATTGACACCCTATCATCAAAACTGAAAGAGCTAGAGGAGCAAGATCAAAAAAACTCAAAGTCTAGCGGAAGACAAGAAATAGCTAAGATCAGAGCAGAACTGAAGGAGATAGAGACACAAAAAAATCTTCAAAAAATCAATAAATCCAGGAGCTGGTTTTTTGAAAAGATCAACAAAATAGACCACTAGCCAGATTAATAAAAAAGAAAAGAGAGAATAACCAAATTGATGCAATAAAAAATGATAAAGGGGATGCCACCACAGATTCCACAGAAATTCAAACCATCATCAGAGATTATTATAAACAACTCTATGCACACAAACTAATAAACCTGGAAGAAATGGATAAATTCCTGGACACTTGCCTCCTCCCAAGCCTAAACCAGGAAGAAGCCAAAACCCTTAACAGACCCATAACAAGGTCTGAAGTTGAGGCAGCAATTAAGAGCTTACCACCCAAAAAAAGCCCAGGTCCAGACGGGTTCATAGCCGAATTCTACCAGACATACAAAGAGGAGCTGGTACCATTACTTCTGAAACTATTCCAAACAATACGAAAAGAGGGAATTCTTCCCAAATCATTTTATGAGACCAATATCATCCTGATTCCAAAACCCGGCAGAGACTCAACAAGAAAAGAAAACTTCAGGCCAATATCCATGATGAACATAGATGCAAAAATCTTCAATAAAATACTGACAAGCTGATTGCAACAGCACATCAAAAAGCTTATCCACCATGATCAAGTAGGCTTCATCCTGGGGATGCAAGGCTGGTTCAACATACCCAAGTCTATAAACATAATTCACCACACAAACAGAACCAAAGACAAAAACCACATGATTATCTCAATTGATGCAGAGAAGGCCTTTGACAAAATTCAACAGTCCTTTATGCTAAAAACCCTCAATAACCTAGGTATTGATGGATCGTATCTCAAAATAATAAAAGCTATTTATGACAAACCAACAGCCAATATCATACTGAATGGGCAAAAACTGGAATCATTCCCCTTGAAATGTGGCACCAGACAAGGATGCCCTCTCTCACCACTGCTATTCAATATACTATTAGAAGTTCTAGCCAGAGCAATCAGGCAAGAAAAAGAAATAAAGGGCATCCAAATAGGAAAGGAGGAAGTCAAATTGTCTCTATTTGCAGATGACATGATTGTATATCTAGAAGACCCCATTGTCTCAGCCCCAAATCTCCTGAAACTGATAAGCAAGTTCAGCAAAGTCTAGGGTACAAAATCAATGTGCAAAAATCACATGCATTCCTATACACCAATAACAGACTTAAAGAGAGCCAAATCAAGAACAAACTTCCATTCACAATTGCCACAAAGAGAATAAAATACCTAGGAATACAACTAACAAGGAACGTAAAGGACCTCTTCAAGGAGAACTACAAGCCACTGCTCAACGAAATAAGAGAGGACAAAACAGATGGAGAAACATTCCATGTTCATGGTTAGGAAGAATCAATATCATGAAAATGGCCATACTGCCCAAAGTAATTTACAGATTCAATGCTATCCCCATCAAGCTACCAATGACCTTCTTCACAGAACTGGAAAAAACCACCTTAAACTTCATATGGAACCAAAAGAGAGCCCGCATAGCCAAGTCAATTCTAAGCAAAAAGAACAAAACAGGAGGCATCACACTACCGGACTTCAAACTATACTACAAGGCTACAATAATCAAAACGGCATGGTACTGGTACCAAAACAGAGATATAGACCAATGGAACAGAACAGAAGTCTTGGAGGCAACACATATCTACAACCATCTGATCTTTGACAAACCAGACAAAAACAAGCAATGAACAGGAAAGGATTCCCTGTTCAATAAATGGTGTTGGGAAAGCTGGCTAGCAATGTGCAGAAAGCAGAAACTGGACCCCTTCCCGACACCTTACACTAAAATTAACTCCAGATGGATTAAAGACTTAAACATAAGACCTAACACCATAAAAACCCTAGAAGAAAATCTAGGCAAAACCATTCAGGACATAGGTGTAGGCAAGGACTTCATGACCAAAACACCAAAAGCATTGGCAACAAAAGCCAAAATAGACAAATAGTACCTAATCAAACTCCTCAGCTTCTGCACGGCAAAAGAAACAGAATTGGCAACAAACAGAACGGGGAAAAATTTTTGCAGTTTGCCCATCTGACAAAGGGCTGATATCCAGAATTTACAAAGAACTAAAACAGATTTACAAGAAAAGAACTAACAAGCCCATTCAAAAGTGGACAAAGGATATGAACAGACACTTTACAAAAGAAGACATACATGAGGCCAACAAACATATGAAAAAATGCTCATCATCACTGGTCATCAGAGAAATGCAAACCAAAACTACATTGAGATACCATCTCACGCCAGTTAGAATGGCGATCATTAAAAAATCTGGAGACAACAGATGCTGGAGAGGATGTGGAGAAATAGGAACACTTTTGCACTGTTGGTGGGAGTGTAAATCAGTTCAACCATTGTGGAAGACAGTGTGGCGATTCCTCAAGGACCTAGAAATAGAAATTCCATTTGACTCAGCAATCCCATTACTGGGTATATATCCAAAGGATTACAAATCGTTCTACTATAAGGACACGTGCACACGAATGTTCATTGCAGCACTGTTTACAATAGCAAAGACCTGGAACCAACCTAAATGCCCATCGACGATAGACTGGATAGGGAAAATGTGGCACATATACACCATGGAATATTATACAGCCATCAAAAACGATGAGTTTGGGTCCTTTGTAGGGACATGGATGAACCTGGAAACCATCATTCTCAGCAAACTGACAGAAGAGCAGAAGATCAAACACCGCATGTTCTCACTCATAGGCGGGTGTTGAACAACGAGAACACATGGACACAGAGAGGGGAGCACTACACACTGGGGTCAGTTGGGGGGAAATAGGGGAGGGATGGTGGGGGGTGGGGAGCTGGGGAGAGATAGCAAGGGGAGAAATGCCAGATGTAGGTGTTGGGGAGGAAGGCAGCAAATCACACTGCCATGTGTGTACCTATGCAACAATTTTGCATGTTCTTCACATGTACCCCAAAACCTAAAATGCAATAAAATAAATAAATGGGGGAAAAAAAGATTTTCACAAGGGGCTTACATGTGCAGTTTACAATAGGGTTTGCACTCCTATGAGAATCTAATGCCACTGTTGATCTGACACGACATGGAGCTCAAGCAATAATGCTTGCTCAGCTGTCCGCTGCTCACCTCCTGCTGTGTGGCTCAGTTTCTAACAGGCTAAAGATCAGTACTAGTCCATGGCCCAGGAGTTTGGGACCCCTGCCATAGAATATAATGCATAGCTTTGAAAATTGCTACTGAGTATTGCTACTATTTGGTATATTTTTCAAAAAGATATTTGAGAAATGTACTCCAAAGTAACTGAAAGAGAAAAGTTTCATGAGATTTTTTTCTTTTAAAAAAATGAATGTGCAAAAAATTTTATGTTACAATTTTATTTTGAATAGATAATGTGGTTACATGGCTAAAAATAGTACTGAGTGCAAAAATCTCATATCCCATATGTCCAGTGCTTTCTCCACCATAACTACTTAAACTGATTTTTATAATCCTTCCAGTTACTTTTATGCAAATTTAAGCAAATATGTACATATAGTTTTGTTTACCCATTTTATTTATTTATATGTACTTATTTTAAATTTTAAATTTTCATGATTACATAGTAGGTGTATATGACCCCTTTTAAAAAACACAAAAGTATCATAATACCGTATTCACTTCTTTCCACCTTGCTGTTTTTTAAGACTTTGATATAAGTCTTTCTATAGAGATATGTACAAATTTTCTCACTCTTTTTCCTTTAAATAACATGCCATTGCATGCATATATCATAATATTTAAAAATTTAGTCCTCTATAGCAGGAGATTTCAGTTGATTCCTCCCATACAAGAACATAGTTTGTTTTAGCATTTGACATCAAGTGTTCTTTGGTGTCTTTGAGTCGTGTGTTCAAGTTTTCTTTTTATAGGTCTTGACCACTTCTTGTCAAGTTTATTACTACATATTTTATTTTGGGAAAGGGTATTGAAAATAAAACCCTCCCACAGTTTATATTTTATACTAGTTACTTTTATATATAAACCATAGTGATTTCCAGATAATGATTTTGTATTACAGTAATGTATTGAATTATTTTGCTATTTTTGGTAGTTTTGCCATTAATTCTTTTGGGTTTTCCAAATATTCGGTTATCTGCATTTTTGTGATTGTATTGGCTAGTACCTTAAGTCCATGTTAAAGAATACTGATGACAATGACCTACTTGTTCCTGACTGTAATGCCAGTACTTCTAATGTGTCCCGTAACACATGTTGTGGGCTTTGGGGACACACTAGACGATTTTACTATATTAAAGAAGTATCTTTCTATTTCTATTTAGTTCAGTTTCTTTTTTAGAAAAATAAAAAATTTTGTTGGATATTTTCTTTTGATTTTCCTTTCCCTCCCTCTCTTCCCCCTTCCTCCTTCCTTCCTTCCTTTCTTTCTTTTTCTCCTCTCCTCTCCTCTCTCCTCTCCTCTCCTCTCCTCTCCTCTCCTCTCCTCTCCTTTCCTTTCCTTCCTTTCCTTTCCTTTCCTCTCTCCCTCCCTCCCTCCCTTCCTCCCTCTCTCTTTTTTCTTTCTTCTCCCTCCCTCCCTCCCTTCTTTCCTTCCTTCTTTCCACAAAGTCTCACTTCTATCACCTAGGCTGGAATGCAGTGACATGATCTTGGCTCACTGCATCCTCGACTCCTCAGGCTCAGGGGATTGTCCCATCTCAGCCTCCTGAGTAGCTGGGACTACAGGTGCACACCACCATACCTGGCTATTTTCTTTTTTCTTTTTCTTTTTCCTTTTTTTTTTTTAGCGACAGGGTTTTGCCATGTTGCCCAGGCTGGTCTCCAACTCCTAGGCTCAAGTGACCCACATGCCTCAGCCTCCCAAAGTGCTGGAATTACAGGCATGTGCCCGGCCAAATATGCTTATATTTAAATAGTGATGTGTCAGCCTATAAAGGCAATTTTTGAATCTCAATTATTATAGGTGAGGTAATCAGTGAACATGCTATTTCTGCCAACTTCCTATACTTCTCTATGGAACTTAATTCCTTTTGCACTTATTTTTAGTGTCTTTCATTTTATCTCAAAGAGCTGTTATTTCTTCCCTCTGTGCTTTGAATACATGCTTCTTACCTTCCTACTGAGATCCTAATCCATCATCTTCTATTCTTTACCTTTAGCATTTTCTTTTCTGTGGGCATTTTTCTTTCATCAAAGGCACATTCTCAAGTCTTTATCATCTTAAAAAATAACTGGTGTCTTGATGCAGTGGCTCATGCCTGTAAATCAGAGTACTTTGGGAAGCCAATGTGAGAGGATTTTTTTTTTTTTTTTACAAAACATAAAAAAAAAAAAAAAATTAGCCAAACATGGTGGTATACATCTCGAACTCTTGACCTCAGGTGATCCGCCCGCCTCGGCCTCCCAAGGTGCTGGGATTACAGGTGTGAGCCACTCCGCCCTGCCTGGTGGTGTACATCTCTAGTCCCAGCTACTTGAGAGGCCCATGTGGGAGGATCCCTTGAACCTGGGAGTCTGAGGCTACAGTGAACTTTGATCGTGTCAATTCACTCCAGCTGGGGAAGTACACTGAGATCCTATCTCTAAAAAAAAAAAATGAAACAAATAATAAACAGTTGTCAGCAAAGTGTCAGGATACAAAATCAACATGCAAAAATCACAAGTTTTCCTCTACGCCAACAACAGACAAAGAGCTGAATCATGAATGAAATTCCAATCACAATTGCTACAAAGAGAATAAAATACCTAGAAATACAACTTAAAAGGGATGTAAAGGACCTCTTCAAGGAGAACTACAAACCATTGCTCAAGGAAACCAGAGAGGACACAAACAAATGGAAAAACATTCCAGGCTCATGGATAAGAAGAATCAATATTGTGAAAATGGCCATGCTGCCCAAAGTAATTTACAGGTTCAATGCTATTCCCATCAAACTACCACTGACATTCTTCACAGAATTAGAAAAATCTACTTTAAATTTCCTCTGCAACCAAAAAAGAGCCCAGATAGCCAAGACAATCCTAAGCAAAGAGAACAAAGCTGGAGGCATGTTACCTGACTTCAAACTATGCTACAAGGCTACAGTAACCAAAACAGCATGGTATTCGTAAAAAAACAGACACATAGACCAATGGAACAGAATAGAGAACTCAAAAATAAGACCACACATCTACAACCATCTGATCTTCGACAAACTGACAAAAGCAAGCAACGGAGAAAGGATTCCTTATTTAATAAATGGTGCTGGGAGAACTGCCTAGCCATATGCAGAAAGTTGAAACTGGACCCCTTCCTTACACCTTATATAAAAATTCACTAAAGATGTATTAAACACTTAATATACAACCCCAAGCTATAAAAATCCTAGGAGAAAATCTAGGCAGTACCATTCAGGACGTAGGCATGGGCAAAGATTTTATGATGAAAATCTCAAAAGCAGTTACAATGAAAGCAAAAATTGACAAATGGGATTTAATTAAACTAAAGAGCTATGCACAACAAAATAAACTATTATTAGAGTAAACAGACAACCTACAGAGTGGAAGAAAAATTTTGCAACCTATCCATCTCACAAAAGTCTGATATTGAGAGTCTACAGGGAACACAAATTTATAAGAAAAAAAACAGCCCCATTAAGAAGTGTGCAAAGGACATGAACAGACACTTCTCAAAAGAAGACATTTGTGAGACCAAAAAATGTATTTAAAAAAACCTCAACATCACTGATCATTACAGATATGCAAATTAAAACTACAACCATTTCATACCAGTTAGAATGGTGATTATTAGAAAGTCAAGAAACGGCAGATGATCATAAGGCTGTGGAGAGATAGGAATACTTTTACACTGTTGGTGGGAATGTAAATTAGTTCAACCATTGTGGAAGACAGTGTGGTGATTCCTCAAAGACCTAGAACCAGAAATACCATTTGACCCAGCAATCCCAATAGGACTGAACTAATTTACATTTCCACCAACAGGATAAAAGTGTTCCCGTCTCTCTGCAGCCTCGTCAGCATCTGCTGTTTCTTGACGTTTTACCCAAAGGAATATAAGATCCATGCATGAGTATGGTCATTGCAGCACTATTCACAATATCAAAGACATGGAATCAACCCAAATGCCCATCAGTGATAGACTGGATTAAAAAAAATGTGGTACATATACACCATGGAACACTGTGAAGCCATAAAAAGGAATGAGATCACGTGATTTGCAGGAATATGGATGGAGCTTGAAGCCATCATCCTCAGCAACCTAACGCAGGAACAGAAAATAAAACACCACCTGTTGTCACTCATGAGTGGGAGCTGAACAATGAGAGCAACATGGACACTGGAACAGGAACAATACAATCTGGGTCCTGTCAGAGGGGCTGCCAGAAGGAGGGAGAGCATTGGAAAAAACAGCTAATGTGTGCTAGGTTTAATACTTAAGTGATAGGTTGATAGGTGCAGCAAACCACTATGGCACACGTTTACCTGTGTAACAATCCTGCACATATACCCCGGAACTAAAAATTAAATGACTAAAAAAATTATTCTCTCTTAATCAGCATATATGATTAATTTGATAAGGAGGAAATTTCTTATCAAATGAATGGTATTTGCTTCCTTATCAGTCATTCACTCATGAACCACTACAATGTGGCTGTCACCGTCAGTTTTGCTACTGAGAGCATTCTTACCATGACCATTAGTAAATTCTTGCTTATGATTTTCAGCTAATCTTCTGTGACCTTTCTGTACCATTTGACAATGTTGACCACTGTGTCCTTCTTGATTTTTGTACTAGCATATCTTCGCACTACTCTGACTCCTGAATTTTCTTCATGGATTTCTATTCTTTCTGTACCTGTCTGGCAGGAATAAAAAATTATGTGTGTAGTTATCTTCTTTTCTTTTTGTAATCTTGGAAGAGCTCACCTATTCTAATGATTTTAATTTCCACCTTAAAATAGTTTAAGACGTGGCTGTGTGCAGTGGCTCACACCTGTAATCCCAATACTTTGGGCGGCCAAGGCGGGCAGATCATCTTAGGTCAGGAGTTTGAGCCTAGCCAACATGGCAAAACCTCTTTCTACTAAAAATACAAAAATTAGCCAGGTGTGGTGGCTCACGCCTGTAATCCCAGCTACTCAGGAGGCTGAGGCAGGAGAATTGCTTGAATCTAGGAGGCAGAGGTTGCAGTGAGCCGAGATTGCGCCATTGCACTCCAGCCTGAGTAACAAGAGCAGAACTTCATCTCAAAAAAAATTTCAAAACCTTCTGTCTTCACAGATTTATAAAAATTCGGTAGTTTTAGCATAGCATAAAACATTTTAAATATCTCATCATCTCATCTGTGTTTTCTTTCATTATTGCTTTTGAAAAATTCTGTATATTCACTGTAAATAATTCAAAAATGTAGAAAAGTATAAAAATTAAATAGCCTAAGTTCTGCTATTCAGAAATTACCATTAATTTTCCATATATTAGGTAATATTATTAGGTAAATATTCCATATATCTTTTAATGAAAATGTATATAACTGGCCCTTTATATCCCTGTGTTGTGCATTTAGGTGTTTAGTCAAGTGCAGATCAAAAATACAGTATTTGTGGGATTGGAACCCACGAACACAGAGAGCTCCCTTTTCCTATTTCAGGTTCTTCAGGGCCTACTGTGGGGCTTTACCATCAGCAGATTTTAGAATTCTTGGAAGTCCTGGAACCAATGCACTGTAGACACCAAACGATGACTGTATATATTTATATATGTGTGTGTGTAGGCAGAAATGTGATATTAAAAAATAGTTGAGGTTGGAAGATATAAAAATAATTTTATAAAAGTGGATATTATAGATTTAATTTTACATAAAATAATAAATTTTATGTAAATTTAATAGATGGAAAAGAGACTGCAGTTAATAAAGCAATGTTGATGTTTAAGTAAATGCCTATACACTAAAAGATTTGTTTCTTTTGACATTCTTGCTTTGGTTAAATATTATTATTAAAAAAAGAAGTTGAAGCATAATATTTTATTAAATGAATGTTCAATTTCAGACAGTATTGCTTGATACACTGGTATAGAAAATAAAAATATTAGCACTCTTATACATCTTCCTAGCTTAACACCCTTCAGCTTTTATAAGTTATATTGTTATATTGTCTATGTTTTTGATATTCACAGTCTATTTATTACTGTAATTCCTGAAGTTGTTTCATTGTTCTTTCTTTGTAGTATATGTAAATGAATTCACTGTTTACCATCAATCATATTATTTTTTCATTATGGCTTCTTCTTGAATTTTGTAGTTTGATTAATCTTTTAATTGCTTGATTCATTGGTAAGAAGGAGTTATGGCTTTGTAATCTCTGTGTTTTTTAATATTTGATGATGTCTGCCTGTTGTCTTCATATATGAATAACATCTTGACTCTTATCATGTCCCCTGGTGAAAATGTGCCCACTTTAGGGAGCAGGACTCCTAGCTTTACCCAGCGCAGAGCTGCAATGATGAGAAATGAAAGTCCTCCAATAGGTCATTGGTGAGGCCACTCCTGCTTCTACCTTTTAGTTCCAGACCACATATTCTTTCTGTTGCGACACTGCTTCATATAAAAGTCTTTGATCCAGGAAGTGTTGTGCTTGGGGATGACACTCCATTCTTGAAAAGTCATGTTGATGAAACTTGGAGCAAGATGGCTGAATAGAGACACCTGATGCTTGACTATCTCACAAAAATGGACCAAAGCAATGAATAAACAGATACAATTTCACTGAAGCATCAAAGGGAGAGTGCTGAAGTGCAGCAGGCGAGTAGAGATAACACCTGTGGTGATTAGCAGTACAAGAGGGCAGAGTGGAGGCAGCTGGCCTTGGCAGCCCCATATTTCCTGCTTGGATTGGATTTGCCTGGAGTCAGGCGAGACTTACCATTTCAGGGAAAAGGTAAGCAGAAGATCCCCATTAGCCCCAGTTTCTATCACAAACACCTACAATTCTTATTACAGTAGACCTCCACAGTCCTCAAACCCTGAACCCAGTTTGGAGAGCTACTGGAAATTTACATAGCTGGTTGCTGTGGTTAGGAGCACAACGTGTGTACTCCCTACCCTTCACTTTACCCGTTGTGAGCCAAACTACTTGGAAGCTTGGTATAGGCATGGGATTATCTTAAGATCAGAGCAACCTCTGGAGTGTGCCCTCTTTGGGGGTTAGTAGCCATTACACTTCTCCAGCACTGGGGCTCCATCTTCATTCCACCAAACCCACACTGGTGGCTGAACACAACAGCCCCAGCAGTGGGAAGCCTGGGCCCAGACTGGCTGTTACTCTTACCTTGCACAGCAGGAAAACCAACTCCCATTGCCTTCACTTCTAGCTGAAGGAGAAGCCTGGCAGTCCTGCCCAGGATGAATCCATTCTAGAGCTGCCCAAGCTGCTTGCATGCCTCTCTCAAGTAGGAGAGGCCCTCAAGCCTCTGAGTAGTTGACATGCTCCTAGCTGGCAGGATGGTTACATAACCATACCCAGGGCCTGTGAAAAGCCCTGTGGTGTTTTACCCAATGCAGACAAGTCCTTGGCCAGCCCAATGGCCCTTCGCCTGCAGTTAGAAACTGAGAAACAGCCCTGGGGGCTGCTCCTGGCAGAGGTGCCCCTGGTTCAGCTGAGCAGCTGTGTGCCTGCATCCTAGGCCTGAGAAGCAGCCCCACAGGCTGCCCCTGGCAGATATGCCCCAGGCCAGTTGAGCAGCTGTGTACCTACACTCTGGGCCTAAGAAATAGCCTCCTGGGCCATGCCCAGCAGATATGCCCCTAGACAGCTGAGCAGCCATGGCCTGTGTCTGGGACCTGAGAAAGAGCCCTGGGGGATCCCACTAGCAGATATTCCCCCAGGGTGGCGAAGTAGTCTTGTGCTCACATCCCAGGTCTGAGAAGCAGCCCTGTGGGCTGCCCCTGGCAGGCATACTCCTAGGCTGGCCAAGCAGTTTTGCATCACAGGCCTGAGAGAGAGACCTATGGGGCACCCATCCTCAGAAGACACACATCCAGGCCAGCTGAGAAGCTGTGTTACCACATCCTGGGAATGAGAAACAGCCCTACAGCTTTTCCCTGGCAAGCACACCCCTAGGCTCACAGACTGACTCTGTGCACATGCTCCTGGCCAGAATAACAGCCCCAAAGCCCCAACTCCAGCCACAAGTTGGCTTATCCACTGTGGCATGCATGTGCCCCAACCTGAAAAACAGTCCAGTGTGCCCACCCCCAGCAAAGCTGTGCCACTGCCACCATAAACTCTCTCAGCCTAAGCCACTGAAACACTTGAAAACATTGCTGTTATAACATGGATTAGTTGAAGAAATTGCACAAAGACTACACTATTGCATCCACCTACAACCAAAGCCAATGCACTCCACTGAATTGACACTCTTTAAGACTCATTCATATGAATAAGTCTTTCTCCTATGAAACCTACTCCATAAAAATGAAAGTGGTGACTTTTCCTCCAGATGTGTAGAAATCAATGAAGGAACACAAACGTGGAAAAGTACAAAAATATAACACCTCCAGAGGGACACAATAATTATCCAGTAACAGACCCCAACCATAATGAATATATGAAATGCCAGAAAAAGAATTCAAATAAGAATCTGAAGAAAACTCAGTAAGCTATAAGAGAATACCGATAGACAATTCAATGAAATCAGGTAAATGATTCATGAATGATAAATTCAATGAAGAGATAGCTATTACAAAAAAGAACCAAAGTGTACACCTGAAGAATTCAATTAATGAAATGAAAATAATTGAGAGCTTTAATAGCAAACCAGACCCACACAAAGACTTGTCATTTGAAGTAACAGATAAGAAATGTAAAAAAATAATAAAAAAAGAACAAAACCTACAGTGTATATTGGATAACCTTAAGTGAACATTATGAGGATTCCAGAAAGGAGAAGAAAAAGGAAAAGGTGAGGAAAAACATATTGAATTAATTAATAGCAGAAAACTTCCAAAGTCTTGGGAGAGAACTGGACATCCAGGTTTAGGAAGCTTAAAGAATGCCAAATAGATTCAACCCAAACAGGTCCTCTCTGAGACACACTATAGTCAAATTGTCAATGTCAATGACACTAAAAGAATTCTAAAGGCAGAAAGAGAAAAGCATCGAGTCACATGAGGGACATTAGTCACATTAGACTACAGTGATTTTTCAGCAGAAAGCTTACAAGCTAGTAGAGAATGGAATGATATAGTCAAAGTACTGAAAGAAAAAAAAATATTATACCCAGAAAAACTTCATCCTTCTGAAATGAAAGATAAATAAAATCTTTCACTGACAAGCAAAACCTAAAGGAACTAATCACCAGTAGGCTGGCCTTACAAAAAAATGCTCAAAGGGCCTTTATGTCTGTAAGTGAAAAGATTACAATCATCATCATGAAAATATGTGAAACTATAAAACTCACTCATGGCTGGGTGTGATGGCACATGCCTGTAATCCCAGCACTTTGGGAGGCCAAGGAAGGCAGACTGCTTGAGCCCAGGAGTTCAAGACCAGCCTGGACAATATGGCAAAACCCCGTCTCTACAAAAATTAGCCAGGTATGGTGGTGCATGCCTGTAGTCCCAGCTGTTTGGGAGGCTGAGGTGGGAGAATCACTTGAGCCCAGGAGGTCAAGGCTGCAGTGAGCCAAGATCATGCCACAGCACTGCATCCTGGGTCATAGAGTAAGTTCCTACCTCAGAGGAAAAAAACAAACCCTCAACAGCAGCAAAAAACAACTCATTCATAGAGCTGATACACAAAGAAGAAAGAGAAAGAAATCAAACCGTATCAGTACAGAAATCTACCCATCCACAAAAATAAGGAATTAGAGAGGAAGTAAGGAGGAAAGGATATACAAAACAACCAGAAAACAAGATGACAGGAGTAAATCCTTACCTATCAACAATAACCCTTAATGTAATAAGTTCCCTATTTAAAAGATATAGTCTAGGCCAGGCTCAGTGGCTCATGCCTGTAATCTCAGCACTTTGGGAGGCTGAAGTGGGAGGATTACTTGAGTCCAGGAATTTGACACCAGCCTGAGCAACACAGTGAGATCTTGTTGCTACAAAAAGTAAAATAAAAAATTAGCATGGTTACATGGGCTATGGTCCCAGCTACTTGGGAGGTTGAAGTGGGAGGATTGCTTGAGCTCAGGAGATTGAGGCTGCAGTATAGACTGGCTGAATAGATTTAAAAAACCAACAAAACCTAACTATATACTGCCTATGAGAAACTCACCTCTAATGACACACATAGGCTGAAAGTGAAGGGCTGAAAAAAGAAATTTTACGTAAATGGAAAACAAAAGCAAGCAGGAGTAGCTTTGTCTATGTCAACAAAATAGACTTCAAGTCAAAATCTATAAAGAGAGGCAAAGGGCATTACATAGTAAAAATGGGAAGAATTCAGCAAGAGACTAAAACAATTGTTAACATATATGCACTCAATACTGGAGCACCCAGATATATAAATATTTTTAGGTTCAACAATAGCTGGGGACTTTAACACTGGACTATCAGCATTGGACAGATAATGTAGACAGAAAATCAATAAAATTGGATTTAAACTGCACCATAGACCAAATGGACTGACATACGTTTAGAGAACATTTCACTCAATAACTGCAGAATACAAGTCTTTTCATTAACACATGGAATATTCTCTAGGATTGATTGTATGTTAGGACACCGAACTATGTCAACAAATTTTTTAAAATTGAAATTATACCAAATATCTAATCATAATGAAATAAAATAGAAATCAACAAGAGAGACATTTGAACATATATAAATAGGTGGAAATTAAACAACATGTTCCTGAACAAACTAATGGGTGAAGTAGCAAATTAAGAATGAATTTAAAAATTCCTTGTAACAAATGAGAACAAACACAACATACAGAAACCTATGAGACACAGCAAAAGCAGTATCAAGAAGCAAATTTATAGTAGTAAATGCCATATCCAAAACCAAGAAAGAATTCAAATAAATAACAGTGCATCTCAAAGAACTAGAAAAGAAAGAATGAACAAAACACCCCCAAATTAGTAGGAGGAAAGAAGTAATAAAGATCAAAGCAGAAATAAATGAAACTGAGACAAAAATATAAAAGATCAACAAAAGTTTTTTTAAAAGATAAATAAAATTGATAAAACATTAGCTAGACTAAGAGAAAAAGAGATAATCCAAATAAATACAACACTAAAAAGGATACATAACAAGATACCACAGAAAAGAAATCTTTTTTTGTTAGTTATTATTATTTTTCTAGACAGGGTGTTGCTCTACCCAGGCTGGAGTTCAGTGGCCTGAACATGGCTCACTGCAGCCTTGACTTCTTCAGCTCAGGTGATTCGTCTGCCTCAGCCTCCCGTCTAGCTGGGATCACAGGCTCATGTCACCATGCCTGGCTAATGTTTTTTTGAGGTTTTATGGAGATGGGAACTCACTGTGTTGCCCAGGTTGATCTTGAACTCCTGGGCTCAAGCAATCTTCCTGTCTCAGCCTCCTAAAATGTTGGGATTATAGGCATGAGCCATCATGTCTGACTAATAATATTTAAGACTACTATGAATAGCTATACACCAATAAACTTGTAAACCTAGAGGAAATGGATAAGTTCCTGGACACATACACCTACCAAGATTAAACCAAGGCAAAACAGAAAACCTGAACAGACAATAACAAGTAATATGATTTAATCAGTAATAAAAAGTCTTCTAACAAAGAAAAGTCACTTTTCTTCACTACTGAATTCTACCAGATCTTTAAAGAGAAATTGATACCTACTTTTCTCAAACTATTACTAAAAATCAAATCAGAGGGAATTTTTCCTAACTTATTTTATGAGTCCAGCATAACGTTGATACCAAAACCAGACAATGACACAATAAAAAAAGAAAACTATAGACAAATATCCCTGATGTACATAGATGCAAAAATCTTCAACAAAATACTAGTAAACCTATCCAACAACACATCAATAGGATAATACCACAATGATCAAATGGCATTTATTCAAGGAATGCAAAGATGTTGCAAGATATGCAAATCAATAAATACGATACATTACATTGACAGAATGAAGGACAAAAACAATATCTCAATCGATGCAGAAAAGCATTTTATAAAATCCAACATTATGATGAAAATCCTCAATGAATTAATTATAGAAGGAAGGCATATCAACACAATAAAGATCATATATGACAAACAGCATCATACTAAATGTGGAAATGCTGGAAGGTTGTCCTGTAAGAACTGGAAAAAGACAAAGGATGCCCACACCTACCACTCTTATTCAACATAGTACTAGAAGTCCTAGCCAGAGGAATTAGTCAAGAGAAATAAAGGATATTCAGATTGCAAGGGAGAAAGTAAAATTGTTTCTGTGTGCAGACGACATGATCTTATATAGAAAAACCTGATGATTCTTTCAAAAAATGCTTAGAACTGATAAATACAGCAAAGTTTCAGGGTACAACATCAACATACCAAAATTAGCATCTCTACACACAGACAACAAACTAGCTGAAAAAGAATTCACAAAAATAATTTCATTAATAATAGCTATAGAAAAAACAAACTAGGAATAAATTTAACCGAGAAAGTGAAAGACCTCTACAAGGAAAACCACAAAATACTAATGAAAAAAATTGAAGGGAATTGAATGCAAACAAATGAAAAAAACATCCCATGCTTATGCCCATCAATTGGAAGAATTATTATTGTTAAAATGACCATACTGCCTAAAGCAATCTACAGATTCAATGTAATCACTATAAAAATACAAATGGCATTCTTTACAGAAATGGAAAAAAAATCTTAAAATTTGTACAGAACTGCAAAAGACTCCAAATAGCCAAAGGAATCCTGAACAAAATAAACAAAGCTGGAGGCATAATACTACCATACTTTAAAATATACTGCAAAGTTATACAAACCAAAATAGATGGTACTGGCATAAAAACAGAAACACAGAACAATTTAACATAATAGAGAACCCAGAAATCAGTTAATATCCAAAGTCAACTGATTTTTGACAAAAGTACCAAGAACATACACTGAGGAAAGGGCAGTCTATTCAATCAGTAGTGCTGAGAAAACTGGTTATCTTTATGCAGAAGAAGAAACTAGAATCCCACCTCTCACCCTGTACAAAAATCAATTCAAAATAGATCAAAGGCCTAAATATAGGACTGGAACTATAAAACTACTGGAATCAAACATAGGGGAAAATGCTTCAGGACATTAGTCTGGGAAAAGATTTTCTGAATAGGACCTCAAAAGCATAGGCAACAAAAGCAATAACTAATAAATAGGATTATATCAAACTAAAAAGCATCCACACAGCAAAGGAAACAGTCAACAGAGGGAAAATCCAGCCTGCAGAATAGGAGAATATATTTGCAAACTATTTACCTGACAGGTTTTAATATCTAGAATATACAAGGAACTCAAACATCTCAACAGCAAAATAACCCCAGATAATCCTATTTTAAAAGGGGGCAAATGATGTGAACAGTTATTTCTCTATTCAGAAGTCATACAAATGGGCAAAAATATATTTTAAAATGCCAACATCACTAGGCATCAGGGAAATGTAAATCAAAACTACAGTTAGGTATAATTTCACCCTAGTTAGGATGGCTACCAAAAAGACAAAAAAACAAACAAACAAACAAAAAAAAACCTCACACTGGCAAGTATGCAGAGAAAAGGAACTCTTACACACTGTTGGTAGGAATGTAAACTAGTATAGCCACTATGGAAAACAGTATGGAGATTGCTTGAAAAACTCCAAATAGAACTACCATATGATGCAGCAATCCTATTACTGGACATTTATCCAAAGGAAAGGAAATCAGTGTATCAGAGAGATAATCTGCACCCTCTTGCTTATTGCAGCACTATTCACAATAGCCAAGATAAGGAATTAACCTTAGTATTTAGTAACAGACTGATGGATGAAGAAAATACGGTTAATATATATTGTGGAATACTATTCATTCATAAAAAGGGATGAAATCCTGTTATTCATGACAACATAGATGGAACTTGGAGGACATTATGTTAAGTGAAAAACCAGGAAGCGACAACACTGCATGTTCTCACTCATATGGAAGCTAAAAAAATTTGATCTCATTGAAGTAGAAAGTAGAACAGACCATAAGAGAAGCTGGGAAGGGTCTTCCTCACTAATTCTTAAACCAAGGACCAATCTGGAGGTTAGAGCAACTTCCAAATATAGTCAATCCTAATTACGCATTTGAAGACCAGGGACATATATGTTGGCTGGGTTTGCAGACCTAGTGAATCCACTGTATGCTGGATCTTGCTCAGGATGGCATTTATTATGTGATTCATATTTTTCTAATGGGGGAAACATGATGATCTTTCAGGTCTTTAGGTATTTATGACAATTTAAACTCTGTGTCCAGTAGTCCTCAAAATGTTTAACTATGCTCCTTTTCTCAATGTGTAGTTGCCCAAGTAAATGTCCCTAGGTCCTTATGGAGAAGGACTGAGGAAATTATTACAATTTATAACTTGCCATGTTGTTACAGGGTCCTTCCTTCTGCAGACTTAGCCACCTTTTCAATCACTGGGGTTCAGCTCTGAAAATTAGTTTAGATCCCAAAACTGGGTTAGGAGTTGTTAATTTTTTTGTGTGTGCATGACCATTCTCAGTCTCTAATTATCTACATTTAATTGATTCTGGTACAATATGAGTAGTACCCTTCTTAATCGCCCATCTAATTTTCTTCTAGATAAATGTTCTATTAACCATCTCTACAAATCTCTACACATCAGGACCCCCTTGGCTGCCATTCTTGCCCTTTTGGTAATTATGACAGTTATGACCACCTGGCTTCTGGTTGTAAAGTGTTATCACCTGGCTCCTATTTTCCCATTGCTTTTTCTGAAGCAAGTTCTTCTACTCCCATCCCCAGCCAACAGAGGAGAGTCATCACTACATATTTTAGTGATGCTGGTGCGCCTCTTACCAATATATTTCCTATGGCCTTGGTAAGTTAAATGGTGTGTCCTCTTGGCCTTCCAGTGGAACATAATCAACTGGTGGTCTTTTAGCTATACATCAGTTTCAGCGTGTGTACTTCTCTGAGCCATTTAATCCTGTTTTTCACTGTTTCCCACAGCCATTATGGCATTTCAACTTCATTTAGTGTGTACCATCACTTTTTAAAATGTTTCTGTGAGCCATCCTAGTAATGAGTTTACATTGTGTCCTAGGGGTCCTAGCCAGGATGTTAAATTCTGCATCTTGGAATGAATATACGTTATCTCCTAGGAGTCCTAGCCAGGGTGTTAAATTGTGCATCTTGGGAGAATTTTCCTAAGTGACTAAACTATTTGTTATCCAATTTATGTTCTTGTGCCCTTAATTAAACACCTTCCAAACCTGGTCCCACATGTACTCCTCAGGTTCTTCCTGGTATATACCGCCTAGATTTTGCAACTTCTTTCAAGTTTAGTGTCTCTCTGTCTCTCTCTCTCTCTCTGTCTGTCTGTCTCTCTCTCTGTCTGTCTCTCTCTGTCTCTGTCTGTCTCTCTCTCTCTCCCTCCTTCCTTTTTTTGAGACAGAGTCTTGTTCTCTTACCCAGACTGCATTCTTTCTCTTTTATATGGGCTAGCATTTCCTTGGTTTAGTTAGGCTGAAACTTAATTCTAATTATAGGCCTAGTAGCTCTGAGGAGAGCTGGGGATAGGTACTAAGGAGGACATCTATTGTCTTGTGGGGCAGAAGCCCCTGAATTATCTTCTACCACCTGGTGTGGTGATGGGTGGGGATGAATAACAATGCATAGGAGCAGGTTGGAGGATGGAGGTCAGCTATACTAGCCCTCAATTAGGAGAAGTCTATTTCCAAAGTCTCAGTAGGTTAAGAGGAGTCTAAGGAGTCAAAATCTTTGGGACTATCCACCAAGATGTCTATATTTCATGTGCCCAAGATACATGTTTTTTAACCAAATATTTGGCCTTTGCAAACAGACCTGCTTTGGTTGCATATAAAATTTCCTTTGAAGTTCAGCCACTCTGACAATTAAATCCTGCGCTTGGTTCTTGCTTTCTGTGCCCTCCCACTGTGGGAAATGATAGTATATAATTGAAGAGGTCTGCTGGCTTTCACATTTGGTTTTCAATTGCCTGTTACTCCTTCTTATTTGTTCATTATCTACTATTAGGCATCAATGGGGCTTGGAAATAATAATCTAAATTTATTACCCCTATAGTCACTCTTTCCTCCATGCTAATGTATTGCTTTCTATCAGTACACCCTCTGAATTTGTTACCAGGGAATGTTTTAATAACTGGCTGCCACTTGGTGGTGGAGCTCTCCGTGCTCTACCTACCCATCACTGATGGAATCTTCACTGTCATTTCATGCTCCATAGTCTCACCTCATTGCTCATTTTTGAGACCCATTGATGCCTAATAGTAGATAATGAACAAATAAGAGGGAGTAACAGGCAATTGAAGAGAACCCCGTGCCAACTTTCATAGGTTAGGTTCTCTGGAAATCAGTGTTGAGATGGAATTTGGAGTGCAAGCTATTTGTTAGAGATCAATTCCTATTAAAGGCGAGGGCAGGGAGAAGTGGTGTTGAGAAGAAGAAGGAACTGACCTGTAAAGTAGGCCTGACAAAGCTTTGCCCAACTCAACAGGGAGCTCTAGAGTTGCCCCATGTTAGGCCAAAATTGCTCTCAGGTGATTTGTTGGACCTAATGTAATTGTAAAGAAAAATACTAACACAGGTGCTGAAATTACATGGTAGTACGTAATATATTCTTTGAGATGGTCTCACTCTGTCACAGATGGGCTCTACCTCACTGAAGCCCAGGCTGGAGTGCGGTGGTCTGATCATGGCTCACTGTAGCCTTGAATTTCCTGGGCCCAAGCACCTTTCTTATCTCAGCTTCCCTATAATTAGGACTACAGGCATGTGCTACAACACCTGGTTAACTTTTTAATTTTTGTAGAGATGAGGTCTTCCTGTGTTGTCCAGGCTGGTCTTGAACACCTGGACTCAAGCAATCCTCCTGCCTCAGCCTCCCAAAGTGCTAGAACCATGCTCAGCAAATTACATGGTAATATTATTGGAAGGCACGCATTCAGATGATAGGTAAAGTGGTGATAATAATTTCTAAAAATTAACATGGAAATTAAAATATTTTTAAAAAATCACAGCCCAGCACAGTGTCTCGTGCCTGTAATCCCAGCACTTTGGGAGGCCCAGGTGATGGATCACTTGAGTTCAGGAGTTCCAGACCAGCTTGGGTAGTGTGGCAAAACCCCATCTCCACCAAAAAAATACAAAAATTAGCCAGCCATGTTGGCTCACACCTGTAGTCCTAGCTACAGGGAGGCTGAGGTGGAAGGATGACTTGAGCCCAGAAGGTGGAGATTGCAGTGAGCCTATCATGCCACAGCACTCCAGTCTGGGTGACAGAGTGAGACCTTGCCCCCCCACCACATGCACGTGTGCACACACACACAACACACACACACACACACACACACACACACACACAGAGAAAACCTCACAGGAAATACATGTTGAGACTCCTTGGGACTACAGACCCATTGTGAGACACACTCACTTCCATCGCTTCAGCCTGGCATAATGTCTAAATCATAGCCAGTGCTCTGTACATATGAAGGAATATATTTCTTTATGGTGCCCTTTATTTACAGTGACTGCTGAATTCCTTGTCAGTTCATTTTGGACTCAGGGTTTTCGAGTGTTTCTTCTCTCCACTATCTAGACATAGCAGATTTTTACCTCTCAAGTAGAAGAGTGTTAAGAGAGTTTTTCACCTGCATGCCTTTTCCACCCTCTGGAACAAATGAGGATTAAATTTTTTCCACGTAGAATGGAAATAAGTCAGGAAAAAGATTCAGTCTTATAATTTCCAATCCATTGATTTTACCACTAGATTATGCTACGGATCTCTTCTGTGAAGTTAGATTTGTCCCATCACCTTACACAAGGATCTGTGGATAGGAATGCTATGCGAACTAATTATGCTTATATCATTAATATTGCATAAGAATTGTTTGCATGTAATATACTGTCCTGAGCATGTTGATACTACTGATTTACTGCCAATAGGACATGGCTGTGAATGAACTGCTTTTCAAATATAGTATGATCCTATTTTTGAATCTATATACTCTCATAACCTCCTCTTAATATTGATGAAATGGTGGGCCTTTTACCTACCCTTGAGATATAGTCTGGGATCCTGAAGCAGAATTTTGCTTTTGTTTTTCTAGCTAATTGGTTATTATAGCCCTTGAGCTCACACCCTTGGCTTAATTAGTATAATGTTTCACAACTAAGTAAAGAGGCTTAGATATTTGATATTTGAAATATCATTGCCGAAGATAAAAATGTTGTGGATATGAAAATCTGTGAACATGAGGATATTAGAATGTTACAAATGTATTCAATATGTCTAAGAGTCAACGCAACACATAGAAATCATATTTTGGAAAAGTAGAGATACAGAGTTTATCACTGTCATCCCACTGATGGCAGGAGAAAAAAGGTCGTATATGCAGCCTGCTGGCTGAAATTAAAGTCATCACCAGGATGAGAAAATTTGTTTAAAATGATGTTGTGTAAGATGAAATAATCATTTCCTTTTGACAATTATGAAGTTAGGATAGAGAGTGTGGGAGGTCTAAGGGTTGCAAAGAGGATTAGGTGTAAGACTAACGACGAAGAGTGGGAGGATAGCATTTAATGCAGATGGTAATTAATGTATTGTGGCTATATTGTTGGGTTTATTAAAACTGATTAAAGAGATGATTTTAAAGCTGGTAAAGATGAACATTTTTCAAATAATTTTTACGAAGAACAGGTATTACCTTTTCATCAGAATTAGGAATGGTTGATCCATTATGAAATGAAACATATTTTGACCATACTAACAAAATAAATGGATGTCAAGGGGGTTTATGAAAGTCTCAGTGGAGTGTTTGTACCTATTCTGATGAAATCTGTATAAATGGTATATGCTGAAGCATGGTATTGTTCTCTTTTAGTAAATATTGCTTTGCACAATTATGGCATTAAAAAGGTATAAAGTAGATTGTTGAACAAATTGGGTAGAATACAGCATAAATCTTTCTCGATTAAACTGGCAGTGACACTATAGCTCATAGATTTATACATTAGAAAAGTTCCCTTATAAATTTTACAATTTCATAACATCTGTACTGACTACAGTAAATCTGCAAACAAGTGCTCCATAGTAAAGAAGTCTGAGTAATCCACAATGGTTGTTGCTCATAAAACATGCTTCAGCAATGTATTTATCCTCAGAAACATCTAATAACAATATTAGGAAGAATAACTTTATGCTGAAATGAAAGCCTGCTCTTCTGTGGGCAATATATTTGTGTCCAAGAACACTTCATAGTGCCTTGCTGATAGTAGGCACTCAATAATGTTTATTGAATGGCTATTAATGAATGAGAGTTGCATGCAGTAAGGTAGTATCATAATTAGGCTAGCAATAATCATTAAGTGATGTCATTTGAGGGATTTTAGAAAGGCCACTCTGCTTCAGTTCATAATCCCTAAGAACATCATACTGCCTAAAATGGGATAACATAGGTTTTTGCTATTGGATTAAGGCATCGTTTTCTATAGGATTCCTTATAAAATGAGAAAAAGTGTTTATAAAAAGGTAACAAATTACCTACAGAACACCATAACTTACAGATTTATAGATTAGAAAATTTCTTCCATAAAACTGAGAAGTGATGGATATGAGGTTAGGAGTTTGATTAGAGGTAGACAGAAATAGCATGAGCATTGTGGTAAGGAAAAGAAGGGAATTTCTTAGGATCTCTGGCCTTATTTGTTACCTTAGGTAGGTGGTTTGAAAATTTGTGGCCCTTAATGTGAGGAGGAGTGAAAGAAAATTATCAAAGAGGAATATCTACTTTGTTACTTTTATATTGGAGAAGAGTTAAGAATCTAAGTGCCCATTACGTTATTATGCAAACTCTACCTGAGGAAAACAGCCACATGTGACTCCTTGAATATAAGATCTCATGATTTATGCCATGTGACTCTGGTACTCTGCTAATAGAGACTGAAGACCAGATATTGCTGCTGTAGCCAAGCCACCCATCTGACTACCTGTTGGGTGACCTGACCTGAATAGACACGATTAGATGGTGATTAACTTATGAAAGGAAAGGACCGTCTCTCTCAAGAGTTTTGAGTTCAAGATAAATGGAAGTAGAGTAGTAGAGAGAAAGGTAGAGAGACATGGTAAGTAATTAGTTTATTAAACAAATGTGGGATGTCTGCTATGTTCCAGGCAGTGTTCTATAATGCTCAAGATGCAGTAGTAAACAGAAGTTTGGCTTCATGGACTTACATTCTAGTTGGGGAGACTGACTAATATATAAAGAATAATTACAGGCCTGGTGTGGTGGCTCACACTTGTAATCCCAGCACTTTGGGAGGCTGAGGTTGGAGGATCACTTAAGCCGCGGGGTTCAAGACAAACCTGACCAACATATTGAGACATGATCTCTACAAAAAATAAAAAAATTAGCCAAATATGGTGGCATGTACCTGTGGTCCCAGTCACTGGGGAGGCTGAGGCAGGAGGATTGCTTGAACTTGGGAGGTTGAGGCTGCAGTGAGCTGTGATCACTGCCACTGCATTCCAGCCTGGGTGACAAAGTGAGATTGTGTCCTCCCCCCAGGAAAGAACAATTTTATAATACTATTTCAGGTAGTGATAAGTCCAGGAAGAATAATAAATTAGAGAAGGGACTAAAGTCATTTTTTAGTTTAGGTGGCCAGATAAGGCCTCTTTTAGGAATTAGAGGGGACACTTGAATAACATAAGGAGGAAGCCATGAGAGTATCTGGGAAAAGATTATTTCTAGGCAGAGAAAATAGTATGTGGAAAAGCCTCGAGGCAAGAGTATGCTTGTCATGTTTGAGGAACAGCCAGAAGAAGGCTACAGTTGTTGGAGCAGTGAGAGATAGCTATTGGGATTGGTAGCTAATGAGATGGGGTTGTTTCTAGGGATCAAATTATATAGAGCTTTACAAACCATGATAAGAAACTTTTGTTTTATTTTAATGTAATGGGAAGTCACTGGAAGGTTTTGAACAGGAAAGAGACATGATATGATAGGCATTTTAACAAGATTATTTGGGCTACTGTGTGGAGAGCTAAGTTAGAATAGAAGTAGAAAGATGGGTTAGTAGGGAATTGTAGTAGTCCAGGAAAGATGATGGTGGCTTGGAATGGGGTATTAGTTGTGGGTCATGAAAGTGGTTGAATTCAGGCTATATTTTGAAGCTGGAACAGACAGGATTTCATGTGTGTGTGGTGTGTGAGGGAAAGAGAGGGCTGAATTCCAAAAACGGCAGGATCATCGTAAGACAGGCAACATATACTTGAGACAGAGGAGATTAGTATATAAGCGAGTTTTCAGGGCTGATGTTGGTTCCCAGAGTTGGGCTTTAAAACCACTGTTGTATCCAGAAAAACAAGGAACTGATTTTATACTTCTTTACGTTGGGCTTTAAAACCACTGTTGTATCCAGAGCAACATGAAGCTGATTTCATACTTCTCCATGTTGTTTGCATGTATAGCAGCTGATTCGGTTTCTTAAGTTTTCTTTCTTCTCTGTATATTTGAATAGTAAATCTGTATCACTTCAGCATATCTATATTCCCTGTGGTGCAGAAGACCCTAACTAATAGAGTTTTGCTGAGTACTTCCCAGGTTCACATAAATATTATTGATATTATAATGCTTAATCTAAAGTCTTGGCAGAATTATCAAGCATTAGGCTTTAATCTCTAAAATCTCTGGTAGCTCAGTTTAATCTTAATGTCTCAACTCAGGTCTTAATGACATTTTTAACAAAGCAAATTTAAAAGTGTTTTGAATTTCAAAAATACCTTAATGTAGGCATGCCATGACTCTTTAAAAATCATTTAGTTATTTGAATAGTAATATAATTCAATACCTTGACAACAGGATAACCTCCTTCAGAATAGGAAATGTGTTTGTTCTCATATACATCATTAGTGCTTTGCTTGTTACCTGACAAGCAGTAGATTTTTCAAATCGATCTTAAGGAATGAACAAATTGATGCATGCTAACACTTTGTTTATCCTGTTTATATAGAGAGCTTATCACTTTTTTTCCCTGGGTACCCTGACAGGTTTAGTGGCCTTGGCACAGAACTTCTTACATTGAATGTAGTCATTCAATTAAAGGAGATATAACCACAGAGGGTAGATTTCAACTTGTAGGAGTTAAGCCAGAAATTTATCTGGGTTTAAAATGTATATGTCATTTGTTCACTTAAAAAAGCCCCACTTTTTAATGTTACATAAAAATCACAACTATAATAACAAGAGGTTAGGTTTTGTAACATCTGTGTACAGGTTATTATTAGCACTGCTAATCCAAGATCTTAATCATTGGCATGATACCTGTATCACCACGAGATGCAAGCTTTCTGAACCTAAGAGTAAATAAATGATTTAGAATAACTTTAGTATAATTTTTTGAAAGAAGCAAAAATTTAAATATTTTTTTCCCCAAAACTAGCTCATTGGTCTAAATCTAGCCCATTTATAAATGAATATTTTAAAAATGTGCCATTGTTTCTAAATGTCAGTTTTCCTTTCATACACAACAAAAATAGATGTCCATGAATAGTAGTTGTTATGAAAACAGAATTTTAGTGGATGTACCAACATAATTAGAAAAAAATAAAGATTTTCAAACAAACTCATTCTTTAAGACAAAAAACTAACTTTTGTTAAAAATGAAAACCTACCACCTGTCACATGTGTCAATGAAATGTTTTGTAGACAGGCTTAGAATAAAATCTTTTGGTGATAAAATTTGCAATTACTTTTGCAGCAACCTAATAGTGTTGAAGACTCAAATGGACTTATATAAGTTCAGTGAATTAAGAATATAAAAATTGCTATGTGGAGTTGTTCCACAGTTTTTCTGACCCAATATTTAGTTTCTATTAGATAGAACTGAGGAGTATATTGGAGGAGGCAAACATTTCTCTCTCTCATATCATTCAAACTAAATCATGGTAAATTTCCTTAAGACCTTATGATTCTATCATATTTCACTTTAAATAATTTCAAAGATTTTATATCATCGGTTTGTACTTTATTGGCAGTAATGAATCCCATGTATTTAATTTTTAATTTTTTAATAGACAGGGTCTTGCTCTGCTGCCCAGGCACAATCATGCTCACTGCAGCCTGGAACTCCTGGGCTTAAGTGACCCTCTTGTCTCAGCCTCCTGGTTAAGTGAAAAAAAAAAAAGAAAAAGAAATATTTTTAGAGATGGGGTCTCACTGCATTGACCAGGCTGGTCTTGAACTCCTGATCTCAAGTGACCCTCTCATTTCGATCTTCCAAAGTGTTGGGATTACAGGTGTGAGCCACTACACCAAGGCTTGACAATAAGTTTAATGCTTTGTACTAACTTTGAAAGCCTTTGTAAAACTGATTATCAATTTCCTTACCTACTTATTATGAGGAAAGTTGGTATTACTCATTTGTTACCATTTGTACATGATCATTGAAATGTGTGTGTGTATGTATGTGTGTGTGTGTGTATATGTATATACTATATATATAGTGACCAAATACATACAAAGTTCACCATTTTAACCATTTTAAAGTACCCAATTCAGTTACATTTAGTACATTAACAATGTTGTGCAACCCTCTCTAAACTCCAGAACAATTTCATTACTCCCAAAGGAAACCCCATACCTGTTATGCATTAACTCTTCATTCCCCTCTCTTCACAAACCCTGGCACCATTCATCTGCTATCTGTATCTGTGGATTTGCCTATTCTGGATCTTTCATGTAAATGATATTATACAATACATGGCTTTTTGTGTCTGGCTTCTTTTACTTAGCAAATTGTTTTCAGGTTCATTCATGTTGTAGCATGTGTCAGTATTTTATTCCTTTTTATGACTGAGTAACATTTTATTGTATGGATATATCACATTTTATTTATCCATTCTTTTGTTGATAGACATTTGGGTTGTTTCCACCTTCTGGCTATTGTGAATAGTACTGCTACGAACATTTGTATATAAGATTTTTTTCCCAAACGCCTGTTTTCAGCTTATTTGGGCATATATCTAGAAGTTAAATTGGGTTCATATAGTAATTCGTATGGTAATTCTATGTTTAACTTTTGGAAGAACCACACAAAATTGTTTTCTACAGCGTGGAAGCCATTTTACATTTTCACAGCGACGCATGAGATTTCCACTTTCACCAAATCTTTGTCAACACTTATATTCTTTTCCTTTAAAAATTTTTTTCTGTAGCCATCCTAATGTATTTGGAATATTATCTCGCTGCAGCTTTGACTTGCATTTCTCTAATGACTAATGAAGTTGAGCATCTTTTCATGTGTTTGTTGGTCATTTGTATATCTTCTTTAAGAAATGTCTATCCAAGTCCTTTGTCCATTTTGTAATTGAGTTTAGTGTCTTATTGTTGTTGATTTATAAGAGTTCTTTAAATATTCTGGGTGTTAGACTCTTATCAGATATATGATTTTCAAAATATTTTCTCCCATTCTGTGAGTTGCCTTACCATTCCATTGATAGTGTCCTTTAATACACACACACATAAAATTTTTATAAACTCCAATTTATCTATTATTTCTTTAGTTTCTTGTACTTTTGGTGTCATATCTAAGACTCAATTGCCAAATTCAAGACCATGAAGATTTGTTCTTATGTTTTCTTCTAAGAGTTTGTAGTTTTAGCTCCTATATTTAGATCTTTGATTCATTTTGAGTTATTTTTCAATATGGTGTGAGGTTAGGGTCCAACATTTTCTTTTGCATGTGGGTATCTAATTGTCTCAGCACCATTTGTTGAAGAGACTACACTTTCTCCACTAAGTGGTTTTTGCACCCTTGTCAAAAATCGGTTGACCATAGATCTATGGGTTTATCTATGTAACCATCAATTCAATTCCATTGATGTGTATGTCTGTTTTCATCCCTGTACCACTGTTTTGACTATGGTAACTTCATAGTTTTGAAACCAGGAAACAGGAGTCCTCCAACTTTGTTTCTCTTCTTCAGGAGTGTTTTGGCTGTTTGGGGTCCCTTGGAATGTTATAGAAATTTGGGAAGAGCTTTTCCATTTCTGCAGACAATGTTGTTGGGATTTTGATAGGGGTCACATTGAATCTGTAGATTGTTTTAGGAGAGTACTGTCATCTTAATAATATTAAATCTTCCAGTTCATGAACACAAAATGCCTTCTCTTTCTCTTCTCTTCTCTCCTCTCCTCTCCTCTCCTCTCCTCTCCTCTCCTCTCCTCTCCTCTCCTCTCCTCTC
>NW_022436958.1:25035726-25076353 GCF_009761245.1 Sapajus apella
TCCTCTCCTCTCCTCTCCTCTCCTCTCCTCTCCTCTCCTCTCCTCTCTTCTCCTCTCCCCCTCTCTCCCTCCCTCCCTCCCTTCCTTCCTTCCTTCAAGTTTTGTTCTTGTCACCCAGGCTGGAGTACAAAGGTACAGCCTTGGCTCACTGCAACTTCTGCCTCCTGGGTTCAAATAATTCTCCTGCCTCAGCCTCCTAAGTAGCTGGGATTACAGATACCCGCCACCACACAAAACTAATTTTTATATTTTTAGTAGAGATAGGTTTTCACCATGTTGGCCAGGCTTGTCTCAAACTCCTGACCTCAGGTGATCCACCTGCCTCGGCCTCCCAAAGTGCTGGAATTACAGGCATGAGTCCAGAATGGCTTTTCTTCTGCTTTATGGTGGTATAATTAACAAATAAAATTAGTGTATATTCAAGATGTATAGTGTGATGTTTTGGTGTGTGTATATATTGTGAAATGTTTACCACAATTAAACTAATTAACATCTTTATTTCACACAGCGCCCTCTTTTTTTTTGAGACTAAAGGTCTACTTTCTTAGCAAACTTCAAGTATGCAATACATGACTATTAACCATGGTCACCATTCCATACATTAGATTCTAGAACTTATTCATCCCGTCTAACTGAAACTTAGTACCCCTTGACCAACGTCTCCATATTTCTCTCACCCTTCAGCCCCAGGCAACCACAAATCCACTCTCTGCTTCTACGAGTTTGAAATTTTTAGATTCCACATATAAGTGAGCTCATGCAGTGTCTGTTTTTCTGTGCTTAGCTTATTTTATTTAGCAAAGTATCCTACAGGTTAATGTTGCAAATGACAGAATTCCTTCTTTTCTAAGCTAAATGATATTCCATTATGTATGTGTGCATCACATTTTCTTTCTTTTCTTTTCTTTTCTTTTATTTTATTGAGACAGTGTTTTGGTCTGTTGCCCAGGCTGGAGTGCAGTGGTGTCATCTTGGCTCACTGCAACCTCTACCTCCTAGGTTCAAAGCGTTTCTTCTACCTCAGCCACCTGAGTACCTAGAATTACAGGCATGCACCACCATGCCTGGCTATTTTTTTTTTTTTTTAATTTTTAGTAGAGACAGTGTTTTGCCATGTTGGCCAGGCTGGTCTCGAACTCTTGGCTTCAAATGATCTACCTGCCTCGGCCTCCCAAAATGCTGATACTACAGGCATAAGCCACCTTGCGCAGCCTGCATTTTCTTTATTCATCTATTCAGCAACAAACACTTTGTTTCTATGTCTTGGCTATTGTGAATAATGTTGCAATGAACATGGGAGTGCAGGTATCTCTTTGGAATAGTGGTTTTATTCTTTAGGGTATATAACCGGAAGTAGTATTGCTTGATTTTATGATAGTTCTTTTTTATTTTTTAAGTTTGTGAGAAATCTCCATACTGTTTTCCATACTGGTTGTACCAATCTATATGCCCACCAACAATATTAAGTGTTCTTTTTTTTTTCTCCACATTCTCGCCAGCACTTGACTTTTGACTTTTTCATACATAAAATGTTATTCTAACACTTGTGAGGTGATATATTATTGTGATTTTGATTTGCATTTCTCTGATGACTAGTGATGTTAGGTACCTTTTCACATACCTGTTGGCCATTTGTGTCTTCTTTGGAACGTTGTTATTCAAGTTCTTTGTCCATTCAAAATACTGAGTAATTTGTTTTCTTGCAACTGAGTTGTATGAGTTCCTTGTATATTTTGTATATTAACCTGTTATCAGATATGTGGTTTGCAAATATTTTCTTCTATTATGTAGATTACCTTTTCATTTTGTTGATTATTTCCTTTGCTGTACAAAAAATTTTTCCTTTGATGTAGTTACACTTGCTTATTTTTGCTTTTATTCTCTGTGTTTTTGATATGATATCCAAAAACTCATTGCCAATACTAATGTTATGAAGCCTCCCACAATATTTTCTACTAGTAGTTTTATGGTTTCAGGTATACAGTTAAATCTGTAATCTGTTTTGGGTTGATTTTTGTGTATGGTGTAAGATAAGTTTCCAATTTCTTCTCTCTCTTTTTTTTTTTGCATGTGAACATCCAGTTTTCCAAACATAATTAATTGAACAGATTATCTTTTCCCATTGTTTATTATTGCTGCTTATGTAGAACAATATATGAGTGTATATGCATGGGTTTATTTCTGGACTTTCTATTTTGTTCCTTTAGTGTATGTGTCTGTTTTTATACCAAGACCATGCATAGTGTTTTGATACTATAGCTTTGTAATATAATTTGAAATCAGCAAGTGGGTTGCCTTCAGCTTTGTTCTTTTTGCTTAAGATTGCTTTGACTGTTGGAGTCTTTTATGGTTTTATATGAATTTATGTTTTTTTATATATTTCTATGAAAAATTATATTGGAATTTTGACTCAATCTGTAGGTTATTTTGGATAGTATGGACATGTTGATGGCATTAGTTCTTATAATCCATGAGTATATATATATATATATATATATATGTATATATATATATATATATTTCCTTATTTGTGTCTTCTTCAATTTCTTTCATCAATGTTTTATAGTTTTCAATATGTTAAGCTTTGACTTCTTTTGTAGAACTTTGTTTGCATATTTTGTTCTTTTTGATGCTATTGTAAATGCTTTCTTAATTTATTCTTTAGATATTTTGTTGTTAGTATATAGAAACACAACCAATTTTTGTATTTTGATTTTATATCCTGAAACTTTATTGTATTTGTTAGTTCCAAGGGTTTTTTGGTGGAACTCTTGAAGTCTACTATCTATATGATTATATAATCTACAAAAAGAGGCAATTTACTTCATCCTTTTTAATTTGGAACATTTTTTGTCAAATTGCTCTGCCTAATACTTCCAGTAGTATGTTAAGTACAAGTGGCAAAAGCAGGCATCCTTGTCTTCTTCCTGGCCTTTGAGGAAAATATTTCAACTATTCACTGCTTAGTACATATGATGTTAGCTGTGGATGTGTAATGTATGACTTTTATTGTGTTGAGGTATATTTTTTTGTATATCTAATTGTTCACAGTTTTAATCATAAAGTGATGATTAATTTTGTCAAGTACCATTTTTGCATCTATTGAGATGACAATATGATTTTTATCCTTCGTTCTGTTAATGCAGTGTATAACATTTATTAATTTGTGTATATTTAACCATCCCTTCACTTCAGGAGATTTATCCAATTTGTTGGGGTTCATTGTGGTCTCTTATGCTTCTTTGTATTTATGTAGTATTTGTTGTAGTGTCTCATCTTTCATTTCTGATTTTATTTATTTTCATCTTCTCTCTTTCACTCTTGAATAGTCTAGCTAAGGATTTTTCAATTTTGTTTATCTTTTAAAAAATCAACTGTTTCAATATTCTTTTCTATTTTTTGGATGGTAGTCTTTATTTTTTTTTCTCTTTTTTTTTCCTTCATATAACTTTGGGCTTAGTTTACTCTTATTTTTCTGGTTCACTGAGGTGTAATATTAGGATAGTTTTTCTGATATCATGGTTATTTTTAAATGTAAATTTTTATCTCTATAAACTTTCTTTTTAGAACTGCTTTTCATACATTGCACAAGAACATAAACACAAAACATCTTTTAAAAATTAATGTAGGTGTTCTTTGATTACATTCAGCAATGTTTTGTAGTTTAAAAGTCTTGCACCTTCTTGGTGGACTTTATTTCTAAATATTTTATTCTTTTTGTTGCTATTATATATGCAATTATTTCTTAATTTTCTTTTTGGATTGTTTACTGCCAGTGTACAGAAGTACAATTGAGTTTTGAGTGTTTTGTACCATGCAATTTTGCTGAAATAGTGTATTAGCTAACTTTTATGCATTCTTTAGGATTTTATATGCAAGATCATATTGTCTACAAATAAAGTTTTTTTAAAAATTTCTTTTCCTATTTGGATAATTTCTTTCTTTTTTTTTTGTCCAATTTCTCTAGCTAGAACTTCTAATACAATGTTGATAGAAATGGTGAAATTGGGCCAATGTCCTTGATTAACATAGATGCAAAAGTGCTCAACAAAATACTAGCCAAGATGGCTGAATAAGAACATCTCCAGTCCACAGCTCCCAGTGAGATCAACACAGAAGGTGCGTGGTTTCCACATTTCAAACTGAGGTACCTGGTTCATCTCATTGAGACTGGTTGGACGGTGGGTGAAGCCCAAGGAGGGTTAGCTGAAGCAGGGTGGGGCATCGCCTCATCTGGGAAGTGCAGGGGGTTGGGGAACTCCCTCTTCTAGCCAAGGGAAGCCATTAGAGACTGTACTGTGCACTCCAGTCCAGATATTGTGATTTTCCCACAGTCATCACAACCCACAGACCAGGAGATTCCCTCTGGTACCTACACTACCAGGGCCCTGGATTTCCAGCACAAAACTGGGTGGCCATTTGGGCAGATACCCAAAGAGAGTTCCCGAATGAAGCACTCAACATGGAAAAGAACAACTGGAATCAGCCACTGCAAAAATATACCAAATTATAGACCATTGTCACTGTGAAAAAACTGCATTGACTAATGGGCAAAATAACCAACTAGCATCATAATGGCAGGATCAAATTCACATACAACAATAGTAACCCTAAATGTAAATAGGCTAATTGCCCCAATTAAAAGACACAGACTGGCAAATTGGATGAAGAGTCAAGACTCATCAGTGTGCTGTATTCAGGAAACCCATCTCACATGCAAAGACACACGTAGGCTCAAAATAAAGGGATTGAGGAATATTTACCAAGCAAATGGAAAGGACAAAAAAGCAGGGGTTGCAATCCTAGTTTCTAATAAAACAGACTTTAAACCAACAAAGATCAAAAAAGACAAAGAAGGGCATTACATAATGGTAAAAGGATCATTGCAACAAGAAGAGGTAACTATCCTAAATATATATATGTGTCCAGTAAAGGAATACCCAGATTCATAAAGCAAGCTCTTGGAGATTTACAGAGACTTAGACTCTCACACAATAATAGTGGGAGACTTTATCACCCTACTGATATTAAACAGATCAATGAGACAGAAAATTAACAAGGATATCCAGGACTTGAACTCAGCTCTTGACCAAGTGGACCTAAGAGACATCTACAGAACTCTCCACCCCAAATCTAGAGAATATACATTCATCTTAGCACCACATCACACTTACTCTAAAATTGACCACGTAATTGGAAATAAAACATTCCTCAGCAAATGCAAAACAATGGAAATCATAACAAACAGTCTCTCAGACCACAGTGCAATCAAATTAGGACTCAGGATTAAGAAACTCACTTAAAATTTCACAGCTACATGGAAATTGATCAACCTGCTTCTCAGTGACTACTGGGTAAATAACAAAATTAAAGCAGAAATAAAGATGTTCTTTGAAAACAGTGAGAACAAAGACACGATATACCAGGATCTCTTGGACACATTTAAAGAAGCGTGTAGAGAGAAATTTATAGCACTAACTGCCCACAAGAGAAAGCCGGAAAGATCTAAAATCGATACCCTAACATCACAATTGAAAGAACTAGAGAAGCAAGGGCAAACAACTTTGAAAGCTACCAGAAGACGAGAAATAACTAAGATCAGAGCAAAACTGAAGGAGATGGAGACATGAAAAACCCTTCAAAAAAATCAGTGAATCCAGAAGCTGCTTTTTTGAAAAGATCAAGAAAATAGACCACTAGCCAGACTAATAAAGAAGAAAAGAGAGATGAATCAAATAGATGTACTAAAAATGATAAAGGGGACATCATCACCAATCCACAGAAACACAAACTACTATCAGAGAATACTGTAAGCACCTCTGTGGAAATAAACTCGAAAATCTAGAAGAAATGGACAAATTCCTGGACATATACACCCTCCCAAGACCAAACCAGGAAGAAATCAAATCCCTGAATAGACCAAGAAGAAGTTCTGAAATTGAGGTAGCAATTGATAGCCTACCAAATAAAAAAAAGTCCAAGTCCAGAAGCATTCAGCCAAATTCTACCAGAGGTACAAAGAGGAGCTGGTACCATTCCTTCTGAAACTATTCCTAACAATAGAAAAAGAGGGACTGCACCCTAACTCATTTTATAAGGCCTGCATCATCCTGATACCAAAACCTGGCAGAGACACAACAAAAAAAGAAAATTTCAGGCCAATATCACTGATGAACATAGATGTGAAAATCCTGAATAAAATACTGACAAAGCGAATCCAGCAGCATATCAAAAAGCATGTCCACTACCATCAACTCAGCTTCATCCCTAGGATGCAAGGCTGGTTTAACATATAAAAACCTATGAATGTAATCCATCAGAGAAACAGAACCAATGACAAAACCACATATTATCTCAATAAATGCAGAAAAGGTCTTCGACAAAATTCAACATCCTTTATGCTAAAAAGTCTCAATAAACTAGGTACTGATGGAACATATCTCAAAATAATAAGAGCTATTTATGACAACCCCCAGCCAATATCATACTGAATTGGCAAAAACTGGAAGCATTCCCTTTTAAAACCGGCAGAAGACCAGGATGTCCTGTCTCACCACTCCTATTCAACATAGTATTGGAAGTTCTGGACAGGGCAATCAGGCAAGGGGAAAAAAATAAAGGGCATTCAAACAGGAAGAGAGGACATCAAATTGTCTCTGTTTGCAGATGACATGATTGTATATTTAGGAAACCCCATCATCTCAGCCCCAAATCTCTTTAAGCTGATAAGCAACTTCAGCAAAGTCTCAGGATGCAAAATCAATGTACACAAATCACAAGCATTCCTATACACCAATAACAGACAGCCTAATCATGAGTGAACTCCCATTCACAACTGCTACAAAGACAATAAAATACTTAGGAATGCAACTTACAAGGGATTTGAAGAACCTCTTCAAGGAGAACTACAAACCACTGATCAAGGAAATAAGATAGGACATGAACAAATGGAAAAACATTCCATTCTCATGGATAGGAAGAGTCAATGTAGTGAAAATGGTCATACTGCCCAAAGTAACTTATAGTTTCATTGCTATCCTCATTAGCTACCATTGATCTTCTTCACAGAATTGGAAAAAGGGTACTTTAAATTTCGTATGGAACCAAAAAAAAGCCCACATAGCCAAGACAATCCTAAGCAAAAAGAACAAAACTGGAGGTATCATGCTACCTGACTTCAAACTATACTACAAGTTTACAGTAACCAAAATAGAATGGTACTGCTACCAAAACAGATACATAGACCAATGGAACAGAACAGAGACCTCAGCAATAACATCACACATCCACAACTATCTAATTTTTGACAAACCGGACAAAAAGAAGCAATGCAGAAAGAATTTCCTATTTAATAAATGGTGCTGGGAAAACTGGCTAGCCATATGCAGAAAGCTGAAACTGGATCCCTTCTTTATGCCTTATACAAAAATTAACTCAAGATGGATTAAAGACTGAAATGTAAGACCTAAACCCATAAAAACCCTAGAAGAAAACCTATGTAATACCATTCAGGACGTAGGCATGGGCAAAGACTTCATGACTAAAACACCAAAAGCAAGGACAATAGAAGCTAAAATTGACCAATGGGATCTAATTAAACTAAAGAGCTTCGGCACAGCAAAAGAAACTATCATCAAAGTGAACAGGTAACCTACAGGATGGGAGAAAATTTTTGCAATCTATCCACCTGACAAAGGGCTAATATCCAGAACCTACAAAGAACTTAAACATATTTACAAGAAAGAAAGCAAACAACCCCATTAAAAAGTGGGCAAAGGATATGAACAGACAATTCTAAAAGGAAACAATCCATGCAGCCAACAAACATATGAAAAAACACTTATCATCACTGGTCATTGGAGAAATGCAAATCTAAACCACAATGAGATACCATCTCATGCCAGTTAGGATGGTGATCATTACTGTTGGTGGGAGTGTAAATTAGTTCACCATTGTGGAAGACAGTGTGGCAGTTCTTCAGGGATCTAGAACTAGAAGTACCATTTGATCCAGCAATCCCATTACTGTGTATATACCCAAAGGATTATAAATTATTTGACTATAAAGACACATGCATACGTATGTTTATTGCATCACTGTTCACAATAGCAAAGACTTGGAACCAACCCAAATGCTCATCAATAATAGACTGGATAAGGAAAATGTGGCACATATACACCATGGAATACTATGCAGCCATAAAAAAGGATGAGTTTATGTCCTCTGCAGGGACATGGATGAAGCTGGAAACTATCATTCTCAGCAAACTAACACAGGAACAGAAAACCAAACAGAAAACCAATTATGAGTTCTCACTCATAATTGGGAGCCAAACAATGAGAATACATGGACACAGGGAGGGGACCATCACACACCAGGGCCAGTCAGGGGGTGGGGAGCTAGAGAATGGATAGCACTAGGAGAAATACCTAATGTAGACGATGGGTTGATGGGTGCAGCAAACCAACCTAGCAAGAAAGGCCAATATTCAAATTCAGGAAATACAGAGAACACCACAAAGATACTCCTTGAGAAGAGCAACTCTAAAACAGATAATTGTCAGATTCACCAAGGTTGAAATGAAGGAAAAAATGTTAAGGGCATATCCAGCCAAATTAAGCTTCAGAAGTGAAGGAGAAATAAAATGCTTTATAGACAAGCAAATGCTGAGAGAGTTTACCACTGTCAGGCCTGCCTTACAAGAGCTCCTGAAGGAAGCACTAAATATGGAAAAGAAAAACTAGTACCTGCCACTGCAAAAAAATACCAAATTGTAAAGACCATTGACACTATGAAGAAACTGCAACAACAAATGGGCAAAATAACCAGCTACGATCACAATGAAAGGATCAAATTCACATTTAACAATATTAACCTTAAATGTAAATATGCTAAATGCTCCAATTAAAAGACACAAACTAGCAAATTGGATAGAGTCAAGACCCATAAAATCAGAGTGCTGTATTCAGGAGACCCATCTCATGTGCAAAGACACATATAATCTTAAAATAAAGGAATGAAAGAATATTTATCAAGAAAATGGAAAGTAAAAAAAAGCAGGGGATGCAATCCTAGTCTCTGATAAAACAGATTTTAAACCAAAAAAGATCAAAAAGGACAAAGTAGGGCATTACATAATGGTAAAAGGATCAATACAACGAAGAGCTAACTAACCTAAATATATATGCACCAAATACAGGAACACTCAGATTCATAAGGCAAGTTCTTAGAGACCTACAAAAATTCTTAGACTCCCACACAATAATAGTGGGAGACTTTAACACCCTACTAATATTAAACAGATCAATGAGACAAAATTAACAATGCTATTTAGGAATTGAACTCAACTCTGGACCAAGTGGACCTAATAGACATCTACAGAAGTCTCCACCCTAAAGCAACAGAGTATACATTCTTCTCAGCACCATATCACACTTATTTTAAAATGGACCAATAATTGGAAGTGAAACACTCCTCAGCAAATGCAAAAAAATGGCAATCATAACATTCTTTCAGACTGCAGTGCAATTAAATTTGAACTCATGATTAAGAAACTCACTCAAAACTGCCCAACTACATAAAAAGTGAACAACTACCTCCTCAATGACTACTGGGTAAATAAAATATTAAGGCAGAAATAAATAAGTTTTTTGAAACCAATGAGAGCAAAGACACAATGTACCAGAATCTCTGGGACACAGCTAAAACAGTGTTCAGAGGGAAATTTATAGCAGTAAAAGCCCATGGGAGGAAATGGAAAAGATCTAAAATTGACACCCTAACATCACAATTAAAACAACTAGAGAAGCAAGAGCAAACAAATCCAAAAGCTAGCGAAGGCAAGAAATAACTAAGATCAGAGCAGAACTGAAGGAGAGAGAAATGAAAAACCCTTTGAAAAAAAATTAATGAATCCAGGAGCCGGATTTTTGAAAAGATTCAGAAAATAGATACACCAGTAGCAAGACTAATAAAGAAGAAAAGAGAGAAGAATCAACCATTGGGGAAGACAGTGTGGCAATTCCTCAAGGATCTAGAACCAGAAATACCATTTGACCCAGCAGTCTCACTACTGGGTATATACCCAAAGGATTATAAATCATTCTACTATAAAGACATATACACACGTATGTTTACTGCAGTACTGTTTACAACAGTAAAGACTTGGAACCAAATCAAATTCCCATTACTGATAGACTGGATAAAGAAAATGTGGCACATATACACCATGGAATATCATGTAGCCATAAAAATGGATGAGTTCATGTTCTTTGCAGGAATGTGGATGGAACTGGAAACCGTCATTCTCAGCAAACAAACACAGCAACCAAAAATCAAACACTGCGTGTTCTCACTTATAAGTGGGAGCTGAACAATGAGAACACATGGACACAGGGAGGGAAATACCACACACCGAGGCCTGTGGGGGAGTGGGCAGCTAGAGGAGGGATAGCGTTAGGAGAAATACCTAATGAAGATGATGGGTAATGCGTGCTGCAAACTACCATGACACGTGTATATCTATGTAACAAACCTGCACATTCTGCACTTGTATCCCAGAACTTAAAGTAAAATGAACAGAAAACCAAATAAATGAAACTTTTCCAATTAAAAAGAAAAAGAAGAAATATATGCGGCCAACAATCATATGAAAAAATGCTCAACATCACTTATTATCAGAGAAATGACAATCAAAACCACAATGAGATACCATCTCACACCAGTCAGAATGACTATGATTAAAAACATGAAAAAACAACATGCTGGTGAGATTGCAGAGAAAAAGGAGTGCTTATTCACTGCTGGTGGGAATGTAAATTCTTTCAGCCATTGTGGAAAGCAGTGTGGCGATTCCTGAAAAAACTTAAAACAGAAATACCGTTCAACCCATCAATCCCATTTCACGTGGCACAATGTCCTCAAAGTTCATCCATGTTGTAGTATATGCCAGAATTTTCTTCCTTTTTAAGGTAAATAATACTCCATTATTACTTATTACATTTACAGCATTATTACATTATTATTGCCTTCCTTTTTAAGGCAAATAATACTCCAGGTGTATCCTGCATTTTTCTTCCACATTTTAGCTATTGTGAATTCCTACACTCATATGAACATGAGTGTACAAATATTTCTAAGAAACCCTGCTTTTAATTTTTTTGGATACCTACCCAGAAGTGGAATTACTGGTTGATATGGTAATACTATTTATAATTTTTGAGGCTCTACTATACTGTGTTCTATAGTGGCTGTTCCAATTTACATTTCCACCAATAGTGCACAAGCTTCAATTCTTTACATCACGTCTTTGCCATCAATAATATCACTTATTTTCTGGGTTTTTTTTTTTTTTAATAGTAATCATCTTAATGGCTATGAGGCGGTATCTCATTATAGTTTTGATTTTGATTTTTATAATGATTAACGATGTTGAGCATCTTTCCATGTGCTTATGGTCATTTGTATATCTTCTTTGAAGAAATGTCTATTCTGTCCAATTCCCATTTTTGAATCAGGTTGACTTTTTGTTGTTGAGGTTTAGAAGTTCATTATATAGTCTGTATATTACTTAAAAGATACATAATTTGCAAATATTTTATCCTATTTCCTGGGTTCCTTTTTACTTTGTTAATATCATCTCATTTGGTGCTCAAAATTTAATTTTTTTCACTTTTTCCTATTGATATTTATTTAATTTAAATAGCTTTTTGGGGAGTAGGTGGTGTTGGGTTACATGAATAAGTTCTTTAGTGGTGATTTCTGAAATTTTGGTGCACCCATCACCTAAGCAGTGAATACTGTACACAACATGTAGTCTTTTATCCGTCACCCCCTCCCACTCTTTTTCCAGAGTCCCCAAAGTTTGTTGTGTCAGTCTTATGCCTTTGTGTCCTTATAGCTTAGCTCCCTCTTATGAGTGAGAATATTAAACATTTTTATTGTCTAATTTATTTATTTTTTCTTTTGTTCTCCATGACATTTTCTTTTTTTCTTAGCATACAATTTATTCTTTTCAACTTTTTTAGTGTTTGCCCTAGATTTTTCAATATACATATACAACAAATTCAAGTCCATGTTATTTATTTATTTAGTTATATAGACAGGGTCTCGCTTTATCACCCAAGCTGAAGTGCAGTGGTGCAAACATGACTCACTGCAGCCTTGACTTCTGAGCTCAGATAATCCTAATGCCTCAGTCCCCCAAGTACGTGGGACTACAGGCCCACACCACCATGCCTGGCTAATTTTTAAAAAATTTTTTCTAGAGACAGTGTTTCATCACATTGCCCAGGCTGGTCTAGAACTCCTGAGCACAGGCAGTTCTCTCACCTCAGCCTCCCAATGGGGTGGAATAGCAGGTGTGAGCCATTGCTCCTGGCCCCAAATCCACTCATATAACACTATACCATTTTATGGGTGGTATGAGTTGTTATAGTGACAATGATCTGAATACTTACCTTCCATCCCTTGTGTCATTGCTGTCACTTACACATAAACATATATGTATACATATATATGTATACATATATATACATACACATACATATATGTGTTATGTACATATGTGTATACGTATACCCACTGGCACATATATGTATATGTTTATAACATACACAATCAAAAATATTATTACCATTATTATTTTGAACAAACTTATTTGTTAAATCAATTAAAAAGAAAAATAAAAAATTTTATTTTATCATCACTGGTGCCTCCTCTGATAGTCTTCTTTATGTATATTTGAGTTTCTGATGTAAGTCATTTTTCTTCTCTTTAAAGAATTTCTTTTAACATTTCTTGCAAGGCAATTGTACTGGCAATAAATTCCCTCAATTATTTCTCTTTCTCTTTTGAAGCATAATTTACATAGTGTACAGAATTCTACATTAGTGTTTTTTCCTATTAACACTTCAAATATTTTACTCTACACTCTTCTTGCTTGCATGATTTCCTTAAAGAAGTCTGATATAATTCTTTTCTTTACCTCTCTATAGGTAAGCTATCCTTTTTTTTCCTGCCTTTTCCCAATATTTTTAAAATCTTTGATTTTTTTTGCCGTTTGAAAATGATATAACTAGTTGTACTTTTATTTTTTAAAAAGTTTATCCTGCTTGATGGTCTCTTAGCTTCCTAAATCTGTGATTAGGTTTCTGACATTAATTTGGGAGAAATTATCAGTCATTACTGTTTCAGGTATTTCTTCTGCCCTTTTTGCTTTTTCTTCTTCTTCTGGTATTTCCATTATGTGTATGTTACACCCTTTTTAGTTGTCCACACAGTTTTTTAATATTATGTTCTGGTGTTCTTTTCCATTTTAAAATATTTACTTTTTAATTTTGGGGGTTCTTATCAATACGTCCTCAAGCGCTGAGATTTTTTCCTTGACAGCATCTACTCTACTAATAAGCCTATCAAAGGCATTTTTAATTTTGTTAACATAATTTTTAATCTCTAGCATCTCTTTTTCATTTTTATTATAATTTTCATCTCTCTGCTTATATTCTGCTCACTATCAGTACACTGTTAAATAGCAGTGGTGAAAATATGCATTCTTGTCTTGTTTCTGATTTTAGGAGAAAAGCCTTCAGTTTTTTACCATTGAATGTAATGTTAGCTGTGGGTTTTTCATAAATGATGTTTATCCTATTGAGACGTTCTCTTCTCTTCCTAGTTTGCTGATAATTTTTATTATGAAAGTGTGTTAAATTTTGTCAGCTGCTTTTTTCTGTGTTGATTGAAATGAACATGTGTTCTTTTTTTTTTTTTTCCTATGTTCTATTAATGTTGCATTACATTAGTTAACTTTCTTATTTTGAGCTACTTTTGCATCCCTGGGACAAATCTTAGTTGGTTACAACGTATAATTATTTAATGTGCTGCTGAATTTGGTTTGCAGGTATTTTGTCAAGGATTTTTCATTTATATTTATAAAGGGTATTGTTCTATACTTTGCTTTTCTCATGATATATTTTTCTGGCTTTGGTAATGCTGGCATCCTAGAATATGTTGGAAAGTGTTACTATCTCTTCTCTTTTTGAGTTTCAATAGTATTGGTATTAATTCTTTAAATGTTTGGTAGAATTCCCTAGAGAAGCCATCTGGTCCAGGTTCTCATTTGGGGATTTTTGATTATTCATTCAATATCTTTATTTATTATACGTCTGTTCAGATTTTCTATTTATTCTTGAGATACTTTTGGTAATTTGTGTTTTTAAGATAATTTGTCAATTTCCTTATGTTAGCTAATTTGTTGATACACAATTGTTCATATAATTCTTTTGTAATTCTTTAATTTATGTAATCCTATAGTAAAGCCCACACTTTTATGTCTGATTGTAGTTATTTGTGTCTTTTTTCCCTTGTTCTTAGTCCAGATAATGCTTTGCTGATTTTGTTGCTCATTTAAGAGAATAAACTTTTGTTTCATAGATTCTTTGTACTATTTTTCTCTCTCTGCCCTTTTATTACTTCTTTATTCTACCAGTTTGGAGTTTGGTTTGCCATTTTTCCTAGTGTCTTAAGTTGTAAAGTTAGGTTGTTAATTTGAGATCTTTCTTTTCTTTTTTAATATATGTTATGAATATTCCCCTGAGCACTGCTTTCACTGCATTCCATAAGTTTTTGTACATTGTGTTTTTGTTTTTATTCATCTTAAATTATTTTTTAATTTCCCTAGTGAGTTATTTGACCCATTGGTTGTTTAAATATATGTTGTTTAATTTCCATGCGTTTGCAGATTTTTCAGTTTTCCTTCTGTTATTGACTTCTTTTTTTTTTTCCCCCATTTATTTATTTTATTGCATTTTAGGTTTTGGGGTACATGTGAAGAACATGCAAAATTGTTGCATAGGTACACACGTGGCAGTGTGATTTGCTGCCTTCCTCCCCATCACCTACATCTGGCATTTCTCCCCATGCTATCTCTCCTCAGCTCCCCACCTCCCACCGTCCCTCCCCTATTTCCCCCCAACTGACCCCAGTGTGTAGTGCTCTCCTCCCTGTGTCCATGTGTTCTCATTATTCAACACCCGCCTATGAGTGAGAACATGCAGTGTTTGATCTTCTGCTCTTCTGTCAGTTTGCTGAGAATGATGGTTTCCAGGTTCATCCATGTCCCTACAAAGGACCCAAACTCATCGTTTTTGATGGCTGCATAATATTCCATGGTGTATATGTGCCACATTTTCCCTATAAGGACACGTGCACACGAATGTTCATTGCAGCACTGTTTACAATAGCAAAGACCTGGAACCAACCCAAATGCCATCGACGATTGACTTCTAATTTTGTTCCATTATGGACAAAGAAGATACTTTATATGATTTCAATATTTTAAAATTTATTGAGGATCTAAAAGTGTGTATTCCAGATAATGTTTCACGTGTACTTGAGAATAACGTATATTATGTTGTTAAGAGGAGTGTTCTGTATGACTATTTGAGGTATAGTTTATGGTGTTCAAATTCTCTATTTCCATACCAATCATCTCTTTAGATGTTACATTCATCATTGAAAGTAGGGTATTGAAGTTTCCAAGGAATATTGTAGAACTTCCCATTTCTCCCTTCATTTCTCACAGTTTGTGCTTTCATATATTTTGAGGCTGTATGCTATATGTGTATGTTTATTATATCTTTTTGATGAATTGATTTTTAAAATCAATACTTAATACCTTTTTTTTTTAATTGTACTTTGGGCTCTGGGGTACATGTGCATATCCTGCATCCTGTAGGATTGTTGCATAGGTGCATACATGCCGTGGTGGTTTGCTGTCTCCATCCTCCCCCATTGCCTAGATCAGGCATTTCTCCCAGTGTTATCCCTCCCCATCCTCCCCACCCCCTGCTGTCCCTCCCCTCCCATCCACCCCCCAACTAGCCCAGTGAGTGTTGTTCACTTCCCTGTGCTCATGTGTTCTCATTATTCATCACCTGCCTATGAGTGAAAACATGTGGTGTTTGGTTTTCTGTTCTTATGTCAGTTTGCTGAGAATGATGGTTTCTAGATTCATCCATGTCTCTACAAAGGACACGAACTCGTCATTTTTTATGGCTGCATAGTATTCCATGGTGTATATGTGCCACATTTTCTTTATCCAGTCTATCATTGATGGGCATTTGGGTTGGTTCCACGTCTTTGCTATCATAAGTAATGCCAAAACGAACATATGTGTGCATGTGTCCTTATAATAGAACAATTTATAATCCTTTGGGTATTGCTGGGCCAAATGGAATTTCTGTTTCTAGATCCTTGAAGAATTGCCACACTGTCTTCCATAATGGTTGAACTAATTTACACTTCCACCAACAGTGTAAAAGTGTTCCTTTTTCTCCACATCCTCTCCAGCATCTGTTGTCTCCAGATTTTTTGATGATTGCCATTCTATCTGGCATGAGATGGTATCTCAGTGTGGTTTTGATTTGCATTTATTTTTTATTAGTCTAGCTACTGGTCTATTTTGTTGATCTTTTCAAAAAACCAGCTCCTGGATTTATTGATTTTTTGAAGGGCTTTTTGTGTCTCTATCTCCTTTGGTTCTGCTCTGATCTTAGTTATTTCCTGTTTTCTGCTTGCTTTTGAGGTTTTTTGATCTTGCTTCTCTAGGTCTTTCAATTTTGATGATAGGGTGTTGATTTTAGATCTTTCCTTGTTTCTCATGTGGGCATTCATTGCTATAAATTTCCCTCCAGACAGTGCTTTAAAAATGTGTCCCATAGATTCTGGTACATTGTGTCTTTGTTCTTGTTGGTTTTGAAGAACATCTTTATTTCTGCCTTCATTTCATTGTTTATCCAGTTGACACTCAGAAGCAAGTTGTTCAGTTTCCATGTGATTGTGTGATTTTGAGTGCTTTTCTTAATCTTGAGTTCTAATTTGATTATGCTGTGGTCTGAGAGACTGTTTGTTATGATTTCTGTTCTTCTGCATTTGCTAAGGAGTGATTTATTTCCAATTATGTAGCCAATTTTAGAGTAAGTGAGATGTGGTGCTGAGAAGAATGAGTATTCTGTGTATTTGGGGTGGAGTGTTCTGTAAATGTCTTATTAAGCTAGCTTGGTCCAGATCTGTGTTCAAGTCCTGGATATCCTTGTTGACTTTCTGTCTTGTCGATCTGTCTAATATTGACATTGGAGTGTTAAAGTCTCCCACTATTATTGTGTGGGAGTCTAAATCTCTTTGTAGGTCATTAAGAACTTGCTTTATGTATCTGGGTGCTCCTGCATTGGCTGCATATATATTAAGGATAGTTAGCTCTTTTTGTTGCATTGATCCTTTTACCATTATGTAATGCCCTTCTTTGCCTCTTTTGATCTTTGTTGGTTTAAAGTCCGTTTTATCCGAGACTAGGATTGCTACCCCTGCCTTTTTTTGCTCTTCATTTGCTTGGTAAATCTTCTATCCCTTTATTTTGAGTCTGTGTGAGTCTTTGCACGTGAGATGGGTCTCCTGAATACAGCATATTGATGGGTCTTGACTTTTTATCCTGTTTGCCAGTCTGTGTCTTTTGATTGGGGCATTTAGGCCATTTATGTTCAACATTAATATTGTTATGTCTGAATTTGATCCTGCCATTTTGTTACTGGCTGGTTGTTTTGCCCATTAGTTGACATGGTTTCTTCATTGTGTCAGTGTTCTTTGCCATTTGGTAAAGAACAGTAGCTTTTTTTTTTTTGCAGTAGCTGTTACTGGTTGTTCCATTCCATGTTTAGCATTTCCTTCAGGAGCTCTTGTAAGGCAGGTCTTGCAGTGACAAAATCTCTCAGCAATTGCTTGTTTATAAAGGATTTTATTTCTCCTTCACTTATAAAGCTTAGTTTGACCGGATATGGGTTGAAAGATCTTTTCTTTAAGGATGCTGAATATGGGCCTCTACTTCCTTCTAGCTTTAGGATTTCTGCCAAGAGATCTACTGTGAGTCTGATGGTCTTTCCTTTGTGGGTGACTTGACTTTTCTTTTTGGCTGCCCTTAGGATTTTTTCCTTTATTTCAACTGTGGTGAATCTGACGATTATGTGCCTTAGGGTTGCTCTTTGTGAGGAGTATATTTGTGGTGTTCTCTGTATTTCCTGGATTTGAATGTTGGCCTCCCTTGTTAGGTTGGGGAAGGTCTCTTGGTTAATATCCTGAAGAGTGTTTTCCAGCTTGGATTCATTCTCCCCATCACATTCAGTTATGTTGATCAAGCATAGATTAGGTCTTTTTCCATAATCGCATATTTCTTGGAGGTTTTGTTCATTTCTTTCCACTGTCTTTTTTTCTAATCTTGCCTTCTCATTTCATTTCATTGATGTTATCTTCAATCTCTGATATCCTTTCTTCTGCTTGATCAATTTGGCTGTCGAAACTTGGGTATGCCTTGTGAAATTCTCGTGCTGTGTTTTTCAGCTCCATCAGATCGTTTATCTTCTTCTCTAAGCTGGTTATGCTAGTTAGCATTTTGTCTAACCTTTTCTCAAAGTTCTCAGTTTCTTTGCATTGGATTAAAACATGGTCTTTTAACTCAGAGAAGTTTGTTATTACCCACCTTCTGAAGCCTGCTTCTGTCAGTTCACCAGACTCATTCTCTATCCATCTTTGTTCCCTTGCTGCTGAGAAGTTGTGATCCCTTAGAGGAGGAGAGGCATTCTGGTTTTTGGTGTTTTCATCCTTTTTGCACTGGTTTCTTCCTATCTTAGTGGATTTATTTACCTGTGGTCTTTGTAGTTGGTGACTTTCAAATGGGGTCCTTGAGTGAATGTCCTTTATGTTGATGTTGAAGTTGTAGGACTGCTGGAGGTCCACTCCAGACCCTGCTTGCCTCGGGATCACCTGCAGCACCTGCAGAACAGTAAGGGTTGCTGCCAGTTTCTTCTTCTGTTATCTTCATCCCAGAAGGGTACCAGCCAGATGTCAGCCTGAGCTCTCCTTTATGGGTTGTCTCTTTGGATATATGGGGGCTGCTTGAGGAGACAGTCTGCCCCTTATAGGAGCACAAATGCTGCCCTGGGAGCTCCGTTGTTATGTTCAGAGCTGCTAGGCAGGTATGTTTAAGTCTGCTGCAGTGGAACTCATAACCGCCTTTTCCCCAGGTGATGTGTCCTGGGAAGGTGGGGCTTTATTTATAAGTTCCTGACATGCTGCTGCTTTTTTTTCAGAGATGCCCTGCCCAGCAAGAAGGTAGTCTAGTCACAGTCTGCCAGCAGAGGCGTTACTGAGCTTCTATGGGCTCTGCTTAGCTGCTATGTGAAGCTCCTTGCAGTTTTGTTTACAGAGGTACAGTTAGAACTGCCTCAGTAATGGCAGACTGCTTTGGTAATGGTGGACTGTCTCAGTAATGGCTGATACCCTTCACCCCACCAAGCTGGACCATCCCAGGTCCAGCTGCACTTGCCGCTAATCTCTCAATCCAGAACGTTTCAGATTGCTGTTTTTTGTGGGGGTGAGACCCACTGAGCCAGAGCACCTGGCTCCCTGTTTCAGCCCCCCCCCTTTTTTTTTTCACTTGAATGGGTGGCTCTGTATCCCAGGCATTCCAGGCACCAGTTGAAACAGCCACGCAGATTTGTGTGAATTTTTGTGTGGAGATCCGCGGCACTGGCTGAAACAGCCATGCTGGAAACTTGTGGTGCTTTTCAGCCTGGGAATCTCCTGGTCTGTGGGCAGTAAAAACTCATTTGGAAATGCAATGGTCACTCATCCTCTGCCTTGTTCTTGCTGGGAACTGCACTCCAAAGCTGTTCCTATTCGGCCATCTTGGTTTTTCAACCCCTGCTTTTTTTTTTTTTTTTTTTCCATTTTGTTGGTAAATATTCTTCCATCCCTTTATTTTGACCCTACATGTGTCTTTTCTGTGAGATGGGTCTCCTGAATACAGCACACCAATTTGACAGGCCTTGACTCTATCAAATTTGGCAGTCTGCATCTCTTAATACTGGCATTTGGCATGTTTATATTTAAGGCTAATATTGTTATTGTGAATTTGATCCTGTCATGCTGCTAGCTGGTTATTTTGCACATTATTTGATGCAATATATTCATGGTGTCAATGGTCTTCACAATTTGGTATGTTTTTGGAGTGGCTTGTACCAGTTTTTTCTTTTCATATTTAGTGCTTCTTTCAGGAGCTCTGGTAAGGCAGGCCTGGTGGTGACAAAATCTCTCAGCATTTGCTTGTCTGTGAAAGATTTTATTTCTCCTTCACTTTTGAAGCTTAGTATGCCTGGATATGAAATTCTGGGTTGAAGATGCTTTTCTTCAAGATGATTGAATATTGGCCTAAACTCTCTTCTGGCTTGTAGGGTTTCTGCAGAGAGATCTGCTGTTAGTCTGATGGGCGCCCCTTTGTGGGTAACCTTACCTTTTTCTCTGGCTGCCCTTAATATTTTTTCCTTCATTTCAAACTTGGTGAATCTGATTATTATGTGGCTTGGGGTTGCTCTTCTCAAGGAGTATCTTTCTAATGTTCTCTGTATTTTCTGAATTTGAATATTGGCCTGTCTTACTAGGTTGGGGAAGTTCTCCTGAATAATATCCTGAACGGTGTTTTCTAAGTTGGTTCCAATCTCCCCATCACTTTCAGGTACACCAATCAAATATAAGTTTGGTCTTTTCACATAGTCCCATATTTTCTGGATTTTTTTTTTTTGTTGTTGTTGTTTCTTTTAATTCTTTTTTTGTTTAATCTTGTCTTCACACTTTAATTCATTAAATTGATCTTCAGTCTCTGATATCCTTCCTTCTACTTGATTGATTGAGCTATTGATATTTGTGTATGATTCATGAAGTTCTTGTGCTGTGTTTTTCAGCTCCATCAGGTCATTTATGTTGTTTTCTAAATTGGTTATTCTAGTTAACAGTCCCTGTAACCTTTTATCAAGGTTATTGGCTTCCTTGCATTGGGTTAGAACATGCTCCTTTAGCTTGGAGGAATTTGTTATTACCCACCTTCTGAAGCCTACTTCTGTCAATTTGTCAAACTCATTCTCCACCCAGTTTTGTTTCCTTGCTGGCAAGAAGTTGTGATTCTTTGGAGGAGAAGAGGCATTCTGGTTTTTGGAATTTTCAGCTTTTTTTGTGCTTGTTTTTCCTCATCTTTGTGTATTTATCTACCTTCGATCTTCGATACTGGTGACCTTCAGATGGGGTTTTTGTGTGGATGTTCTTTTTGTTGATGTTGATGCCATTCTTTTCTGTTTATTAGTTTTCCTTCTAACAGGCCCCTCTGCTACAAGTCTGCTGAAGTTTGCTGGAGGTTTACTTCAGACTCTTTTTGCTGGGTATCAGCAGTGGAGGCTGCAAAACAGTAAAGACTGCTGCCTGTTCCTTCCTCTGGAAGCTTCATCCCACAGTGGCACCTGCCAGGTTCCAGCCTGAGGTGTCTGTCGACCCTGCTAGGAAGTGTCTCTCAGTCAGGAGGCACGGGAATCAATGATGCACTTGAGGAGGCAGTCTGTCCCTTATCAGAGATTGAGCCCTGTGCTGGGAGATCCACTGCTTTCTTCAGGGTCAGCAGACAGGAATGTTTAAGTCTGCTGAAGCTGCTCCCACAGCTACTCCTTCCCCAGGTGCTCTGACCCAGGAAGATGAGAGTTTTATGCATAAGCCTCTGACTGGGACTGCTGCCTTTCTTTCAGAGATGCCCTGCCCAGAGAGGAGAAATGTAGAGAGGAGCTGGCTACAGCAGCTTTGTGAGCAGCAGTGGGCTCCACCCCATCTGAAATTTCCAGTGGCTTTGTTTACACTGTTAGGGGAGAACCACCTAGTCAAGCCTCATTAATGGTGGACACCCCTTTCCCCACTAAGCTTGAGTGTCTCAGGTAGACTTCAGACTGCTGTCCTGGCAGCAAGAATTTTAAGCCAGTGGATCTTAGCTTGCTGGACTCTGTGAGGGTGGGATCCACTGAGCTAGACCACTTGGCTCCCTGGCTTCAGCCCCCTTTCCAGGAGAGTGAATGGTTCTATCTTACTGGCATTCCAGGAGCCACTGGGGTATGAAAAAAACTCCTGGAGCTAGCTCAGTGTCTGCCCAAACGGCCACCCAGTTTTGTGCTTGAAACCCAGGGTTCTGGTGGCATAGGCAACTGAGGGAATCTCCTGGTCTGTGGGTTGCGAATATCATGGGAAAAGCATAGTATCTGGGCTGGAGTGCATTGTCTCTCATGGCATAGTTTCTCAAGGCTTCCCTTGATTAGGGGAGGGAGTCCCCTGACCCCTTGTGCTTCCCAAGTGAGGTGACACCCACAGCTCACTTTCTGTGGGCTGCACTATCTAACCAGTCCCAATAAGACAGGCTGGGTAACTCAGTTGGAAATGCAGAAGTCATCTGCCTGCTGTGGTGATCTCTCTGGGAGCTGCAGACTGGAGCTGTTCCTATTTGATTGTCATGCCAGCTACTTCCCATACTGTTTTCATGCCACTGAATAAGTCTCATAAGATCTGATGGTTTTATACATGGGAGTTTCCCTTCACAAGGTCACAAGCTCTCTTGCCTGCTGCCATATAAGATGTGTCTTGCTTCTCCTTTGTCTTCTACCATGATTGTGAAGCCTCCCTTGCCATGTGGAACTGTGAGTTAATTAAACCTCTTTCCTTAATAAATTACTGAGCCTCGGGTATGTCTTTATTAGCAATGTGAGAACAGACTAATACAGACTCTAGAGGAGATTTCATTTTCTGCTTTTTTGGATTATTAGAAGATTTCAGTTCTTTCAGATTGTAGGAGTCAAGTTCCCATTTTCTTACTATAAACTGAAGGCTGTTTCCACTTTCTAGAGGCTGCTGCTTTGCTTGGCTTGTGGTTTCTATCCTTCATCTTTAAAGGTTGGAACAACAGATCAAATTCTTCTTACTTGTAAAGATTCATGTAGTTATATAGGGTCTACCAAGAAAATCGAAGATAATATCTCCATTTCAAGGTCTCTAACATTATTCGCACCTGTAAAGTCCCTTTTGTCATGTAATGTAACATAGTTACTGGTTCCAGTAGTTGGGATGTAGACATCTTTGGAGGGCCGTTACTTTGCCTACCATAAGAAGTTTAAAGAAAAAAAAGTGGATGGGTCTTATTACAAAGGTATTATTATTTAAAGATAACAACTAGAGAAAAATTACTAACCTTCCTAAATATCAGAAAAAGTACAAAAAATAAAGAAACAAAGACAATTGTGAAATGTTTTAAGAAAATATGATATTGGATTGAATCAAAAAAGTCATAGACACATCCTAGTTTCAGAGATTTTCAAAGGGGAAAAAATGAACAAAATTGATTATACAACATTAGTTGTAGGACACAAAATAAAAATCAGGGATCTCAAAATATGAAAAAACATGTTTGTAAGAATAGATACACAGTATATATAAACAACTAAGTCCAGAAAAATTGTATCAATAAATGTAAAACAGCTTACCTCTACTATAAAAAGAAAACTTTGCAGATCTTACAAAGCAAAACCTTTCCATGATGTGTGTAAGATACTCTTAAAGTGACTAAGAAAGGAGGAAAATTTAAAGTTAAGCATTAACATTAAAAAAATTTAAATTAAGTAAAAAATTAATATTGGGACTTCCGCCAAAATGGTTGAGTAGGACCCACTCTAGGGCGCAGTCCCCAGTGAGAGCGATGCAGAAGGTGAGTGGTCTCCACATTTCCAACTGAAGTTCCAGGTTCATGTCAATGGGACTGGTTGGACAGTAAGTATAGCCTGAGGAGGGCAAACTGAGGCAGGGTGGGGCACTGCCTCACCCAGGAAGTGCGGTAGGCTGGAGGATCCACCCTCCTACCCAATGGAGGTTATCAGGGACTTTTCCGACCACTCCAGCACTCCAGTTCAGATATTGCACTTCTCCCACGGTCTTTACAGCCCACAGACCAGGAGATTACCCCCTGGCCGACAAGTGCTGCAGGGTTTCCAGCACAAAACTGGGTGGCCTTTTCAGCTGGAGCTGCAGGTTTTCAGCACAGAACTGGGTGGCCGTTTTAGCCTGCTCCTATACAGCTCTGTGAGACAGAGCTGCCCATTCTCCTGAAAAAAAGGGAGCTGGAGGCAGGGAGCCAAGTGATCTGGCTTGGTGGGTCCCACCACCACAAAGACCAGCAAACTGGCTTCTGTTTTCTTTTTTAATGCCAACTTCTGTTCACTTTTTCTATAAAACCAAAGCTTCATTAAAAAGTGAAGTTATTAATTAATTTTTTAAAAAGGACACAGGAGCCAGTTTAGAAGGACTCTATTGGCCAAAGTTGTGACAATTCGAGCATCTAAAAAATCATTATTCAGTCCCTGGGCAATCCCTCATTGTCTTCCGTCCCTGCTCTATTCTTATCCGTTGGAAACTGCTGAATGGCTTCATATTAACTATAGATAACTTGAGCTTTATAGAATTTATAAAAAAGAAAATCAAATAATAAGTATCTGTTTTGTCTGGCTTATTTCATTCAGCATATTTATTTTCAGATTAATCCATGTTTGTTGTGTGCAGCAATAGTTTGTTCTTTTTGAGTAATATTCCATTGTGTGGATATACTACAATTTGTTTATTCACCTCTTAATGGACATTTAGACTGTTTTCATGTCTTGACTATTACAAATAAAGCTGCTATAAAAATTATTGTAAAAATTATTGTTTAATAATTATTGAGGCATACTGAATTTGCAAAAAATCCATACACCCTTAGTGATAAATGATAATGCCACAAAACCCAATTTTTTCTATGGGAGGTTATTATTAACCCAAACAATTAATTTGAAAATTGTTAACCTAAGGGAAATAATGAGACATTTATTTGTCTTTCCTATAGGAACTACATGTCAAGGTAACCAAATGAAAAGGGAAACCAAATTTTACAAATGATGCCCTGGTTAAAGGAGAAAGCTCAGTTTTTATAAAATGGTGGCATAGGTATATGGAAGAAAGCTAGAACCAGAAAATTACCATTTCACAATACCTAATGAAATTATTGTAGTAGAAAATGAATATTCATTGGTGTTAAAACAAATAGGTGAATGGTTGAAAGTAAACTGGACATTTGAATAGTGCTAAAGTAATAACAGATTCCTCACTGAAACTGTGTAATGGAGGGGTTGTGGTGTCACCACTAACAAAGTGATTAATGGTAGGAAACAATATTATGTATCTCTAGCCATGATGCAGTATGAACCATGTTACCTCACTTATGATATATTTTAGCCAAAAAAAACTTTATTTAGAATCCAGGCAAATCTTTAAATCTAACTTCTATTTGATTTTTTTTTCAGGAAATTCAAGGGATAGTTATTGAACTAAATAAACCACAAGGAAGCCATCAGATAAATCTGGAAAGGTGAGATTTTATGAGACAGATGACCCTATGGCTTCAACCAGTTGGTGTCATGAAAAAGTGAAGTGTTTAAAACAGACTTAATGGCTGAACAACCAGATACAACGTGTGGTCCTAGTTTGGATTCAGTTTTGTAACACCAGCTGCAAGATATTTTGACAGCAATTGAGAGGGGCAGATTTTAATGAACTAGCTATTAGAAGAAACTAAGGAATTTCTGTTTTATTGGTGAAAATGTTGTCTTGGCTGTATAGAAATGTCTAACTGCATCAGAGATAGACAAATTGACTGATGGACTAGATTACAGAGTCTAGAAGGAGATTGAAGCTTGATATCATACTAACATGGCACAGCAGATCATTGCAGAAAAGTGGTCTGTTTAATTAATGGTCCTGAAATAAATTGATTCACTGTATAGAAGTAAAATGAAATTGGATTTCTACTTTACACCATACACAAAAATCAATTATAGATAAACAAAAGACATAAATGTGAAAGTCATAACTTTAAGACATAAAATATAAGATAATCTCTTCATTATTTTGGTGTAGAAGATAATTTCTTTAATATAAATAAAAATGTTTAAGCATATTAAATTAAAAGATCAATAAATTTGATTTCAGTTAAATCAAGAACATGGAAAGAAACTGAAAAAAAAAAAAAAAAAAAAAAAACCAAATCATATACTGGGAGAAGATACTCACAAGACATAAAACTGGAACAGTGTTGCTATCCAGCATATGTTAAGAATTTTTATAATTTCATAAGAACTAATAAGCAATTTGAAAAAAAGGTAAGCATTTTAATGGAATTATGAATGGCAAGTAAATCAATGAAAAAGATTCTAAACCTCACTAGTAATAGATAATTTATTATAATGAGATATTATTTTATACTCATTGGTTTGGTAAAATTAAGTCTGGCAATCAGAAATCTTGATATGTATATGGAGTAACAGGAACTTTTATATATAGCTAGTGAGAGTGTCAAGTGGTACATTACTTTGGAAAAAACTTTTAAGTTCAAATTGTACACATGGTCTATACCCAGCTACTTCATGTAGGTATAGGTTTTTGACAAACTCTTAAGTACATCAGCATACATGAACAAAAATGTTTGTAGTAATGTTGTGATAGCAAAAAACTGAAAATAAGTCAATTGTCATTTGATCAGAGAATGGATTAAGAAATTCCATTGTCACAGAGCAAGAATGAATGTAACATAGCTTCACATAATAATATAGATAGGTCTTAGAAACACTGTTGAGTAAAGAAATCAAAACAGTATGATATTATTTCTATAATACTTTTTAAAAAGAGAAAACTAAAGAATACATGGTTTAGTGATCCATATATATGTGGAAAAAACTTTTGTAAGCAAGGAAATGGTACTATTCAGGATAGTGGTCACTGAGGGAGGCAGGGATGGGATCAAAGAGGTTAACACAGTTTTAATACTATTGGTGATGTTCTCATTCATAAAATAACTGGTGGATTAGTATATTTTTGGCATGTATTAATTACTTTAAATTTTAAATTAAAATAGAGTTTATGAAAAATTACTGGCAAATGCTGGATTGCATTGTTCTGTATGAATATTTATTCACTATAAAAAATAATATTCTTACCTTTAGATTGTTATTTGTTTGATTTTGAAAGTAGTTCAATAGCTAAATAGTTGAGATAGTGCCTTTTTTTGTGTGTGTGTGAGACAGTCTTGCTGTGTTGTCCAGGCTGGAGTGCAGTGAGGTGATCTAAGCTCACTGCAAACTCTGCCCCCCAAGTTTAAGCAATTCTCCTGCCTCAGCCTCCCTAGTAGCTGGGATTACAGGGCCCACCACCATGCCTGGCTAATTTTTATATTTAGTAGAGACAGGGGTTTCACCATGTTTGCCAGTCTGGTCTCAATTTCTTGACCTCAAGTGATATGCCCGGCCTTCCAAAGTGCTGGGATTGTAGAAGTGAGCTACAACACCCAGCCGAGATCGTGCTTTTGAATAGATCTTTCATAGGAGAAAAAAAGGTGTTAATTCTTTTTCTTTGTTTAGATAGCCCGGTGTCCATTTCCTAATTCCTTTTCACCATGGCATGTAAAATGGCATAATCTCTGAAAGGATACACCTAATTTAAATATCTCAATGGTGTTGAAGTAAGCCTTGGTATAGATTTTATTTCATTTGATATAGTACCTTAGAATTCATTAGGATGAAATTTATTCTGGAAGTACAGTGAGAGTAACTATATATTTTAGCATTTTATTACTATTTTTAAAAGATTTATTACTCTGTTTTCACATTACTGTAATGAAACACCTGAAACTGGGTAATTTATAAAGAAATACCTGAGACTACATAATTTATAGAGAAAAGAGGTTTAATTGGTTCACAGCCCCTCAGGCTGTACAGGAAGCATGGTGGCTTCTGGGGAGGCCTCAGAAAACTTTACACATGACAGAGGGCAAAGCAGGAGCAGGTGTCTTACATGGCAGGAGCAGGAGTGAGAGAGCCGGAAGGTGCCACACACTTTAAAACAATCAGCTCTTGTGAGAACTCACTCACTCACTATTACATCACAATACCAAGGGGAAAATCTGCCCCCATGATCCAGTCGCCTCCCACCAGGCCCCACGTCCAACACTCAGGAGTACACAGTTCAACAAAAGATTTGGGCGGGGACACAGATCCAAACCACATTGTTAGACTTAGCTGATATTTTAGAAATGTGTAGTTTTACCAATTGTGTGGTTTTACCAATTGTGTGGATACAATTCCATGATAATGTGATGAATTTTGTTTCTTTTTCTATGGTACACATTCTCAGCAGTGTTACAAAAATCTTCAAAAATGACCTAGGCACTATATACCAACTTTGTAAATCTTATTTGTCAATTTTATACAAGGCACAGTTCAGGAAAGCAGCCAACAAATTTTCATATAGTGCTAGTTCATAACTAGATATGGATAAAATGTTACCATAAAATATTAGTCAAATCTCTTCCTAAGGATCTCTATCAGAGATAGTTTAGATTTCATAGCGGCTGTCAATTTCTAATTGGGTGAGTGTACTGCCTCTAGGCAAAATTGCTAAGCAAGCAAAATATGTCTTTAGTGTTTGACGAGTGTTACCCCCACCCAGCCATCTTTAAACTTTATTTACAATTTGTATTAGTTTCTTTCCTCTTCTTCAGTCTTCTTCTTCTTCTTTTTTTTTTTTTTTTTTTTGAGACAGAGTCTTCCTCCATTGTCCCGGCTGAAGTGCGATCTCAGCTCACTGCAACCTGCGTTTTCTCGGTTCAAGCAGTTCTCCCATTTAGCCTCCCAAATAGCTGGGATTGCAGGTGTGAGCCACTACACCCGGCTAATGTTTTGTATTTTTAGTAGAGATGGGGTTTCACCATATTGGCCAGGCTGGTCTTGAACTCCTGACCTAAGTGATCCACCTGACTTGGCCTCCCAAAATGCTAGGATTACAGACATGAGCCACCATGCATGGCTGAGTTTCTGGTTTTTCCTTTCAGGTTTCTTTTTTTGGCAAGTTGTGCGTGCACGTGCACGTGCATGTGCACACACACACACACGCACACATTCTTGCATCTCCTTTCTTACAAAAAGGGTAGCATGTTTTCTGACTTGCTTTTTTTTGTATAATACATCCTGGAGATCATCCCGTATTAGTATATAGAGATCTTTCTCATTCTTTTCTGTGGCTGGGTGGTATCTATACATTTTGTGGAAGTATCTTAGTTCAGCTAACCTATCCCTATTAAAGGATACATTTGAATTGTTTTCAATTGTTTGGTATGACAGTGCTACAGTGAATAACCTTGCGCATATGGTGTCTTGTATTTCTTGAAGTGGTTCTTCAGGGAAGATTGCTAGAAGTGGGATTGCTGGGTCAAAGAGTAAATATATCTTTATTTATTTATTTATTTTGTATATTACCAACTTCTAAGTAAGAATCACACCATTTTGTTCTTCAGCCACAAATGTTTGCAAGTGCCTGTTTCCCTACAGCCTTGACAATGAAGTGTGTTATCAAACTTTTGGATTTTTGCCAATCTGATTAGTAAAAAAATGTATCTCAGCATAGTTTAATTTGCATTTCTCTTATAAGATAGGTAGAGTATATTTTAATTTGTTTAAGGGCCACTAACATTTCTTTTTTTGTAAACTGTTATTTTCCTATTATTCTGTTAGATTTTTGGTCATTTCCTTCTTAGGTTTTCAGATCTCTTTGTATATATCTGTGGGTACACACATAATACAGATGTATGTATTTTTGTCATGCAAATTTACTTTGCATTTATAAAATCAAACATTAATATTTGTTTTATGCCTTCTGGATTTTAAGTCTTAGAAAGGCTTTCCTACTCCCAGTTCGAAGGTATTCAGAAGTCATATTTTCTTTGAGTGCCTACATAGTTTCCATTTTTATATTTAGACATATGATACTTTTGGAGTTTATTCTGTGTATGGTATGATATATCAATTCAATTTTATCTTCTTTCAAATGGTTATCCAATTGCTCCAGCATCATTTCTTGAAAGTTCTTTTTCCCAATCATTTGGGATGCCATTTTTTTGAGTGACTAAATGTTGGTACAAATGTAGGTTTATTTCTAGATTTTATAATCTGTTCCATTGGTCTATTTACATGTCAGTAGATTGTAGTATAGAGACTTTGTAGCATGTTAGGATCTGATAAGTTTAGCAGTCCTCATTTTCATAACTATTCTTTTTCTGTCATTTTATGGCTAGTCTTGCTTATTTACTTTTACATATAAACTTTAGAATCAATGTATTGTGTCGAGATTCAAGAAGTTGATAATATTTGTTCTTGATGAGATTGTAAATTAAACTTTGGGAGATTTGGTAATCTTAAGAACATTACAAACATTTTTGTTATTCTTATCTGTTTTTATGTATTTAATGAGAGTTTTATAGTATCTTATATAAAAATTTGCATATTTCTTTTTAGTTTAGGGTTCTTTATTATCTTCTAATTGTTTATGGTTTGTACATGAATCCTATTGATTTGTGGGTTAGTTTCCTATCCTGTTACTTCACTGAATTATTATTTGTAATTTTACTGTTGATTTTTTTGGGGTTTCCAGGAATATTGCCGTGTCGATCTAAATAGTTTGATTTTTCCTTTCTAATTTTTTATTTCTTTATTTTTTAATTGATTGAGTTGCTAAGATTTTCAATACAATTTATATAGTAGTGGAGTTTTGTTTCCAACTTTAATTAGAATGTATTCACCCTTTTTGTCCCCCAGCTTTCCCTATGCCCCACCAGACCTGAACAGCCTCTTTGCTTAAACCAGGCCTTTCTTCCCCATCTTCTTAGGCTTCATCTTAATTAAAATAATTTGGCATACTTGCTAAGAGCCTTATTTTTCCTTCTGATCTGCAATTTTGAAAAAGGAAAATTCCCTTGTGGTATTTAATTTTACTCCTTTATCAGGCAGCTTAAACTCAATTCCTATTGTTAGTCACTGAGTAGAAGTGGACAAAAGAATGATGTTTTTAAATGTGAAACTTTTCTCATGGTTAAAGATTGCTGTTAAAGTATTATTCAGTTTCTGCCAGGCATGGTGGTTCATGCCTATAATCCCAGCACTTTGGAAGGCCGAAATGAGAGGATCACTTGAGGCCAGGAGGTTGCGACCAGTCTGGTCAATATAGCAAGACCACATCCCTAATAATAATTTTTTAAAAAGTATCACTTATTTTCTCTGGGAAATTAAGATACAATTAATAAAGCAGAAATATTCTTTTTTATAGCTCTTGGCTAAGTTTTAATCATGATCTTCTGTTTTATCCGTGTAGTGTGCCAGCTGGCTATGTGCATTTAATCTCTGAAGTGGCCATACTATACCATTGATGTGAACATCTTTAGGATGTGGAGGATTGAATAGGGTGCAAAACTATTGAACAAATCTTGCTAAGGTTGAAAAAAGTGAGAAGATGGGTCTTAGTTGGAAAAGTCAAATAATTTAATATTAAAACTCAATTTTATCTTTTCAATGTTTAACCTCAAGCCTAATGTGAATAGCATATAATTTTTAAATATTTTTAAAGAAAAAATATTTTTTACCATGAAATTTCATCACAATACATTTTGCCAAATATGACTGACTCAAAATAACACTTTTGATATATGAAAAGAATATGAAATATCAATTCCAAACAAGCCTATACCAGAGAAGGCAAATAGGTCTCATTTCATGCCAACTTTAATTTGCTTGCTGCTAAGAAGATTATATTAAGAATGGTAATTCTAAGGCTGCCTCTAAGTTTAGAGGGAAGAGTGCTGTGATATCTGCCATATGCAGGGCTGGAGAAGTAATGGCATAAATGCCTCTTTGAAATGTCTCACCTATATTTCAGAACTCTAAATATATGAGATGGCATTTATGAGCTATAATTGCTACGATTTAGGAAGATTTTGTTTGTTTGTTTAAAAACAACTTTATTGTTGGTGACAAAGTTTCAAATATATTTAATGTGTCTCAGTCTGAATTTCTAGCGTCTGTCTTTCTCTATGGTTTAAATCTGAAAATCGCTAAAAATTATGAAACACCTTGTAGATGTTCAAGTAAGTCATCCATATGGATGATAGTATAGTTGATCTCTGTAACATGGGAATGATGGCAACTTGTCGTTCAAAATTTTTACAAATTGGCATTTATTACCTTGGGAGCAATACCTCAACTCTGCAGATTTTTTTCCCATTAAATTGAATCCATTTATCATGGGTGGACTCACACTAACCAAGCTCATAAAGTTTATTTGTTAATTTATACTGAGAACTTTAACTGGAATAGTGATGAAAAACTAGTTAGCCTGATTAGCTCATGATACTTGTAGTCATTACTTGGGAAGGCAAATCTTAATTCAAATATCAAGTTATTAATTTATAATAAGAAATATAACCATCATTAGAACCGGAATAATCAAATCTATGTGGCTGATCCATCTTATCTTTGTAGGCATACCTACAAGGAAAGTAAAGTCATAATGTTCTTTGTTAAGCATTAATTAGAACAAGGGGAATTAGATTAATTGAATCCAATAATTTTTTTTTCAGTGGGTTTGGTTTTGGCCCAAACAGATTGTCCTGTGTAGAGTGCTTGGATGAGCATTGCCAAAATACTGCTTTCTAAGCCTTGTTTTTCCATTTGCATTTGATTGACCAATTCCCCCTTTGATTGACACATTTAATAAAGCATGGTAATATAATTAATCAAATAGCAGCCAAGCCTTTCATTTATCTTTAAAGGTGACTTTGCTCTCTACTCTGGTCCATTAGGCATTTAAAGTTTTACACTTATGAGGTATTCTTATCTTTCTAATTTCCAGGTTCTTGTGAGAAGCCTCACTACTTTTAAGTACTTAGAATACATCATATTAAAGTATTGCATTTAAGCTTAATTTTAGTGTATTACTCAAGGACTGTTTAGCTATCTGTTTAAAATACAGATAATAAAGAGTAGGGGGGGAGAGATGGAGAAAGGTTATGAATTGTGTTCAATACAAAAAAAAGTTTTTAATGGATGTTGATACTCAGTAAAGTATTTCAGAAGTACACTACTTTTCACACATTTTTTGCTGCATGCTCTAGCCTTAGCCCTCAGACCTCTCATGCAGACAGCACATATGTTCAATGGGGCTGTGCTGTTACAGTTAGTGTCTAATGATGTGTGCTATTAGCCTGTGGTAATGTTCTCAGGGAAGCTGAATTAGGCTCAGGATATTATCTAAAAAGGACTTCACGGCTTACTAAAGATGTATTTTTGTTTCTTTTTCCCGCTTTATTTGATACTACGTTTCTAGGATTTTTCTTTCTGTAAACCACCACATTTCTTAAATTCTATTCTACTCAACCCTGGAAAACAAAAGCTGACCAATCACCATAGTTTTATGTAAACACGTACTATTAAGCAACACTTGGTTTTCTGAAGCAATTTCTAGTTGAGGAGCTCCACGCATTTAATAAGTACAGCTTTCTAGTCTTTCATTTAATCAGAATTGGGGATAAGGGAGCAGGGAAAATTGCAGGTTTTGAAATTTATTCAATTCTGTGGTTCTATATGGAATATGGGGCATGCCATTAAGTGATTTTGTATAACTGGTTGTGGTGACAACTTTCTCAAAAGGAAAATTATTCATTTGTATGAAACTGTTACCATTGGGACAAATTCGCGGATATGGCTTTGGGATTTATTTCTTCTTCCTTATAAAATTGGGGAGATTTACAAATAATTTTTTTGACTAGAAAAAATATCTGATTATGGTTAGTAAGATAAAATAATGCAAAACAAAACCAAAAAGTTCTATTTTAAAAATTATTAATAGATGTTTCTGAGTTTTGGGGTGGAAAGACTGTTTTATTTAAGAAGACTCTGTTGCACTTGGATAATTTTTGTTATGTACCTGAAGACCGTTGGTAATATTTCAAGAAGGAGATGAGAATAAGAGATCCCAATGTTATTCCTTGTGATTTGACGTTAGAGAAAGCTCCCAAGAATGAGCAAGGAATATACAGGCAAGTTAGAAAGAGAATGGGACTGGCGTACACAATGAGACAGACGAGGAGGTGGGAGTGGATGGTGATGGAGGTAGTTCTGAATATTTGACGTAGTGGATTTTGAAACTGATTCCAACAGTTTGGGGACCAGATTCCCATTATTAAAATGAGACGAGGTTGTATGTGTGAACCTGGATCTGGGCCCTAAGAACTGAATATTTGGCACTCGAGCTTGTTGAAAATGACTCTCCCTTTACTGAGCATAACTAGGGGGTCACATTCAACTTTCAGAAAAGAGGCTCTAATTCTATGTTCTGTTCCTATCCTTCAGGAGTGGTTTTTCAACTTCAGAAAACATTTTCTGAGTTTAGGCAGCATTTTGCTTCCATGAAATTTGTTTTAGTTCAGATATTTCTTAGAGAATTTTTGGCGTAATCAGTATAGTATTGAATATTTCCTGTTGACTAGGACCTGAATGATAAGGTTGAATATACAGGCAACATTTTGTGTTTTAAGATGTAAATGGGGGGCTAGACTCTGCACCTCCTTGGGGCTTACTAAGAGCTAAACACGCTCTGCTGTTCCTAATCATCCCATCAGCACAAGCCTTATCATTCTCTCCACTCTCCTCTCTCCCAGAAGCAGATTAAAAGACTAGGGTGAAAAAAGTAAAAGCATTGGACTTATGAGTCATTAGCCTAGAGGGAAGGGGCTGTGGTTTTTATTTTCTTTCCTCAAAGGGAAGAAGTGGGATGCTCAGCACCCCAATCTAAGTGAGGGTATGGTTACTTGTAATGATTTTTATGTTCTTCTGGTTTGAAGTTTGCTTATGCTGTAGACTTGGTGATCTGCCCTATTTGAACAGGAGGATAGATAATTGGAAAGCGAGTGCATGATGGGGTGAAGGGCAGTGGGGAGCAGCCTGCATTCTCATGTTATGCTTAGAAAGGATGTCTGAGTTTCTCAAGTCAAGTGGGAAGGTAGCTGGGTCTTAGCCATCTTGACAGAAGCCTACCCTAGACAGCTTGCTAGCAGTCAAGTATATCCTGGCAGAAAGAGGATGTAAAGTAAATTGTTCTCCAGGGTACACACTAAAGGGACATTGGAAGAGGATAAACTGGAGACAGATTTTCTACCTTATGAAAACACATTTGCCTAATGAAAGAACCAGCATTTGGATGCCTGCCACACAGAGTTCATCAATACCCAGCTTTGGCCAAGAAAGGATAACAACAGGGATCTGGTAAGAAAGAGCCACACCTCTCTTCAACTTCCTCCTCCTTACCACAACAAACCAGGACAAAGGGGCCTGGAGATGGGGCTGGGAGAGGAAGAATGAAAGATCAGATTACTTACTTTCTTTCTCGTAAGTCTTTCAGGCTAAGGCCTGGACAGTATTTCAGGGGAAAGGATGAAATGAGCTCTTAAGTTGGAAATTTCAAACTGGTCTGGGCTGTATTATGCCTGAAAAAAATGATCTAGAAAGGTCTTCAATCCTTCCAAGATGTCAGTTAGGAAATAACAGGGATGGGAAAGGTAGAATAGAGCTAGTATAGCTGAAGGCAGCCATGGGGAAAATATGAAATCCTTCAATGTCTTGCATCCTGTCTCATTCCAGATCTGCCTTGTCATTTGTGTTCCATTAATGGCACTGTTTTATAAAACTCAAAACTACTCTTCATGCCTGTACATTGACTGTCACCAGAACCTGACCCATATTCACTTGTAGGACTGTATGAAAGTGACTAAGGGAAGGAATGTAAAGAATTATAGAACCTCATAGGCCCTAGGTTCAACTTGACTTCCATGAGTAGAATAATGATGCAGATGGGATGATATTCTAGAAGACTTACTACCACCAGTTCAAGGTGTTGTCCAAGTCCCCGGATTGTTACAGAAGCAGGAGCTCCTGCCTTGGATTCTAGCTTCAACTTCTTCATGCCAAGGCCAGCTTTTACCCAGCAGTAATACCTTTTTACTACTTGCAGTGGGGATAGACTGTTTCCTCAACTGCTATTATTAATGGCCTAGACAAACAAACATTTCCCTCAGGATGATTTTTGTACTCCAAATTGTGATTAAGTAATGTTCTGTTTATGTATCACAACTTTTTAATTTTTCCATGTAACTTATGTAGTCCACTTAAAATTCTCTTAAGAATATGTGTCAGATTTCTGCCAAAATGGCTGAATAGGAATAGCTCTGGGGTGCAGTTCCCAGTGAGAGAGATGCGGATGGTGAGTGATCTCTGCATTCCCAACCAAGGTACCAAGTTCATTTCAATGGGACTTGTTGGATAATGAGTGTAGCCCAACGTGGGCAAACTGAGGCAGGATGGGACGCTGTCCCACCTGGGAAGTACAACAGGATGGAGGATAGGGGACATTACTCCCTTGGCATTCCAGTTCAGATACCATGCTTCTCCCATGGCCGTTGCAAACCACAGTCCAGGAGAACACCACTGGGCTGAAAAGTGCCACGAGGTACCAACAGAGATCTGAGTGACAGCTCCAGCTGGCCTGGTGCTGCGAGTTGTTGGCACAGATCTGGGTGGAAGTTTTGACTAGTGCCAAGAGTGTCTGTGAGACATTTCTACCCACTTACCAGGAAGAGGGAGAGCTGAACGCAGGGAGACAGGTGATACAGCTTGGCAGGTCCCACCCCCGCAAAGACTAGCAAACTGAAGCCCTCTCACTTGAGAGTTTTGCAGCCAGCACATCAGTCTGAGCTCCATCCGGGACGATCAAGCTTGGTGAGGTGAAGGACATCCGCCATTTCAAAGGTGGGTCTAATCTCACCTGGGTAAACAAAAACCAGAGGAAGCCTACACAGCAGCTGGGCTGAGTCCAAGGCAGCCCAGCAGCACCTTTGCAGGCAGACAAGACACAGACTGCCTTCTCAAGTGGCTCCCTGACCCCTGAATAACTAAAAAAATGCCTTATACAGGAGAGCTCAGGCTGACCCCTTGTGGGTACCTTTCTGGAATGAAGCTACCAAGGGAAAGGTCAGGCAGCAATCCTCGTTGATCCGCACTGAACCCCTTGGCAGGTGATTCCCAGGCAAGCAAGATCTGGACTGGATCTCCAGCAGTCCTACACCAGAGGGGCCTGACTCTTAGAAGGAAAACTAAAAAACAAAAAGAAATAGCTTCAACATCAACAGAAAGGATGTCCACTCAGACCACACCTGAAATCACCAACTTCAAAGATCAAAGGGAGATAAACCCACAAAGATGGGAAGAAACCAGCACAAAAAGGGTGAAATCATCAAAGACCAGAATATCTCTCCTCCTCCAAGGGATTACAACTCCTCACCAGCAAGGGAACAAAACTGGATGAAAAATAAGTTTGAAGAATTGATAGAAGCAGGCTTCAGAAAGTGGGTAATAACAAACTTCTCTCATCTAAAGGAATATGTTCTAACCCAATGCAAAGAAACCAAAAACCTTGAAGAAAGGTTAGATGAAATGCTAACTAGAATGACCAGCTTAGAGAAGGACATAAATGACTTGATGGAGCTGAAAAACACAGCACAAGAACTTCATGAAGCATACACAAGTTTCAATAGCCAAATCAATCAAGCAGAAGAAAGAATATCTTCAAGAGATTGAAGATCAACTCAATGAAATAAAATGAAAAAGCAAGATTAGAGAAAAAAGTGAAAAGAAATGAACAAAGCCTCTAAGAAATATGGGATAATAGGAAAAGACCTAATCTATGCTTGATCAGTGTACCTGAATGTGACAGGGAGAAAGAATCTAAGCTGGAAAACACTCTTCAGGATATTATCCAGGAGAACTTCCCCAACCTAGCAAGGCAGGCCAACATTCAAGTCCAGGAAATACAGAGAACACTACAAAGATATTCCTCAAGAAGAGCAACCCCAAGGCACATAATCATCAGATTCACCAGGGTTGAAATGAAGGAAAAAATGCTAAAGGTAGCCAGAGAGAAAGGTAGGGTCACCCACGCCTTTGTGGTTGTCTCTCTTGGCAGAAACCATACTTGCCAGAAGAGAGTAGGGGCCAGTATTCAATATCAATAAAGAAAAGAACTTTCAACCCAGAATTTTATATCCAGCTAAATTAGGCTTCATAAGCAAAGGAGAATTAAAATCCTTTTCAGACAAGCAAATGCTGAGAGGTTTCATCACCACCAAATCTGCCTTACAAGAGCTCCTGAAGGAAGCGCTGAACATGGAAAGGAACAACCAGTACCAGCCACTGCAAAAATGTACCAAATGGTAAAGATGAATGACACAGTGAAAATACTGCATCAACTAACAGGCAGAGCAGCCGGCCAGGACCAAAATGACAGGATCAAATTCACACATAACAATATTAATGTTAAACGTAAATGGCCTAAATGCCTCAATCAAAACACATAGACTGGTAAACTGGATAAAAAGTCAAGACTCATTGGTGTGCTGTGTTCAGGAGACCTGTCTCACATGCAAAGACACACATCGACTCAAAATAAAGGGATAGAAGAAGATTTACCAAGCAAATGGAGAGCAAAAAATAGCAGGGGTAGCAATCCTAGTTTCTGATAAAATGGACTTTAAACCAACAAAGATCAAAAGAGACAAAGATGGGCATTACATAATGGTAAAGAGATCAATGCAACAAGAAGAGCTAATTATCCTAAATATATATGCACCCAACACAGGAGCACCAATATACATAAAGCAAGTTCTTAATGACCTACAAAGAGACTTAGACACCTGCACAATAGTAGTGGTAGACTTCAACACTCCACTGTCAATATTAGACAGAGCAATGAGACAGAAAATCAACAAGGATATCCAGGACTTGAATGCAGATCTGTACCACGTGGACCTAATAGACATCTACAGAACTTTCTACCCCAAATTCACAGAATATACATTCTTCTCAGAACCACATCACATGTACTCTAAAATTGACCATATAATTGGAAGTAAATCACTCCTTAGCAAATGCAGATGAACAGAAATCATAACAGTCAGTCTCTCAGAACACAGTGCAATAAAATTAGAACTCAGGATTAAGAAGCTCACTCAAAACTGCACAACTACATAGAAACTGAATAACTTGCTCCTGAATGGTGGCTGGAGCAATGAAACAATGAAATGAAGGCAGAAATAAACATGTTCTTCAAAACCAATGAGAATGAAAACACAACGTACCAGAATCTCTGGGACACATTTAAAGCAGTGTCTAGAGGAATATTTATAGCAATAAATGCCCACATGAGGAGCAAGGAAAGATCTAAAATCTACACCCTGTCATCAAAATGGAAAGAGCTAGAGGAGCAAGGTCAAAAGAACTCAAAACCTAGCAAAAGACAAGAAATAGCTAAGATCAGAGCAGAACTTAAGGAGATAGAGAAAAAAAAACTTTCAAAAAATCAATAAATCCAGGAGCTGGTTTTTTGAAAAGATCAACAAAATAGGCCACTAGCCATATTAATAAAAAAGAAAAGAAAGAAGAATCGAATAGATGCAATAAAAAGCAATAAAGAGGATATCACCACTGATTCCACAGAAATACAAACTACCATCAGAGATTACTACAAACAACTCTATGCACATTAACTAGTAAATCTGCAAGAAATGGATAAATTCCTGGACATTTGCACCCTCCCAAGACTAAACCAGGAAGAAATTGAAACCCCAAATAGACCAATAACAAGGTCTGAAGTTGAGACAGCAATTAATAGCCTACCAACCAAAAAAGGTCCAGGTCCAGATGGGTTCACAGCCGACTTTCTACCAGACATACAAAGAGGAGCTGATACCATTGCTTCTGAAACTATTCCAAACAATACAAAAAGAGGGAATCCTCCCTAACTCATTTTATGAGACCAACATCATTCTGATACTAAAACCTGGCAGAGACACACTAAAAAGGAAAACTTCAGGCCAATATCTATGATGAACATAGATGCAAAAATCTTCAGTAAAATACTGGCAAACCAAATGCAACAGCACATTGAAAAGCTTATCCATCACGATCGAGTAGGCTTCATCTCAGGGATGCAAGGCTGGTTCAACATATGCAAATCTATGAACTTAATACAGCACATAAACAGAACCAAAGACAAAAACACATGATTATCTCAATAAATGCAGAGAAAGCGTTTGACAAAATTCAATAGCCTTTTATGCTAAAAACCCTCAATAAACTAGGTATTGATGGAACATATCTCAAAATAATAAAAGGTATTTATGACAAACCCACAGCCAATATCATACTGAATGGGCAAAAACTGGAAGCATTCCCTTTGAAAACTGGCTCTAGACAAGTATGTCCTCTCTCACCAGTCCTATTCAATATGGAACTGAAAGTTCTAGCCAGAACAATCAGGCAAGAAAAAGAAATAAAAGATACTCAAGTATAAAAAGAGGATTGCAGATCCTGACAAATAGAGACAATCTGCAAATTGTCTCTATTTGCAGATGACATGACTGTATATTTAGAAGACCCCATCATCGGCCGGGCGTGGTGGCTCATACCTGTAATCCCAGCACTTTGGGAGGCCAAAGTGGGCGGATCACGAGGTCAAGAGATCGAGACCATCCTGGCCAACATGGTGAAACCCTGTCTCTACTAAAAATGCAAAAAAAAAAAAAAAAAAATCAGCTGGACATAGTGGCGCTCACCTGTAGTCCCAGCTACTTGGGAGGCTGAGGCAGGAGAATTGCTTAAACCTTGGAGGCGGAGGTTGCAGTGAGCTGAGGTCACGCCACTGCACTCCAGCCTGGCACCTGGTGACAGAATGAGACTCTGTCTCAAAAAAAAAAAAAAAAAAAAAAAAAAAAAAA
>NW_022436958.1:25076453-25111372 GCF_009761245.1 Sapajus apella
ACCCCATCATCTCAGCCCAGAATCTCCTTAAGATGATAAGCAACTTCAGCAAAGTCTCAAGATACAAAATCAATGTGCAGAAATCACAAGCATTCCTATACACCAATAACAGACAAATAGAGCCAAATCATGAGCAAACTCGCATTCACAATTGCTACAAAGGGAATAAAATACCTGGGAATAAAACTAACAAAGGATGTAAAGGACCTCTTCAAGGAGAACTACATACCACTGCTCAAGGAAATAAGAGAGGACACAAACAGATGAAAAAACATTCCAGGCTCATGGTTAGGAAGAATCAATATCACGAAAATGACCATACTGGCCAAAGTAATTTATAGATTCAATGCTATCCCCATCAAGCTACCATTGACCTTAATCACAGAACTGGAAAAACTGCTTTGAACTTCATATGGAACCAAAAGAAAACCTGCATAGCCAAGACAATCCTAAGCAAAAAGAACAAAGCTGGAGGCATCATGCAACCTGACTTCAAACTATACTACAAGGCTACAGTAATCAAAACAGCATAGCACTGGTACCAAAACAGAGATATAGACCAGTGGAACAGAACAGAGGCCTTGGAAGCAATGCAACACATCCATAACCATTTGACCTTTGACAAACCTGACAAAGCAACCAATGGGGAAAGGATTCCCTGTTTAATAAATGGTGTTGGGAAAACTGACTTGCTGTGTGCAGAAAGCTGAAACTGGACCCCTTTCTTACACCTTACACTAAAATTAACTCCAGATGGATTAAATATTTACACGTAAGACCTAATACCATAAAAACCCTAAAAGAAAACATAGGCAATACCCTTCAAGACATAGGCATAGTCAAAGACTTCATGACTAAAACACCAAAAGCATTGGCAACAAAGCCAAAATAGACAAATGGGATCCAATTAAACTTAAGAGTTTCTGCACAGCAAAAGAAACAATCATTAGAATGAACTGGCAACCAACAGAATGGGAAAAAATTTTTGCAAGCTACCCATCTCACAAAGGGCTAATATCCAGAATCTACAAAGAACTATATTAGATTTACAAGAAACAAACAAACAAACCCATTCAAAAGTGGGCGAAGGATGAGAACAGAAACTTTTCATTCATTTTTTAAAAAAATTTATTTTATTGCATTTTAGGTTTTGGGGTACATGTGAAGAACATGCGAGATTGTTGCATAGGTACACACGTGCCAGTGTGATTTGCTGCCTTCCTCCCCATCACCTATATCTGGCATTTCTCCCCATGCTATCTCTCCCCAACTCCCCACCCCCCACTTTTCAAAAGAAGACATATATGAAGCCAATAAACCTATGAAAAAATGCCCAATCACTGGTCATTAGAGAAATGCAAATCAAAACCACACTGAGATACCATCTCACTCCAGTTAAAATGGTGATCATTAAAAAATTTGGAGACAATAGGTGCTGGAGAAAATGTGGAGAAATAGGAACACTTTTTTACTGTTGGTGGCAGTGTAAACTAGTTCAACCATTGTGGAAGACGGTGTGACAATTCCTCAAGGATCTAGAGTTAGAAATTCCATTTGACCCAGCAATCCCATTACTGGGTATATACCCAAAGGATTGTAAATCATTCTGTTATAAAGATACATGCACATGTATGTTCACTGTGGCACTGTTTACAAAAGCAAAGACCTGGAACCAACCCAAATGCCCAACAATGATAGACTGGATAAAGAAAATGTGGCACATACACACCATGGAATACTATGTAGCCATAAAAAATGATGAGTTTGTGTCCTTTGTAGGGACATGGATGAATCTGGAAACCATCTTTCTTAGCAAACTGACACAAGAACAGAAAATCAAACACCGCATGTTCTCACTCATACATAGGTATTGAACAATGGGAACGCATGGACACAGGGAGGGAAACATCACACTTTGAGGTCCGTTGGGTACTGGGAGACTATGGGAGGGACAGCGGGGTGCGGGGAGGATGAGGAGGGATAATGCGAGAAATGCCTGATGTAGGTGATGAGGAATAGAGACAGTAAACCACCATGGCATGTATGTTCCTATGCAACAGTCCTGCAAGAACTGCACACATACTCCAGAACTTGTAGTACAATAATAATTAAAAAAAACCTAAATGATGAGTTGATAGGTGCAGCAAACCTCCATGGCACATGTATACCTATGTAACAAACCTGCATGTTCTGCACATGTATCCCAGAAGTTAAAAAAAGTAAAAATAAATTTAAAAGAACTGCCTTTATTTAGCAAAATATATTTAGAGCTTATTAGATACCTCTATGAACAGAAAGTATTGCTTTCATTTTAAAATATAATAGTTTACGACAGTCATCTGAATGAATCTCATTAACATAACATTGAGTGAAAGAAATTAGACATAAATGACTTCATACTGTATGATTCCAGATATATAAAGGAAAAAACCACGCAAACTAATCATGCTATTAGTATGGGGTAATATTCAATGGAAGGATACACAAAAGAGGTTTTAGAGATTGATGATGTATGGAGTCTTGATTTAGATGCATTAAATTTGTAAAAATTCATGTATGATATAAATTTTTCTGAATGTTATACTTCAAAAATAGTATTTTTTAATTTTTCTTGTCCAATAGTATTTTCAATTGACAAATAATAATTATACATATTATATATATAAAAAGAATATGTGTCATTCTTTTCCCAATTTTGGACATTGAGGTATTTTTTTCTTCTAGAATTGTTGCTGTAATTTTTGTGTACCTATTTTTTTTGTGTGTGATTTTTTAATTCCTTTATTTTAATTTTTGTAGAGTTTTCAACAAAAGAATTTACTGGGTGTAAACATTTAAACACTTCTAATAATTTTGAAATATGTTCACAATATATCTTTAAAAATATTTAAAAATTTTCTTTTGCTATTTTCAAACTTTGCTATACACCCCAATCAAATTAATCTTTTGAATTCACTTAAAAAATCATTCTTGTGTTAAAAAGTTTTAATAGTTTCCATCGTCTCTTAGTTTGAATGATTTAAAACTAATACTAATTTTTTATTCTGGTCTGGTTCCAAAAGTTATTTTAATCCTTGTACCTACTACTTTCTAATGTGAAATCCTTGCTCACTGTCTTTAAAATATACTACTCCAACATCTTTGCTATACAATTTCATCTACATGGAATGCCCTCTCTCCTCTTTTAGGTCTCAGGAAATTCTATCTACTTATGAAGGTGTACTTTTCAAGAATGTACTATTTTTAAAAAGTTTTACTTACCCATTCGTGCCTTGTACAAACTTACTTCTCTCAACTCTGAACATTTAAAGTACTTTTTAAAAATGTTAACTTTTACCATCATTTGTTTTACTGTCTTGTAAGTATAAAAGATTTCCTAAGATAAAATGCTCAAGATTGGACAAACAGAACAAAACCAAAACAAAAAACCAAACCAAAAGACCCCCAAACACACCCACTTTGATGGGACCAGTAGAAGATACAACAACTCTTATTTCAAAATGGATGCACTCTGTCTTGCAAGAAGAGATAGAGATTTGAGTAATTCTAGGTGTAAGTTCTTTATTTTGGGGGAAAAAATGGAAAGGGTCCTTTAGTTGAAGTGGAACTCCAGCAATAACGTACATTTTTATCCTGTAATAGTGCAGTGGTATAAGCAGAAAAATATATGATGAAATTGCTATCTTGAGATAATAAGACTATTACATATGGTGAGTAGTATGGCTAAAAATCTTACTCTCTAAAACTCTGATTATGTATCTCTTGAATTATTTAACAAGAACCTGCAAGGGGTGGAGCATTATGCTTTTGTCTAAAATTTATGCATGTCTAGGAAATGATGTCTGTATCTTGTAAGCATCAGGGATATTCTTACATTAACCTAAATTTTTGTATGCAGGGTAGAGGAAAGCCTGCCTTACTTCTTCCCTCAAATGTTCAATCCTGAATGGAACCTCTCTGGTACTGGCATTTCATGCAATATCAGCTCAGCTTGAAACAATGAAAGTAGCATATCTGATCACAAGCAGTTGATCCCCAGACATGTTTATTGATGGCACTATGAAGGCAAACAGCATACTGACATACAATACAAAGAAACTTGGCAGACGTTATAGTGGCAATTCAGTTTTGGCATTTATATTGGTAAAAACAGATTACAAAGCTTAGTGTAGCTCAAACCTTATTTAAGCTTGCAAAATGTCTGATTTGATCAGTTGGCATTCCACTGAGAGCACCACCTCTATCTCTAGGAATTCCTTTTAAGCAGTTTACATTCACGTAGTGCCTGGGCTTTGCTTTATGTGTGTTATGTAATCTAATCATTTTTATTTTTTCTGATTGACCCCATTCAAAAGATTCTACCGAGTCACCATGCCCGTCAGTGTAGTTTAAAAAAAATTTAAATGAACAGTGACACTTAGTGGCTAGAAATATTCATTACAGTGCTATTCTGTAAGAATCTCCATTAACACGTCCCATGGTAATAAAGTAAATGATACCAAAATTTAGTCTTCTTGGCAAAGTAATATACAGTATTTGAAGTGTGTTGGTTTTGCAGCAGCTGTCATTCCATACCAATCCATTTAGTTAAAAAGCAAACAGGTGGCTCACACATATTGTTTTTACTACATAAATTTTTAAATTTTCTTCAGTCCTACTGAAATAAATGGGGCATTTTTGCTGTTGATTTCAGTTCACTAGAAAAAATATGTAACAATATAGTGGAGATATTATTAATAGCACTGTTCAAAGTGCATGTTCTTCTAAGCAGATATATATTGACCCAAAATATGAACAAGTAACTTAAGTGAAACAAGTAAGTTACGCATATACTTGTGAGACTGAAACAAAACAAAACAAACACACACGAGATTAATGTGTCCTAATTAATTCCTTTGTTTTGGTACTATGGCACACAAGAAGTAAAATTGTAGTGAGGTTTTAAAAATATTTACTCCAGGATCAAGAGTTTATTCATGTAAGGCTTAGGTTAAGTTTTCCCTCAATTTTATTGCATTTATGGATTTATTTTTGACCTTTAAGGAAGGCTTTGTGACAATAATTAATGTTTTATTTTCTTGCAAAATGAAAGCATGCTGTCTTGCCTGAGGTTAATGTGTTTTTAAGTCTCTTGAGGTGCTGCGGTTGGAAAGCAATTTAGAATATTGTCTTCTGCCAGCTTCACATACAACAGAGAGATGAGTGGAAAATCTCTGATTAGTGGGTGTGACAAAATATGGCAAGACAGTTATGGAAATATATGTAAACCATGTTGTTTGACTTACATATTGGTTTTTTAAGAACCAAAACAAATACAATGAAAAAAATTTTTTGACAGAACTTAATTAGAGAGTGGGAAGAGGGAGGTGATACTGTAGTCTTTTACAAGTGTAGAAAGAAGTCTCTTTTAAGTAAATTTCGTGTGTAAAAAGCTGACTTTCCAAAACAGAAAAGTTACAATGTGATTATGAGATTTATAGAAGCATTTACAAAAGCCTGGAAGTAAGCCATGTATAGCTTAAAACATCCAAAAATATTATTTTGTTTAGATACTTTCCCAGTTGAGTGACCTGAGTAATTCAATAGCTTAATTCTCCACTCACTGGTTATATTGAACTTCCACTCCTTCTTCTCTCAAATCTCCTCCCATTTGAATTCTTTCTTCCTGGCCAGTAGTGGATGATGCCTGTTGCCTCAAGGTATTATGGATGTACTCTTAACCCTTCATGTACTGTACTGTAATTACTTGTAATTGTTATCTCTCACAGATGACAAACTCCTTGAGGATCGAGGCTGTATATCTTATTCACTGTCCAGCATGTAGCACAGTGCCTGGCATATAATAGGTACTCATTAAATATTTAATGTTTGTAGGTGCCAGAATATTGGAATAAATCTAGGGGAATGAGGCAAAGTGAAATTCCTTCCTAGTCCCTTAGGGACAATGGGACCCCGCCCCCACTTGTGGGGCTTTATTTTGTTCTTGCTCAGGTGGGATAAGTTTCCAGACTGTTGGTGTCTCTTTTTGCCATTGATAGCTTTGAGATATGGGTTGAAGATCAGCCATCTTGCATAAAAGAAACCGTTCTGTTCCAGAGAGTGTGTGGTTGGAATTCAGCTTCAGATGGTATACAGATTCTTTAAATAATAATGCATTTAGACAGGCTATAAAGGAGACTGACTCTTTGTTTGGGAATGTGTAAAACAAAGTACTATAATGAAAAGAATGTTGTAGATCATTTTGTAGTTCATGAGCATGATGATTGTGTGTTCACTTGAAGGTGTGAAATGTGCCACCCTGAACATTGTTATGATGTTGGCTTGGTAAAACAAAGAAAAGTGTTGTATTGATAAACAGGGGATTAAGGGCTTGTTTCACTATTAACTGTATTTAACCTTGACCTTATCATGTATCTCTTTTGTCCTAAATTTCTTCTTTTAATTATTTTTATTTTGACTTATTTATTTTAAAATTTTCATAAATTTAGAGGGTACAAATGCAGATTTCTTACATATATATTGCATAGTGGTGATGTCTGGGCTTTTAGTGTCCCCATCACCCAGATAGTGAACATTCTACCCAATAGGTAAATTTTCAGCCCTCATGCACATTTCAGCCTCCCACCTTTTGTAGTTTCCAATGTCTATTATTCTACTCTCTATGTCCATGTGTCCCCATTGATTCACTTTCGCTTCTAAATGAGTACATGTGGTATTTGAATTTTTGTTTTTGAGTTATTTCAGTTAGGATTCTGGCCTCCAGTTCCATTCATTTTGCCAAAAATGACATGATTTCCTTCTTTTTTATGGCTGAGTAGTGTTCCATAATACATGTATAAACCACATTTTCTTTTTTCAGTCCTCCATTGATAGACACTTAGGTTGATTCTGTATCTTTGGTACTGTGAATAGTTCTGAAAGAAGGGCAGGCATCTTTTTGATATAATGAGGTATTTCCATTGACTATATACCCAGTAATGGGATTTCTGGATTGAATGGTGATTCTATTTTTAGTTCTTTGAGACATCTTCATACTGTTTCCCATAAAGGTTTTACTACTTTATAATCCCACCAACAGTGTATAAACATTTCCTTTTGTTTTTCTACAACCTTGCCAGTATCTGTTGATTTCTTTTTTTTTTTTTAATTTTTTAAATGTTTTAGTAATAGCCATTCTGACTGGTATGAGATGGTAACTCATTGTTTTAATTTGCATTTCTCTGATGATTAGTGATTTTAAGCACTTTTTCATATGCTTGTTGGCCGCTTGTATGTCTTCTTCTGAAAAACGTTTGTTCATGTTCTTTGTCCACTTTTTAGAAGAGTTATTTGTTTTTTTTTTCTTATTGAGGTGTTTGAATTTCTCATAGATTCTGGATATTAGCCTTTGTGGATACATAGTTTGCAAATATGTTTTCCAATTCTGCAGGTTTTGTGTTTACTCTGTTGATAGTTTCTTTTGCTATGTAGTAGTTTTTTGGTTTAATTAAGTCTTATTTGTCAAATTGTGTTTTTGTTATTTTGTATTTTGAAGACTTGATAATAAATTCTTTGCATAGGTCAATGTCCAGAAAAGTTTTCCCTAGGTTTTCTTCTAGAATTTTTATACTTACAGGTGTTATATTTAGGTCTTTAATTTATTTTAAATTAATTTTTGTATACGCTATGGTAAAAAGTATGAGTCCAGTTTTATTCTTCTGCATGTGACTATCCAATTTTCCTAGCATCATATATTGAAAAAGGTTTCTTTTCCAGAGTGTATATATATTTTTTACTTTGTAAAAGATCAGTTGGTGGTAGGTTTGTTGATTTATTTTTGGGTTCTCTATTCTGTTTCATTGACCTATGTATCTATTTTTAGACCAGTACCATGCTGTTTTGGTTATTATGGCTATGTTGTATGATTTGAAGTCAGGTTCTGTGATTCTTCCAGCTTTGTTCTTTTTGCTTAGGATTGCTTTGGCTATTTGGGCTCTTTTTTGGTTTCATGTGAATTTTAGGATTGTTTTTTCTAATTCTGTGAAAAATGGTTGGTAATTTGATAGGGATTTCACTGAATCTATAAGTAACTTTGGGCAATGATATTGTTTGGCTCTGTGCCCCCACCCAAATTTCATTTTGGAGGTCCCATAATTCCCATGTGTTGTGGGAGGGACTGGAGGCAGCTCTTTCCTGTGCTGTTCTTATGGTTCTCATGAGATCTGATGGTTTTAAAAACAGGAGTTTCTCTGCACAAGCTCCTTTTTTGCCTGCTGCCACCCGCATAAAATATGACTTGCTCCTCCTTGCCTTCTGCCATGATTGTGGAACCTTCCCAGCCATGTGGAACTGTAATCCAATAAACCTCTTTCTTTTGTAAATTGCCCAGTCCTAGGTATGTCTTCATCAGCAGTGTGAAAATGGACTAATGGTACAGGGAGTGGAGCACTGCTGAAAAGATACCTGAAAATGTGAAAGTGGCTTTTGAACTGGGTAACAAGCAGAGTTTGGAACAGACTGAAGGGCTCAGAAGAAGACAGGAAAATGTGGGAAAGTTTGGAATTTCCTAGAGATGTATTAAATGGCTTTGACAACATTTCTGATAGTGATATGAACAATAAGGTCCAGGCTGAGGAGGTCTCAGATAGAGATGAAGAACTTGTTGGGAATTGGAGCAAGGGTAACTCTTGTTATGTTTTAGCAAACAGATTGGTGTCATTTTGCCCCTGCCCTAGAGATTTGTGGAACTTTGAGCTTGAGAGAGATGGTTTAGGATATTGGGCTGAAGAAATTTCTGAGCAGCAAAGCATTCAAAATGTGACTTGGGTGCTGTTAAAGGCATTCAATTTTATAAAGGAAGCAGAGCATAAAAGTTTGGAAAATTCACAGCCTGAAAATGCAATAGAAAAGAAAATTCCATTTCCTGAGGAGAAACCCAAGCTGGCTGCAGAAATTTGGGTAAGTAACGAGGAGCTGAATGTTAATTTCCAAGTCAATGGGGAAAATGTCTCCAGGGCATGTCAGAGGTCTTCTTGGCAGTCCTTCCCATCACAGGCCTGGAGGCCTAGGAGGAAAATGTGGTTTCCTGGGCTGGGCCCAGGGTCCCTGCAGTGTGTGCAGCCTAGGGACTTGGTGCCCTGTATCCCAGCTGCTCTAGCTGTGGCTGAAAAGGGACAGTGTAGAGCCTGGACCATGGCTCAGAGGGTACAAGCCTCAAGCATTGGCAGCTTCCACATGGTGTTGATCCTGTGAGTGCACAGAAGTCAAGAACTGGGGTTTGGGAACCTTCACCTAGATTTCAGAAAATGTATTGAAACTCCTAGATCCCCAGGCAGAATTTTGCTGTAGGGGTCAGTGTGGTCCTCATGGAGAACCTCTGCTAGGGCAATGCAGAGGAAAATGTGGAGTGGCAGCCCCTACAGAGAGTCCCTACTGAGGTACCATCTAGTGGAGCTGTGAGAAGAGGGCCACTGTCCTCCAGACCCCAGAATAGTGATCCACTGACAGTTTGCACTGTGTACCTGGAAAAGCCACAGACACTCAACACCAGCCGGGAGAGAGGCTGTACCTTGCAAAGCCACAGGAGTGGAGCTGCTTAAGACTAGGGGACCTACCTCTTCCATCAGTGCGATCTGGATGTGAGACATGGAGTCACAGGAGATCATTTTGGAGCTTTAAGATTTGACTGCCCCATTGGATTTTGGGCTCACATGATCCCTGTCATCTCTTTGTTTTGGCCAATTTCTCCCATTTGGAATGGCTGTATTTACCCAACACCTCAGTTGTATCTAGGAAGTAACTAACTTGCTTTTGGTTTTACAGGCTTATAGGTGGAAGGGAATTGCTTTGTCTAATGAGACTTTGGACTACGGACTTTTGAGTTAATGCTGAAATGAGTTGAGATTTTGGGGGACTGTTGGGAAGGCATGACTGGTTTTGCAACATGAAGATATGAGATTTATGAGGGGGCAGGAGTGGAATAATATGGTTTGGTTCTGTGTCCCCACCCAAATCTCATCTTGGACGTTCCATAATTCCCACATGTCGTGCATGTCGTGGGAGGGACCTGGTGGGAGATGATTGAATCACGGAGAGGGTTATTCCTGTGCTGTTCTCATTATAGTGAATGGGTCTCATGAGATCTGATGGTTTTAAAAACAGGAGTTTCTTTGCACAAGCTTTCTTTTTTTTGCCTGCTGCAATCCATTTAAGATGTGACTTGCTCCTCTTTGCCTTCTGCCATGATTGTAAGGCCTCTCCAGCCATGTGGAACTGTAAGTCCAATAAGCCTCTTTTTTTTGTAAATTGCCGAGTCTCAGATATGTCTTTATCAGCAGCATGAAAACAGACTAATACAAACAGTATGCCATTTTAACAATATTGATTTTTCCAAATAGTGACCATGTGTTGGAAGTGTGGTAATTTTTTCTGTTTGTGTCATTCATGATTTGTTGTATATCAGTAATTTGTTGTTTCTTACAGGGATTTTTCACCTCCTTGATTAAATATATGCTTGGTATTTTATTATTATTTTTTGTAGCACTGTACATGGGATTGCTTTCTTGATTTGGTCCTCAGCTAGATGATTATTGCTATATAGAAACAGTACTAATTTTTATAGGTTAATTTTTTTATCCTGGAAATACTGAATTCATTTCAGATCTATGAGTTTTTTGGTAGACTCTGTAGGGTTTCCTGAATATAATATCATTAGCAAACAGGAATAATTTAACTTCCTCTTTTCTAATTTGGATGCCTTTTATTTTTTGCTCTTGCTTGATTGCGCTGGTGGGGACTTCCAGTACTATGCTAAATAAGAGTAGTGAAAGTAGGCATACTTGCCTCATTACAATTCTTAGAGGAAATGGTTTCAACCTTTCCCTGTTAAGTATGTTGTTGGCTATAGGTTTGTCATATATTGCCTTTATTATGTCAAAATATGTTTCATTCTGTGCCTAGTTTGTTAAGGATTTTTATGATGAAAGGCCATTACATTTTATCAATTGCTTTTTCCACTTTCATAGAGATGATCATATGGTTTTTGTTCTTAATTCTGTTGATGTAATGTGTCACATTTATTGATTTGGGAATGTTGAACCATATTTGCATTCCTGGTATAAATCACTCCTGATCATGGTGTATTCTCTTTTTATATGCTGTTAGATTCAACTTGCTTGTATTTTGTTGAAGATTTTTGAATCTATGCTCGTCAGGGATATGAGTCTGTACTTTTCTTTTTGTGTTGTGTCCTTGTCTGTTTCTGATATCAGGGTTATCCTGGCCTTATAGAATAAGTGAGGGAGAATTCCCTTCTCTTCAATTTTTTGGTGTAGTTTATGGGAGAATTTCTCTTTGTTTTTCTTTGTATGTTTGGGTTTGGTAGAATTTGGCTTTGAATTCATCTGGTCCTGGGTTTTCTTTTAGCAGTTTTTTTTTTAAATGACTTTGAAAATGTCATTCCATTTTTTTCTGGCCTGTAAGGTTTCTTCATAAAAGTCTACTGTTAGTCTGATGAGGGTTTTATTTTATTTTTTGAAAAGATGACTAGATGCTTTTCTGTAGCCAATTTAAAAATTATTTCTTTCACTTTGACTTTAGAAGTTCTTAACATAATCTGCAGTGCAAAGTCCTTTATGTAATATATTTGCCTAGGGATGGCTGGACCTTCTGTATCTGGATTTTCGACTCTCTTGCTAGACTTGGGAAGTTTTCATTGACTATTTTCTGAAGTAGGTTTTTCTGAACTTTTTGATCTCTCTTTTCCATTAGGAATACTGCTAATTCATAAGTTTGGTCACTTTGTATAATCTCAGATGTCTCAAAGACATTCTTTCTTCTTTTATTTTTTTTCCTTATTTTTATCTTACTGGAATATTTCAAAAGACCAGTTTTCAAATTTACAAGAAAAAAACCCAAACAACTTTATTAAAAAGTGTGCAAAGAACAGGAACAGACACTTCTCAAGAGATGACATTCATGTGACCAACAAATATATTTTAAAAAGCTCAACATCATTGACCATTAGAGAAATGCAAATCAAAACCACAATGAGATACCATCTCATGCCAGTCAGAATGTTGATTATTAAAAGTCAACAAAGCACAGATGTTGCTGAGGCTGTGGAGAAAATGGAACAATTTTTCACTGTTGGTAGGAATGTAAGTTAGTTCAACCATTGTGGAGGACAGTGTGGTGATTCCTCAAACATCTAGAATCAGAAATATCATTTGACCCAGCAATCCAATGCTGGATATATGCCCAAAGGAATGTAAATCATTCTGATATAAAGATATATGCATGCATATGCTCATTGCAGCACTACTCACAATACAGAGATATGAAATTAACCCAAATGGCCACCAATAAAAGACTAAATAAAGAAAATGTGGCACATATACACCATGGAATACTATACAGCCATAAAAAGGAATGAGATCATTTTCTTTAGAAGGACATAGTTGGAGCTGGAAGCCATTATAATCAGTAAACTAATGCAGGAACAGAAAATCGAATACCACGTTTTCATTTATAAGTGGGAGCTGAATGATGAGACACATGGACACATGGGGAGGAACAACACACACTGAGGCCTGTCAGAGGGTAGGAGATGGGAGGAGAGAGAGCATCAGGAAGAATAGCTAATGGATGCTGGGATTAATACCTAGGTTATGGATTGATCTGTACCGCAAACCACCATGGCACACATTTACCTATGTAACAGACTGCACATCCTGCATAGGTACCCTGGAATGTAAAATAAAAATTGAAGGAAAAAGAAAAGACTTGTTTTCAAGTTCTGAGATTTTTTTCTTCTGCTTGATCTAGTCTATTATTGAAGCTTTCAAATGTAGTTTGTTTTTCTTTCAATGAATTTATTACTTCCACAACTTCTGCATTTAAAAATAATCTCTATTAAGAAACCATCATTAGAGCAAACCGGCAGCCAACAGAATGGGAAAAAATTTTTGCAGTCTGCCTATCTGACAAAGGGCTAATATCCAGAATCTACAAATAACTAAAACAGATATACAAGAAAAAAACAAACAGCCCCATTCAAAAGTGGGCGAAGGATATGAACAGACCCTTTTCAAAAGAAGACATATATGAGGCCAACAAACATAAGAAAAAATGCTCATCATCACTGGTCATTAGAGAAATGCAAATCAAAACCACATTGAGATACCCTCTCATGCCAGTTAGAATGGTGATCATTAAAAAATCTGGAGACAACAGATGCTGGAGAGGATGTGGAGAAATAGGAACACTCTTACACAGTTGGTGGGAGTGTAATTAGTTCAACCATTGTGGAAGACAGTGTGGTGATTCCTCAAAGATCTAGAAGCAGAAATACCATTTGACCCAGCAATCCCAATGCTGGATATATGCCCAAAGGAATGTAAATCATTCTGTTATAAAGATACATGCATGCATATGCTTACTGCAGCCCTATGTACAATAGCAATGATCTGGAACCAACCCAAATGCCCATCAATGATAGACTAGACAAAAAAAAGTGGCACATATACACCATGGAATACTACACAGCCATAAAAAACAATGAGTTTGTGTCCTTTGTAGGGACTTGGATGAATCTGGAAACCATCATTCTCAGCAAACTGACACAAGAACGGACAACCAAACACCACATGTTCTCACGCATAGGTGGGTGTTGAACAGTGAGAACATGTGAACTCAAGGAGAGGAGCATCACACACTGGGGGCAGTTGGGGGGGGTAGGGAAGGGACAGCAGGGGTTGGGGAAGGTGGGGAGGGATAAAATTGGGAGAAATGCCGGATATAGTCAAAGGGGGAATAGAGGCAGCAAACCACCTGGTTATGTATGCACCTATGCAACAACCCTGCATGACCTGCCCATGTACCCCAGAACCTAAAGTAAAATAAAAAAAAAAATCTCTATGTCCTTGGTAAATTTCTCATCCATATTCTGAGCTTTTTTATACTAGTTTTCATATTTCTCTTGCATCTCATTGAGCTTTGTTAAAATCAATATTTTGAATTATTTATCTGGCATTTTGAGCCATTCTTTTTGATTTGGATCTGTTGTCAGACAATTGTTGTGGTCCTTTGGTGGTGTCATAAATTCCTGTACTTTCATGTTTCCCGTGTCCTTCCATTGATATCTGTGTGTCTGGTACAGCAGTCACCTTTCCTTTTTTTTTTTTTTTTTGGTCCATGTTAATAAAAAGTTTACTTTCTATATAATTGTTTTAAATTTCAATGGTTTTATTCTTTTCACTCCCTCTTCTTGTTTCAAATGCAATTTTAAATTGTTAACTATGTATTATAGTCTGCTCCATATTATGCCCTTGTATTTCCAAAGCTTTTTAAAGTGATATCCAGGTCAACACTACTTACGCCAGTACTGCAGCTTCAGATGCATGAAACTCCAGCTACAACACAGGATGAAATATCCTGTGAAGACTATTGTGATACCACTGACTCCACTCTTCTTTATGGTGGTGTTGCATTTAGTCCAGCCCTTTTGTACAGCTCCCAAGGGCTTCATTAGAGAGAATTTGGAGATTGTAAGTCTGATCGGAGGTTTCAAACTTCTTATATCAGTCGAATTTCTTTTCAACAAAGGAACTTTTGAAAGTCTTCCCTCCTGGAGACTGATAAGCTGTGGTTTCTGGGCCATTGCATTCTACCACTGAGGCTTTCCTGGGGACACCTCTAGTTCAAGATAAGCAGGAAACAGGCTGGAAGTTCCTTTCTGCCAGCAGTTGTAGCATGATTGGTGAAGGGGCTCTGAGAAGTGTGATCCTGGGCTAGGAATAAAGGGCCCTGTCACTCAGTGTGCAACATTTGGAACTGACGGCCAGATTTGGGCTCCAGGAGACTTGTTCTTTACTCTCCACTAATGCTTTTACATCTGAGACTCAATTATGACTGACATCTTTTACTTTCTCTTCTTGGAGAAATTTTGTACACAGGAAAGATTTTGAGTACTTGGTTGTGTTTCAGAAAGAAATTCATTTTAAGTTACCTCCTGTGGAATGAACCAGCTTAAAGAGGGTCTTTATCTTGAGATTTCTTCTCTGTGGCTGAATCATCAGTTTTGGTCCTCAGAGCCATGCTCATGGCAGTCCATTCTTGCTTTTCTGTCCCAGACACAGTTCTCTCTGCATTTTTTTTGGTTCTTTTATGTCTCGACTCCAATGCTAAGTCTTTATTCTTGGTTCCCCATGACTCAGATTTTGCCTAATGAGCTAATTTTAAGGCTTAATTAGTGATTCTGTGTTCTTTTCCTGAGTCCCAGTGTCTCTTATACCAGTGGAGACTCTTGAGGGGTGATTCCTCCAATGGTTAGGGATCACCCCTCAAGAGTCTCCACTGCTATACCCACTCCCAATTTCCTCCTGCTCCCCACTTCCTCCTTAATCCCTAATAACCCTAATATGTTCTCCACTTCTATAATATTATCATTGAAGAATGTTATATGAATGGTGTTTTACAGTATATATAAGTTTCTCCGCATCCTCACTGCATTTGATTTTATTACTATTTTTAATTTTAATAATTCTGATAGAGGTGTGCAGTTGTATCTTGTTTTAATTTGTCATGTCACTAGTAATTGATGATACTGAATATCTTTTTATGTGCTCCTTTGCCATCTGTGTATCTTCTTTGGTGAAATGTTTCTCAATGTCTTTTGTTCATTTTCTGTTTTTTGTTTGTTTCTAGATGGAGCCTCGCTCTGTCACCCAGCCTGGAGTGCAACCTCTGCCTCTCGGGTACAAGCGATTCTTTAGCCTGAGCCTCCCCAGTAGCTGGGATTATAATTGTCCACCATCACACCCAGCCTTTTTTTTTTTTTTTTTTTTTTTTTTTTTTTTTTTTTTGGTATTTTTAGTGGAGACAGGATTTCTCCATGCTGGCCTGGCTGGTCTCGAATTACTTACCTAAGTGGTCTGCCTGCCTCGGCCTCCCAAAGTGCTGGGATTACCATTGTGAGCCACTGCGCTTAGCCCTTCTTTCCATTTTCTAATAGAATTTTTTAACTGCTGAGATTTTAAGAGGTTTTTTTATATTTAATATACAATCATTTTTGGATATGTGGTTTGCAAATATTTTCTCACAGTCTATGGTTTTTGTTTTCATCTTAGTAATAGAATCTTTCAAAGAGCAAAATTAAAAAATTCACAATACAGTAATTTATTACACAATGTATATTAATTCTGGAGTGTTTTATAATTATTTATCATATGGCACATATGTCCTCCGACTTTTGTTTTTTGGGATATATGTTCAGGTTTGTTAAATGGGTAAATCGTGTGTCTCTTTGGTTTGCTGTGCAAATTATTTTATCACCCAGGTAGTGAGCACAGTACCTGATAGGTAGTTTTTTCCCCCTCATTATCACTCTCCTCCCATCCTCCACTCTAACATAGACCCCAGTGTTTGTTGTTCCCTTCTTTGTGTACATGTGCACTTAATGTGTAGCTCCCACTTATAGGTAAGGACATGTGATATTTGGTTTTCTGTTCCTGCATTAATTTGTTTAGAATAATGCCCCCAAGATTCAACCATGTTGCTGCAAAGGACATTATTTCATTCTTTCTTTATGTTTATGTAGTGTCCTACGGTGAATATGTACCACATTTTCTTTATCCAGCCCACCATTGCTGAGAATCTAGGTTGATTCCATATCTTTGCCATTGTGCAAATAATGCTGTGATGAACATACAAGTGTAGTATCTTTATGGCAGAGCAACTGATATTCCTTTGGTTATGTATTGCTCTCTACAGTGACTGAAACTAGTTTACATTCTCACCAGCAATGTATAAGCATTCCCTTTTTTCTGTAACCTTACCAGGATCTGTTGTTTTTTAACTTTTTAATACTGGCCATTCTGACTAATGAGAGGTGGTATCTCATTGTGCTTTTTATTTGCATTTCTCTAACGATTAGTGATATTGAACATTTTTGCATATGCTTGTTTGCTGTGTGTATGACTTCTTTTGAGAACTTTCAGTTCAGGTACTTTGTCTATTTTTTAATGGGGTTGTTTTTTACTTATTAATTTGTTTAAGTTTCTTATAGATTCTGGATACCTGAAATTTGTCAGATGCATAGTTTGCAAAATTTTTCTCCCATTCTGTAGGTTGTCAAAGAGAGAAAGTTTTAAATTTGTATGAAGTCTAGTTAGTCATTTTTTCCCCTTTATCAATTATGCTTTTGATGTCAAATCTTAGAACTGTTTTTGCCTAACCCTAGATTCTGATTTTTTCCTATGATTTTTTTCTAAAAGTTTTACTATTTTACACTTCATTTTAATGTGTGTAACTCATTTTGAATTGATTTTTATATGAAGTGTGAGATGTAGGTTGAAGTTCATTTTATTGCCTATGGGTGTCCAATTGCTCCAACACTGTTTGTTGAAAAGGCTATCTTTCTTCCATGAATTGCTTTGTACTGCCGTCAAAAATCATTTGTGCATATTTATATGGCCCTATTTCTGTGTTCTCTGTTCTATTCCATTGACATATGTGTCTGTAGACTACAACTACTTAGTCTTGATTATGGTAGCTATATAGATAGTCCTGAAATTAGGTATATTGGTTTTTCTTTCTTTTAAAAGTTGTTTTAGCTATTCTAGTTCTTTGATTATTCACATAAATGTAAAATAATCTTGTCTAAATATAAAAAACCTACAGAGATTCTGATAAGAATTATACTAAACCTATGCATCAATTTGGGGACAATTAACATCTTTAATATATTGAGTATTTCAATTCATGAACATGGTAGTTTTTATTTTTTTATTTTTGGTCTTATCTTGGTTTTGGCCTAAGTATAATACTATCTTCATAAAATGAATTGAAAAATGTTTCCTCCCTTTCTGTTTTCTCTAAAAGATTGTGTAGAATTGGTGTTAATATTCTTCAAATATTTATATTTTCCAGTGAAACCACCAAGGCCTGCAGATTTCTCTTTTTTTTTTTAAGTTAAAAATTTAGTTATTTTAATAATGATTTGGATTTTCAAATTATGTATTTCATATTGGGTGAGTTATGGTAATTTGGGTTTGTTGGAGAATTGGTTCATTACATCTAAGTTGTCAATGTTTGTAGAGTTGTTCATAGTATTTATTATCCTTTTGGTGGCTATAGGTTCTTTAGTGAAATCTCCTGTTTTATTTCTGATATTGGTTATTTGTGTCTTCTCTATCCTTCTCTTTCTTTAGGGACAGAGTCTCACTCTGTTACCCAGGCTGAGTGAGGTGGTGTGATCATAGATCACTGCGGCCTTGAACTCCTGGACTCAAGTGATCCTCCCACTTCAGCCTCCTGAGCAGTTGGGACTATAGGCACATACCACCATCCTGGGCTGCTTGTTTTTTATTTTTGGTGAAGATGGGGGTCTTGCTATGTTTCCCAAGCTAGTCTCAAACTCCTTGCCTCAAGCCATCCTCCTACCTTGACCTCCTGAAAGCACTAGGATTACGGGAATAAACCACTACTCTAGCCTGTATTTTGTTGTTGTTTTAAAATCCATTCATCCACTGTTTTTTTTTTTTTAATTGATATATTAGTGATAAGGGATGGGGTGCAGAGAAGTGCTAAGAGGAGAAGAGTGGGGTCCCTGGCCAGCGCTCCACCCTGGGCTGTGCTCATGGAGGTAGATAAGGACACAAACATTTCTGTCTTTATGCCCAAATGTTGATTTTTCCAAAACCACCCTAGCCCTCTATGCCCCCATCCTGTTCCTATAAAAATCCGAAGACACTAGCGGGCAGAGACACTAGTAAACCACCTTCCCACTCCATCTCCCTTCTGGCTTCCCCATCCACCTCGCTGAGAGCTACCACCACTCAATAAAAAACCTTGCAGTCATTCTCTAAGACCAAGTGTGATCTGATTTTTCTGGTACACTAAGGCAAGAACCTGGGATACAGAAAGCCCTCTGGTCCTTGCATTAAGGCAGGGGGTCTAATTGAGCTAATTAACACAAGCTGCCTGTGAACGGTTAAAGTGAAAGGGCACACTGTAACTCACGCCCGCTGGGGCCTCAGCAGCTGTAAACATTGAGCCCTAGACGCTGCCATAGGGTCAGAGCCCACTCTACCCTTGACCTGCCCGTCTGCTTGCTCCCCCTAAGGGTTTTGAGCAGGCGGATCCTGCAGAAGCACACAACAACCCCATCACCATGTCCTGTGTGGGGGACAAGGGAATTTTTCCAATTTCAACAGGACTTACATTTACCCTACATTTTTTTTTTATGTTTGTTCTCTTTTCTCAGCTATCTTGTTTTCTTCTTCTTGCCTTTGAGTGGGTTACTTGAACAATTTTTAGTATTCCATTTTATTTACAGTGTTTTTGAGTGTATTTCTTGACATGGTTTTTTTTTTTTTTTAGAAAATTTGATCTAGGTATTGCAACATACATAGTTTATCACAATCTACTGGTATCATTATTTTACCAGTTTGTGTAAAGTATATAAATGCTACCTCCATCCCTTTCTTATTTTTTGTTTATAATTGTCATAAATATTTACTCTGCATACATTTAGAACCCCACATAAGAGAGTTCTATAATTTTTGTTTCAACTATCATAATTTAGAACACTCAAGACGCAAAGGAAAGCCAATTGTATTTACCTATATTTCTGTTGCTGCATTCCTTTTTCATTTCTGATGTTCCAAGCTTCCTTCTTTTAACATTTGTGTTTAGAGAGATTTTTTTTTTTTTTTTTTTTTTTTTTTTTTGAGACGGAGTTTCGCTCTTGTTACGCAGGCTGGAGTGCAATGGCGCGATCTCGGCTCACTGCAACCTCCGCCTCCTGGGTTCAGGCAATTCTCCTGCCTCAGCCTCCTGAGTAGCTGGGATTACAGGCACGCACCACCATGCCCAGCTAATTTTTTGTATTTTTAGTAGAGACGGGGTTTCACCATGTTGACCAAGATGGTCTCCATCTCTTGACCTCGTGATCCACCCGCCTCAGCCTCCCAAAGTGCTGGGATTACAGGCGTGAGCCACCGCGCCCGGCCCTAGAGAGCTTTTTTAAAGCTATTCTTTTAGGGTAGGACTACTTTTGAAAAATTCTCTTAATTTTCCTTTATCTGAGAATGTACTGCTTTCTCCTTAATTCCTGAAGGATAATTTCGCTGGGTGCAGGGTTCTGAGCTGACAGTTCTTTTCTTTCAACCCTTGGAAGATACTGTGCCACTTCTTTCTGGCTACCATGGTTTCTTTGGGGAGAAGCTCACTGTTACTCAAATAGTTTTCCCCTAAATGTAAGGTGTCATGACTGCTTTCAACACTTTGTTTTTAGTTTCAGAATTTTAATTATGGTATGTCTTCATGTGTATTATTTTGTTATCTTATATGGGGTTCACTCAACTTCATGAATTTGTAGTTCTATGTCTCTTGCTAAATGTGGAAGTTTTCAGCCATTAGTTCTTTAAGTACTTTTTCACCCCTGCCCTCATTCTTCTCTCTTTCCAGGACTTTGATGACACAAATATTACATTTTAAAAAAGTTCCTGAAACATGTTCATTTTTTCAAGCCTGTTTTCTCTATGTTTTTCATATTGACTGATTTGTATTGTTTGCTCTTTCTGTTTATCATTTCTTTCCTCTGTTTCCTCCATTCTGCTGTTGAAGTTATTCATGGAGCTTTTTAAAATTTTACTTACTATGTCTCTCAGTTCTAAATTTCAATTTGGTTCTTCTTTATATATTTCATTTCTTTGCTGAGACATTCTTTTTCTTTGCTAAGGCTTTCTATTTTTTTCATAGTTTCAAGCCTGTTTGTAATTACTCATTGAAACATGTCTATAACGGCTGCTTTAAAATCTTTGTTAGGTAATTCTAGCACCTCTGTCATCTGTTGTTGGCATCTATTACTTTTGGTTGTTAGTGTGATTTTTGATTTTTGATGAAATCTGGAATTTTTTTATTTTTTATTTATTTTTTATTTATTTTTATTTTTTATTAAGCCCTTCCTATATGCTGGCTACTAGGTCATGTTCTCTGCTGGATTTGTAAAACTGACTAATCCTCATGCTCACCTTTTGAATTGGTAACTATGCTTATCCCCATTTTACTAAGAAGGAGACTGAGTACTGGAGGGAGCACTATGAATCACCCAAAACTTCATAACTCAAATGTGGCAAAACCATGAAGAATTCTTTGGGAGAAATTCTCCATGACACTCTTGCATTTCAGCACATTGTACAAGCACAGCACTGACTGTTTTTGTTCTGAAAGGTCTTTTCAAAGGTGTTTTGTATAGTGAACAGTCTTGGAAGAAAGACAGTGCCTTCTTCTGGAGCAAAGGGCAGACACACTTAAGGTCCAGGATGATAAAGGCATCGTCTCTTTGGGGAGGTCAGGCAGGCTTCCTGCCTGCCTTAAGTCAGGTTGGCCTGCTTTTACAGAATACCATAAATCAGGTGGCTTAAATGGCACACATTTATTTCTCACAGTTCTGGAGACTGGGAAGTCTGAGATCGGGATGCCAGAATGGTTGGGTCCTGCTGAGAGCCCTCTTCCCGGCGTGCAGACGGCTGCCCTCTTGCTATGTCCTCACATTCCTCACATAAGGGAGAGACGGCAAGCTCTGTCTCTTTTCCTCTTCTTATAAGTGTACTGCTCCCATGATGGGAACTCCACACTCATGACTTCATCAAAGCCTAGTTAATTCCCAAAGGCCCTACCTCTCATATCATTGCATTGGGTGTTAAGGGCTTCAACAGATGAATTCAGGGTGGGATACAAACATACAGGCCATAATACCACCCATTAGAAAAGACACACATTCTCTTTTTTTTTTTTTTTTTTTAAGAAAGAGAGAAAGAAAGAAAAAGAATAAAAAAAAAAAAAGAAAAAGAAAAAAGAAAGAATAAAGGAAAGGAAGAAAGAGGAAGAGGAAGAGGGAGAGAGAACAGGGGTGTTGCATTATTGCCCGGCCTAGAATGCAGTCTAAAAATGGGTATGCCTGTAATTGTGTTTAATAATAGAGATATAAAAAAAATGAGGGAAGAAAATAATTAACAAGCAGCCAACAAATATTGCATTTAAACCTGTAAATACGTGTGATGTAGTACTGGTAAGAGTGTATATTTTGTGTATTTAAAGTGGAGAGTTCTATGAATGTTAATTAAGTCTACTTGTTCCGGATCTGAGTTCAAGTCCTGAATATCAATGTTAACTTTCTATCTCATTGATCTGTCTAATATTGATGTTGAAGTCTCCCACTATTATTATGTGGGAGTCCAAGTCTCTTTATAAGTCTTATATATCTGGGTATTTCTGTATTGGGTGCATATATATTTAGGATCTTTAGCTCTTCTTGTTCCTTTTATCTTTATGTAATATCCTTCTTTGCTTCTTTTGATCTTTGTTGCTTTGAAGTCTATTTTATCAGCAAAAATTGCAAATCCTGCTTTCTATTTATTTATTTTTGCTCTCCATTTGGTTGGTAAATTTTTCTCCATCCCTTTGTTTTGAGTCTTTGTGTATCCTTGCATGTGAGATGGATCTGGATGTAGCATACCAATGGGTCTTGGCTTTTTTTGCCTATCTGTGTCTTTGGATTGGGGGATTTAGTTGATTTAAATTTAGAATTAATAACAATATATGTGAGTTTGATACTGTCATTTAATGTTAGCTGGCTGTTTTGCCCATTAGTTGATGCAATTTCTTAATTATGTTGATGTTCTTTATTTTTTGGTATTTTTTAGAAAGGCTGATACTGGTTGTTCCTTTCTATTTGTAGTGGTTCTTTCAGAAGCTCTTGTAAAGCAGTCCTGGTGGTGATGAAATCTCTGAGTGCTTGCTTGTTCACAAAAGATTTTATTTTCCTTCGCTTATGAAGCTTAGTATGGCTGGATGTAAAATTCTGGGTTGAAAGTTCTTTTCTTTAAGGATGTTGAATATTGGCCCCCACTCTCTTCTGGCTTGTAGGGTTTCTGTTGAGAGATCTGCTGTGAGTCTGATGGGCTTCCCTTTATGGGTAACCTGACCTTTCTCTCTGGCTGCTCTCAGTATTTTCTCCTTCATTTCAACCCTGGTGAATCTAGCGATTATGTGCCTTGAGGTTGGTCTTTTTGAGGAATATCTTTGTGGTGTTCTCTGTATTACCTGGAGTTGAATATTGTCCTGCCTTGCTAGGTTGGGAAAGTTTTCCTGAATAATATCCTGAAGCGTATTTTCCAGCTTGGATTGATTCTCTTCGTCACATTCAGGTACACCTATCAAACGTAGATTAGGTCTTTTCACGTAGTCCCATATTTCTTGGAGACTTTGCTCGTTCTTTTTTATCCTTTTTTCTCTAATCTTGTCTTTTTGTTTTATTTCATGAAATTGGTCTTCGACCTTTGATATCTTTTCTTCTGCTTGATCAATTCGGCTATTAAAATTTGTGCATAGTTCACGAAGTTCTCATGTTGTATTTTTCAGCTCCATTAATTCACTGAGATTCCTCTCTAAATTGTGTGCTATTGTTAACATTTCATCAAACCTTTTTTCAAAGTTCTTAGTTTCTTTGCATTGGGTTAGAACAAGTTCTTTTAATTCCCAGAAGTTTCTTATCCACTTTTTAAACCCACCCGGCGCAGTGGGTTGCTCAGATTTTAGCGCCGGGAGTCAACAAGTTGGACGTCCATTCAGAAACCCAACGATAAAGATGGTAATTATAAAGACTACAGATGGATAAATTTATAACGAAGGGAAGAAACCAGCCTAAAAAGGCTGAGAATACCCAAAATCAGAACGCCTCTCCCTCTACAGGGGATCACAGTTCCTCATCAGCAACAGAACAAGGCCTGATGGAGAAAGACTGTGTTCCATTAGCAGAAGCAGGCTTTAAAAAGTGAAAATTTTTATATTATGAGACCCTAAATCTTATTTAAACCTTTTGATTGGCCTTCTCTGATACCACTCTACTAGTGGAAGGAGGGAGGTGCCACCTTGTTAATATCAGGTGGAATGGAAGTCTAGGTTCTCCAATTGGCCTTGTTGACACTTGAATGGAAGGGACTCCTTATTACTACTGGGCAAGGGTGGGAATTCTGGCACCACGTAAGGTCTCCATTGATACTGTGGTGGGGGTGGCCTCATTATTGCTGGGTGATGGTGAAAGTACTAATTCTTTAATAGGCCTCCTCTGATACTACCTCAGGGAGGTGTGGAGGGTTCCTCATTACTGCTTAATGACGGTAGAAGTTCTGCCTCTTTGTGTGGTTTTTACTCGTACTGCAGGGATGGGGAGATCATGTTATTGGCCAAAGGGATGAATGTCCTGACTCCCTACTTGGCTTTCTTTGATACCACTCTGGTTGAGGGTGTTGGAGCACCTTATTAGTGTCTCATGAGAGTGGAAGTCTAGGCTCCTCAAGTGACCTTCATTGGCATGGATGGGAGTGGAGCAACAACTTTTTCTGTGGGGTTAGGGTAGAACAGAGCATTTCTTGTTTAAACATTTTCTGACTAGGCCAACCTTTTCCTGGCCTTCAGCTAGAGACAAGCTTTTGTTCAGGCTATGTTGCCCATGCCTGTTGGTATGTCCATGTTTCTTGCTTCTTCAGCTGGATGTCTTGGATGTGTTAGGCGAAAATAAAGCCCAAGGAATGCATGACCATGTTGTTCTTTGGGGTTTGATGTTCCTAGCAGTAACCTTCAGACCACCTTTCAGAGTCTTTCTGTGTTTGCTTTATGTATTATATCCAGGGTTTTTAGTTTTACCTAATAGGTGGAATAAGGAAAAATACATTTATTTCGTCTTCCTGGAATAATGTGTCTTATAGAAAAGATTTTATTTGCTGCTGAGATTAGGAGTTTTAGTGGATGAAGATAGGGTAGTTGAGGGGAGGAGGAAGAGAAAGGAGAGGAAAGAAAAACAGGTTCTACCACTCCTAAAAAACTGTGAGCCCTGATCGAATATTTGTTCATTAACTCTTAATTCAGCAAATGTTTATAATTCACCACTGTATGCCCAGGAGAGTGACTGGTGCTAGGAACACAAGGATAAGTAAGATTTTTTTTTTTTGCTTATTAGGAGCTTAAAATCTAGTCTTATAGAAGCTAACACCGAAATAAGCAAATTGTTACATGTTATAATAAAAGAACTGGATCCTAAAGTATGAGTAGAAGTTCTCTAGGTTAGCTAAAATGAAGATGATTTAGACAAAAGAAATGACTTGTTTGAAGGCATGAAAGCATAACATTTTTATGGATTTAAGAGGATGGCATTCATTGGTGTGAAAAGAGTAAGGGTTTCTTATGAGTGAATGGTGGGAGATTAGACTAAAAATATTAGAATCAGATTGTTGAAGGCTTTAATACATATTCATGCTAAGGATGTTTTACACTTTGGTTCTTTTTTTGAGACAGGGTCTCACTCTGTTGCCTAGGCTGGAGTGCAGTGGCATGCTTTAGGCTCACTGCAGCCTTGACCTCCCGGCCCAGGTGATCTCTCCACCTCAGCCTTCCAAGTAGCTGGGAATACACGCACGTGCCACCTGGTTTATTTTTTGTAGAGATGCCTTGATTGCTCAGGCTGGTCTTCAACACCTGGGCTCAAGTAGTCCACCCACCTTAGCCTCCTGAAGGGCTGGGATTACTGGTGTAAGCCACTGTGTCTGGCTGGTATTTTAGACTTTATGCAGGCAATGGAGAATAATCATTAAGCTATTTTAGTGAACGTTTAAAATAATAACTTTGGGCACAGCTTGAATCCTGTCCTCTCACTTTCCTCCATGGACAGCATGAGCTTCACCACTTGCTCCACCACCTTCTCCATTAACTACCTGTCCCTGGGTTCCATCCAATCACCCAGTCACAACATCCATCCTGCCAGCAGTGTGGTTAGCATCTATGCAGGTGCCAGGGGCTTGGGCTCCTGGATCTCTTTGTCCCCACCAGCTTCTGGGCAAAGCCTGAACGGCCACCGGCCCTCCTAATTGGACAGAGTGAGGAGCTAAGAGATTGAGAATCAGAGGCTGGAGAACAAAATCTGGGAACACCTGGAGAAGAAGGGGCCCTCGGTAAGAGACTGTGGGCATTACTTCAAGACTGTTGAGGACCTGAGGGCTCAGATCTTTGCAAATTGTATGAACAATGGCCACATCATTCTGCAGATTGTCAAAGCCCATCTTGCTACTGATAAATTTAGAGTCAAATGTGAGACAGAGCTGACCATTCACCAGTCTGTGGAGAGTGACATTCATGGGCTCCACAAAGTCATTGATGACACTAGTGTCACTCAGCTGCAGCTGGAGGCAGAGATCAGGGCTCTCAAGGAGTCGCTCTTCATGAAGAACCATGAAGAGGAAGTAAAAGGCCTACAGGCCCAGATTGCCAGCTTTGGGTTGACTGTGAAGGTAGATACCCCAGAATCTTAGGACCTCAGCAAGATCATAGGAGAAATCTGGGCCCAGTACGACAAGCTGGATCTGAAGAACTGAGGGGATCTGGACAAGTACTGGTCCTAGAAGATTGAGGAGAGCAACACAGTGACCACCATGCAGTCCACCATCAGACCTCCTGAGATGACACTCATGGAGCTCAGATATATAGTTCAGTCCTTGGAGATTGACTTGGACCTGATGAGAAATCTGAAGGCTAGCTTGGAGAACAGCCTGAAAGAAGTGGAGGCCCACCACTCCATGCAGATGGAGCAGCTAAATGGAGTCCTGGTGTACCTGGAATCAGAGCTGGCACAGACCTGGGCAGCAACAGGCCCACAAGTACAGGCCCTGCTGAATATCAAGGTCAAGCTGGAGGCTGAGAGAGCTATCTACTGCTGCCTGCTGGAATATGGGGAGGACTTTAATCTCGGTGATGCCCTGGACAGCTGCAATTTTATGCAAACCATCCAACAGACCACTGCCTGCAGGACAGTGGATGGCAAAGTGGTGTTTGAGACCAGCACCACCAAAGTTCTGAGGCACTGAGCCAGCAGAAACAGGGTACCCTTTAGGGAGCAGGAGTCCAATAAAACATTTAGAGGTCAAAAAATGAAAGTAATAAAATAATGACTTTTAAAATGTTTGTATCTATGTCTACGTATATCTTTTAATATCCTTTAACATGTGTTGGTTAGATGCCTGCCTTCATCTATCTTTTCCTTTTTACCTTTTCCTGTATGACATCTGTGTCTAGAAATAGGGGAGAGAGATGTTTGGCTAAACATCCAGAGTTACTAGATAGAAATGTGTAAATGTAACAGATGCACAAGTGCAGCTCAGGATGAAGCTATTGTTTCAAATCTATTTTCACTGTTTGTGTGTTTAAATGTAGTAGCACCCAGTTAATCCTAATAGTCACCTCATAGTTCCTTCGCCCCTTATAGTCATTTCAGCCTATTTATCAACAATGGCTTTTCATAGAATCTACTCAAATTATACACGGATGGGTTGTACATTATATTAATTTTAGGAAATGAAATACTCATATTTTACCAAGGAAATTGGTACATTAGGCTGTTCTTGCATTGCTATAAATAAATACCTGAAATTGGGTAATTTATAAAGAAAATAAGTTTAATTGGATTCTGGTTCTGCAGGCCATACAAGAATGGCATACACATCTGCTTGGCTTCTGGGGAGGACTCAGGGAGCTTTTACTCATGGCAGAAGGTGAAGTGGGAGCAGGCACATCACATGACCAGGGCAGGAGCAAGAGAGAGAAAGAGTGGGAGGTGCCACACACTTTTTTTTTTTTTTTTTTTTTTTTTTAGGAGGGGGTTTCACTCATGTTACCCAGGCTGGAGTGCAATGGCGCGATCTCGGCTCACTGCAACCTCCGCCTCCTGGGTTCAGGCAATTCTCCTGCCTCAGCCTCCTGAGTAGCTGGGATTACAGGCACGCACCACCATGCCCAGCTAATTTTTTGTATTTTTAGTAGAGACGGGGTTTCACCATGTTGACCAGGATGGTCTCGATCTCTTTACCTCGTGATCCACCCGCCTCAGCCTCCCAAAGTGCTGGGATTACAGGCTTGAGCCACCGCGCCCGGCCCCGCCACACACTTTTAAACAAACATTTCGTGTGGATTCACTCCTTGCCAAGGTGATGGCACCAAACCATTCATGAGTGATACACCCCCAGATCCAAATACTTCCCACCTAGGACCCCTCCAACACTGGAGATTACATTTCAGCAGGAGATTTGGTGAGGACACAGATCCAAGCCATATCAATGGGAATATATGGCTCTGGCTCATTATGTTAAAATAAATAAAATAATTTTATCATGCGGAGTGTTATGTTAATTTTCATTGTTTTCTTCTTATTTGCATCTATGGTCATTATCTTTCCTTGCCTTCAGTATTAGTATCTGTAAGGTTTCTCTCTCCTGGAATAGCATATATTCAAACCTTATGATATCCCTAATGTATTGGTGTATTTTTAAAAAGCCCATATACAATAACACTTTATTTTTATGCTGTCTAAATCTTTTATTTAAAGACATCTGGTATGTTTGGCTCAGCGGACAAAATATGACAGTGCTGAAAAGTAGTATTAGCAATTCTTATGACTTTCTACATATTTTAAGATGTTTATGGCAGAAATTACATACTGTGGTAGATAGAGTAGCAGACTAAGAAAAATTTATCACTGACATGCTATTACTTACTTTTTTGTGACCTTGAGAAAATCAGTAGCGTTTTCTGTATTTCTGATTTTTAACCACAATTTTATAGCTATGAAAGAAGAAAAAAATGTTCCAAATATCTGTACAATAGGAATACTGAATTTTCAAGCATAATTCTTTTTTTTTTTTTTCTAATGTAGTATAATCCATTGCTACTGTTAGTGTTTCCAAAGTGGCAAACTTGATCTTGTTATAAGTAAAAACATGTCCTTTATATGGCCAGTGGTAACTTTTTGGTTTGAACTTCTATATGAATTAGGAATAAAAATATAATATTGAACTGAACTTCAACTTGTCACAAAAATTCTTTAACTATTAAGATATTTTAGGTATTAAAATTCAATTAGCATTAATCTAAATTTGAAAAATTATTATAATATTTCAATTATGTTTAGCTGCTTATAGTTTTAATTCATAGACATTAGTTGACTAGATACTGTCTCTGTAATTAGACCATGATAAATAATGCTATTGTGTGTGACACCGACAAGAATTAGGTAATAGTTTGGTATTTCAGCTTGTGTGTTCTGTCCTTTGCTGGAGAGAAAACATCATCCTGGTTCAAATGATCAGCACCTTGTTACATTTATTAGTGATTTGTTTTTTTTAAACTTTGAAAGTCTTTTTGTTATATTTGCTGAGGGTAGTGTAAATAAATTTGTATTCACAAGCCAGATTATCTTAGGTATTATTGATTCTGGTTACTTCCTTGATTTGTGGAATGATTAATTTCATTATGAATATTTCACAATCATCTGGGAAATTGGTTAAAAAAGAGGAACAATTTAATTTGCTATGGTATGTTTATATGTATATTTTTATATCTTTTATTTAAGGCAAAGATAAAGATCTAGGCCAATTAGAGAACTGAATAGGCCATGATCATTGGAAGTTGTGTGTGTAGTGACTTGACATTGTGATTTATGTGCATTTCTTTTTCAGACTGACGTTATTTAAAAATGGTGCTTGCTTAGTAGAGGTGCATAAGAAGAGGAATGTTGGAATTTTATCTTATTCACAATACACATGCCAGATATATTTTGCTTTCCTGAAAAAGTTGTACTATCTTTACTCCTTCTCTAAATCTGTTGCCTTTCTAAGCATGATACCAAAGGCAAATATCCTGAAGAAATGAGTGATAGATTTTACTACAAAAATTTAAAGCTGACTGCCAAAATCCACTATAAACAAGATTGAAAGGCAACTGACAAGTCAGAACAATGGGAGTAACACATATGGTGAACAAAGGGTGAAAATCCTTCTTATAAAAACTCTTAAAATACAAGAGCATATTGCACATACCAGATCATCCTTTCATCTGGAGAGCCAGGTACTGTTATTATCTTTATTTTATAGCTAGACAAAGAAGTCAAAAGGGGTCTCACAGTCATGAGTGAAAGATTCAAACCCAGGCTGTCTGACCCGAGTCTATGCTTTTAACCACTGAGCTACACTGCCCTCCATTGTTACAGATGGCCAGAGATGTGAACAGGCAATTTACAAAGACACCCAACAGCTAGCAAACATATAATATTTATTTTCTTTCTGGAAATTGAATAATGGAAATGAAAATAATTAGAGGACATTTTGTCTATAAAACTGACAAAAATTTTAAACAATTGTTAGGTTCATTATTGGCAAGATATGGAAAAACCAGACAATGGATAAATCCTTTTATTAATTTAACTCATCAATGTTAAAACTTAGTTATAGTTTTTAACATTGTAATTTAATTTTTAGTTATTAATCCTGGGAAAATAATTGTGTATATGTGAGATTTAGTTATGAGGATGTTAACTCAATATTTGTTTATAATAGCTAACAACTGTAGACAACCAAAATGTTCAACAATAGAGGACTGCTTAATTAGCATACATTTATAAAATGGAATACCAGTAGTTGTTTTTTTTTTTTTTTTTTTTGAGACGGAGTTTCGCTCTTGTTACCCAGGCTGGAGTGCAATAGCGCGATCTCGGCTCACCGCAACCTCCGCCTCCTGGGTTCAGGCAATTCTCCTGCCTCAGCCTCCTGAGTAGATGGGATTATAGGTAAGCGCCACCATGCCCAGCTGATTTTTTGTATTTTTTAGTAGAGACGGGGTTTCACCATGTTGACCAGGATGGTCTCGATCTCTTGACCTCGTGATCCACCCGCCTCAGCCTCCCAAAGTGCTGGGATTGCAGGCTTGAGCCACTGCGCCCGGCCACCAGTAGTTGTTTAAAGTGGTATTTTAAGGAGTTTTTCGAGGGGGCAACAGTTGTTCACGCCTGTAATCCCAGCACTTTGGGAGGTGAGGCTGGTGGGTCACCTGAGTTCAGGAGTTTGAGACCAGCCTGGCCAACATGGTGAACTCGCACCTCTACTAAAAATACAAAAATTAGCCAGGCATGGTGGCACGTGCTTGTAGTCCGAGCTACTCCGGAGGCTGAGGCAGGAGAATCGCTTGAACCTGGAGATGGAAGTTGCAGTGATGGAAGATCGTGCCACTGGATTCCAGCCTGGGCGACAGAGTGAGACTCTGTCTCAAAATAAAAATAAGTAAATAAATAGTTGTTTGATGGTATTTTATGTGTTAAGGGAATAAATGAGATCATTAGCTCATTAAGATTCCATTTAAAATTTATACATTATTGCATTGATAAAAGACTGAAAAGGTTTTTATAAAAATATTAACAGTGATTTACTCTGGTTAGTAGGAATATGAGTAGGTCTTATTTTTAATTTTCCAAATTTCCTATAATAAAGAAATTTTATTTTTTAAAAAACATAAAAGTTACAGGCTGAGTGTGGTGGCTCATGCCTGTAATCCTAGCACTTTGGGAGGCCGAGGCATGTGGATCACCTGAGTTCAGGAGTTCAAGACCAGCCTGACCAACATAGGTGAAACCCCATCTCCACTAAAAATGCAAAAATTAGCTCGTGTCGTAGTAAGCGCCTGTAATCCCAGCTACTCAGGAGGCTGAGGCAGGAGTATCACCTGAACTCGGGAGGTGGAGGTTGCAGTGAGCCAAGATTGCGCCATTGCACTCCAGCCTGGGTGACAGAGACTTCATCTCAAAAAAAAATTTAAAAATTACCAGAAAATTTCTCTAATTTAATTTACTTCTTGTTGCATGTAAGATTTTTAAAAAACATAATTGTAGATTTATAAGAGAAACGTTTTGATCTTTCCAACCTTCTTTAATTTCTAATAAATAGTACATGGTGGATCTTTATTTTAGTCTTCTAAAGAATAGTTCTCATAATGTTATTCCCAGGTAAACTTGAATGATGCTTTATTTGTTAAATCCATGTGAATTTTTCTGTGACTCACTTTAGGCCATAGTCTTATCTTTATTTCTTTAACTTCTTCCCATTCATATTTGCCTTTCTATTTATATACTTTCCAATATATTTCCTATATTCTGTTTTTCTTAAGAAAAGCTCCTCCAATTATTTTCATTTTTAAGCAATCATTTTAACTTTTATTTTAGAGTCGGGGGTACCTGTGCCTGTTTGTTACATAAATATGTTGTATCATGCTGAGGTTTGGGGTACCAATCATCTCATTACTTGGGTAGTGAGCATAGTTTTAATAGTTTTTCAACTATTATCTCACTCCTTCCCTCCCTACTTTAGTAGTCTCCAGTGTCTATCGTTGCCATCTGTATGACCACGAGCATCTAGTGTCTAGCTTTTAAATTCATTGCTTTCTAATAAAATATACCAGTGTTCATCCTTCAAAATTTTCTTTTTTTCTACAGAATAAAAATTTTGTGAAAATTCTGCATGAGATTTGTTGTGCGAAGTGGAAGATGCCAGCTTGCTTATTTTACCTTATTTTATTTAACAGAATTAAGATTACATAACCTAGTTCTCAATAATTGGTGGTATTTGTCGATGAACTTCTATCGATATTTTAATTTTCTGTTAACATGGGACTTATTAGTTAGGTCTCATTTCCGAACGCGTGAAACCTCCCCTCCCCCCAAATAAATGATCTCTCTCTCTCCTCTGCTTTCAGTAAGTCAATTTATATTTGGAGACATGGCACAGTACTAGATGATTCAAGCGGAGAAAGAACAAAAAAATATTTCTGGCACCCATTCCTTTCTTTTGTATGAACTAGCTCCCGACAGGTATCTAGTATATGCTGAGTTTCCTATCTTGCTCATACATATCAGGCAGAGTAAAGCAGGTAGGAGTCAGAGGCCTCAAATTAATGTCTGTAAATCATGAGGAAATACTTTGAGGCTGCAGTAGACTAAATGATGCCAGATTTGGTTTGATTTGCTGTAATTCTACCATTTGAACACTAAGTGGCACTAAAGCCTAGGTCACAGATAACATATTATCAATTCAAAGTCTAAGATTCGGGGTCTATTGGTGGGTAAATGGCTTTGGAAAATTGAAAAAAGGATTGATAGGAAAGTATTCTGAGCTTAAAGAAAGACAGAAAAATTAGTTTTACAATCAGTTATTTTTGGGAACTGTAAACTTAATCAAACTATCTTTCATTTATTTGCAAATTATTTAAAAGCAAAGAGTAAACCACTCTTAAAATGTCCAAAGATGATTAACCTCATTGCCACTTATCCTTGAATATTTTCCCTTTTTCTTTGAAGGGAAGAAAAATTTATACTTAGAAGAAGGTTTTCAGATAGAAAGCATCCATATGCATGTTGAACCTTAAGCTCCTGTGTACCCATAGTTGACAGTATCCATAGTAAACACTTTTTTTTTTTTCAACTCTGGTGTCTTTTGAGACTATTTAGTTATACTTATAAATGTGTATTTTTACATTTGGCCTAATTTGAGAAGTGTCAGTATAATTTGAGTTAGAAAAAAAGTCAGAATTTGGTTATTTTGGAGGGGAAAGAAAATTATATGTTTTGTTGCTTCTCTGAACTTTAAAAAAATTAATCTTTCCCAAGATTTATTGAGATATATAATTGACAAATAAAAATATATATGTTTAAAGTATACAATATAATAATTTGATATACATATACATTGTCAAATGATTACTACAATCAAGCTAAATAACACATTCATAACCTCACAGTTACCATTATTTATTTGCAGCTTTATTGAGGTGCAATTGACAAAAATGTATATATGTATGGTGTACAATGTGATATTTTGATTTACATATACATTGTGAAATGATAACCACAATGAAGCTTAACATATCCATCACCTCACATAGTTATCTTTTTTAGTGGGGAGAACATTTAAGATCTCTCATAGCAAATTTCAAGTATGCAATATGTTATTAACCATACTCACCATGTTCTACATTATATCCAGTACTTGTTCATCCTGTGTAACTGAAACTGTATCCTTTGACCAACATCTCCCCATTTCCCCAGCTTCTTTGCTCTGGGGTAACCACCATTCTACTCTCTACCTCTATGAATCTGACTCTTTTAGCTACTTCAGATAATTGGAGTCACACAGAATTTAACTTCTATGACTGGCTTATTTCTCTTAGCATGGTGTCCTCCAGGTTTATCTATGTTGTTACAAATGACAGAATATCCTTTTTTTTTTCTAAGACTGAATGATATTCCATAACACTTGATATGTAGAAAAAGAAGTATATAAATACATACACACACACACACACACATAAACCCCACATTTCCTTTATCCATTCATCTGCTGTTGGACACTTAGATTGATTCCATATCACGGCTATTGTGAATAAAGCCGCAGTGAACATTGGAGTATAGAAATCTCTTCAAGATACTGATTTTAGTATCTTTGCATATATACCTGGAAGTGGAATTCCTGGATCATATTGTAGTTCTATTTTTAATTTTTTGAGGAGGTTTCATACTGTTTTTTCATAATGACTGTACCATTTTACTGTCCCACCAACAGTGTACAAGGGATCCTTTTCACATTCTCACAAACATGTTATCTTTTGCCTTTTTGATAATAGCCATTCCAACAGAGGGACATTCTTATTTTGTTCCTGATCTTAGAGCTTTCAATTTTTTATCATTCAATATGATGTTAGCTGTGGGATTGTCATATGTAGCTTTTATTATGTTGAGGTATATTCCTTCTATACATAATTTGTTGAGAAGTTTTTTTAACCATAAAGAATACAGAGTTTTGTCAAATGCATTTTCTGCATCTATTGTGATGACCATGTGATTTTCATACTTTTCTGTTAATGTGGTATATCATATTTATTAATTTGTGTATGTTGAATCACCCTTGCATCCCAAAGATAAATTCTTTTTTTTTTCCCATTTATTTATTTTATTGCATTTTAGGTTTGGGGGTACATGTGAAGAACATGCAAGATTGTTGCATAGGTACACACGT
>NW_022436958.1:25111772-25320591 GCF_009761245.1 Sapajus apella
ATGGTTTCCAGGTTCATCCATGTCCCTACAAAGGACACAAACTCATCATTTTTGATGACTGCATAATATTCCATGGTGTATACATGCCACATTTTCCCTATCCAGTCTATCATCGATGGGCATTTGGGTTGGTTCCAGGTCTTTGCTATTGTAAACAGTGCTGCAATAAACATTCGTGTGCACGTGTCCTTATAGTAGAACGATTTATAATCCTTTGGATATATACCCAGTAATGGGATTGCTGGGTGAAATGGAATTTCTATTTCTAGGTCCTTGAGGAATCGCCACACTGTCTTCCACAATGGTTGAACTGATTTACACTCCCACCAATAGTGCAAAAGTGTTCCTATTTCTCCACATCCTCTCCAGCATCTGTTGTCTCCAGATTTTTTAATGATGGCCATTCTAACTGGCGTGAGATGGTATCTCAATGTAGTTTTGATTTGCATTTCTCTGATGACCAGTGATGATGAGCATTTTTTCATATGTTTGTTGGCCTCATGTATGTCTTCTTTTGAGAAGTGTCTGTTCATATCCTTTGCCCACTTTTGAATGGGCTTGTTAGTTCTTTTCTTGTAAATCTGTTTTAGTTCTTTGTAAATTCTGGATATCAGCCCTTTGTCAGATGGGTAAACTGCAAAAATTTTTTCCCATTCTGTTGGTTGCCGATTCACTCTAATGACTGTTTCTTTTGCTGTGCAGAAGCCGTGGAGTTTGATTAGGTCCCATTTGTCTATTTTGGCTTTTGTTGTTAATGCTTTTGGTGTTTTGTTCATGAAGTCCTTGCCTACACCTATTTCCTGAATGGTTTTGCCTAGATTTTCTTCTAGGGTTTTTATGGTGTTAGGTCTTATGTTTAAGTCTTTAATCCATTTGGAGTTAATTTTAGTGTAAGGTGTCAGGAAGGGGTCCAGTTTCTGCTTTCTGCACATGGCTAGCCAGTTTTCCCAATACCATTTATTGAACAGGGAATCCTTTCCACATTGCTTGTTTTTGTCTGGTTTGTCAAAGATCAGATGGTTGTAGATATGTTATGTTGCCTCCGTGACCTCTGTTCTGTTCCATTGGTCTATATCTCTGTTTTGGTACCAGTACCATGCCGTTTTGATTATTGTAGCCTTGTAGTATAGTTTGAAGTCTGGTAGTGTCATGCCTCCTGCTTTGTTCTTTTTGCTTAGAATTGACTTGGCTATGCGGGCTCTCTTTTGGTTCCATATGAACTTTAAGGTGGTTTTTTTCCAGTTCTGCGAAGAAGGTCATTGGTAACTTGATGGGGATAGCATTGAATCTGTAAATTACTTTGGGCAGTATGGCCATTTTCACGATATTGATTCTTCCTAACCATGAACATGGAATGTTTCTCCATCTGTTTGTGTCCTCTCTTATTTCATTGAGCAGTGGCTTGTAGTTCTCCTTGAAGAGGTCCTTTACATTCCTTGTTAGTTGTATTCCTAGGTATTTTATTCTCTTTGTGGCAATTGTGAATGGAAGTTTGTTCTTGATTTGGCTCTCTTTAAGTCTGTTATTGGTGTATAGGAATGCATGTGATTTTTGCACATTGATTTTGTATCCTGAGACTTTGCTCAAGTTGCTTATCGGTTTCAGGAGATTTGGGGCTGAGACAATGGGGTCTTCTAGATATACAATCATGTCGTCTGCAAATAGAGACAATTTTACTTCCTCCTTTCCTATTTGGATGCCCTTTATTTCTTTTTCTTGCCTGATTGCTCTGGCTAGAACTTCTAATAGTATATTGAATAGCAGTGGTGAGAGAGGGCATCCTTGTCTGGTGCCACATTTCAAGGGGAATGCTTCCAGGTTTTGCCCATTCAGTATGATATTGGCTGTTGGTTTGTCATAAATAGCTTTTATTATTTTGAGATACGTTCCATCAATACCTAGCTTATTGAGGGTTTTTAGCATAAAGGGCTGTTGTATTTTGTCAAAGGCCTTCTCTGCATCAGTTGAGATAATCATGTGGTTTTTTTCTTTGGTTCTGTTTATGTGGTGAATTACGTTTATAGACTTGGGTATGTTGAACCAGCCTTGCATCCCCGGGATGAAGCCTACTTGATCATGGTGGATAAGCTTTTTGATGTGCTGTTGCAATCGGCTTGTCAGTATTTTATTGAAGATTTTTGCATCTATGTTCATCATGGATATTGGCCTGAAGATTTCTTTTCTTGTTGAGTCTCTGCCAGGTTTTGGAATCAGGATGATGTTGGTGTCATAAAATGATTTGGGAAGAATTCCCTCTTTTTGTACTGTTTGGAATAGTTTCAGAAGTAATGGTACCAGCTTCTCTTTGTATGTCTGGTAGAATTTGGCTGTGAACCCATCTGGACCTGGGCTTTTTTTGGGTGGTAAGCTCTTAATTGCTGCCTCAACTTCAGACCTTGTTATGGGTCTGTTCAGGGTTTTGGCTTCTTCCTGGTTTAGGCTTGGGAGGAGGCAAGTGTCCAGGAATTTATCCATTTCTTCCAGTTTTATTAGTTTATGTGCATAGAGTTGTTTATAATAATCTCTGATGATGGTTTGAATTTCTGTGGAATCTGTGGTGATATCTCCTTTATCGTTTTTTATTGCATCAATTTGGTTATTCTCTCTTTTCTTTTTTATTAATCTGGCTAGTGGTCTGTCTATTTTGTTGATCTTTTCAAAAAACCAGCTCCTGGATTTATTGATTTTTTGAAGGGTTTTTTGTGTCTCTATCTCCTTCAGTTCTGCTCTGATCTTAGCTATTTCTTGTCTTCTGCTAGACTTTGAGTTTTTTGATCTTGCTCCTCTAGCTCTTTTAATTTTGACGATAGGGTGTCAATTTTTGATCTTCCCTTGCTTCTCATGTGAGCACTTATTGCTATATATTTTCTTCTAGAGACTGCTTTAACAGAGATTCTGGTATGTTGTGTCTTCATCTCGTTGGTTTCGAAGAACATCTTTATTTCTGTCTTCATTTCATTGTTTATCCAGTCAACATTCAAGAGCAAGTTGTTCAGCTTCCATGAAGCTGTGTAGTTCTGGGTTAGTTTTTGAATTCTGAGTTCTAACTTGATTGCACTATGGTCTGAGAGACTGTTTGTTATGATTTCCGTTCTTTTGCATTTGCTGAGGAGTGATTTACTCCCAATTATGTGGTCAATTTTAGAGTAGGTGTGATGTGGTGCTGTGAAGAATGTATATTCTGTGGATTTGGGGTGGAGAGTTCTGTAAATGTCCATTAGGTTTGCTTGGTCCAGGTCTGAGTTCAAGTCCTGGATATCCTTGTTAATTTTCTGTCAGGTTGATCTGCCTAATATCGACAATGGGGTGTTACAGTCTCCCAATATTATTGTGTGGAAGTCTAAGTCTCTTTGTAAGTCATTAAGAACTTGTCTTATGTATCTGGGTGCTCCTGTATTGGGTGCGTATATATTTAGGATCGTTAGCTCTTCTTGTTGCACCGATCCTTTTACCATTATGTAATGTCCTTCTTTGTATCTTTTGATCTTTGTGGATTTAAAGTCTAATTTATCAGAGATGAGAATTGCAACTCCTGCTTTTTTTTTTCTCTCCATTTGCTTGGTAAATCTTCCTCCATCCCTTTATTTTGAGCCTTTGTGTATCCTTGCATGTGAGATGGGTTTCCTGGATAGAGCACACCGATGGGTTTTGTCTTTTTATCCAATTTGCCAGTCTGTGTCTTTTGATTGGGGCATTTAATCCATTTACATTTAGGGTTAATATTATTATGTGTGAATTTCATACTGCCATTTTGGTGCTAGCTGGATGTTTTTCCCAGTAGTTGATGCAGATTCTTCATTATGTTGATTCTCTTTACCATTTGGCATGTTTTTGGAGTGGCTGGTACTGGTTGTTCCTTCATATGTGTAGAGCCTCTTTCAGGAGCTCTTGTAGAGCTGGCCTGGTGGTGACGAAATCTCTGAGTACTTGTATGTTCACAAAGGATTTTATTTTTCCTTCACTTATGAAGCTTAGTTTGGCTGCATAGGAGATTCTGGGTTGATAGTTCTTTTTTTAAGGATGTTGAATATTGGCTCCCACTCTCTTCTGACTTGTAGGGTTTCTGCTGAGAGATCTGCTGTGAGTCTGATGGGCTTCCCTTTATGGGTAACCCGACCTTTCTCTCTGGCTGCGCTTAGTATTTTCTCCTTCATTTCAACCCTTGTGAATCTGAGATTATGTGCCTTGGGGTTGCTCTTCTTGACAAATATCTTTGTGGTGTTCTCTGCATTTCCTGGAATTGAATGTTTGCCTGCCTTGCTAGGTTGGGGAAGTTTTCCTGGATAATATCCTGAAGGGTATTTTCCAGCTTGGATTCATTCTCTTTGTCGCATTCAGGTACGCCTAGCAAACGTAGATTAGGGCTTTTCACATAGCCCCACATGTCTTGGAGACTTTGTTCATTCCTTTTTGCCCTTTTTTCTCTATTCTTGCCTTCCCGTTTTATTTCATTGAGTTGATCTTCGACCTCTGATATTTTTTCTTCTGTTTGGTCAATTCGGCTCTTGATACTTGTGCATGCTTCGCGAAGTTCTCATGTTGTGTTTTTCAGCTCCATCAATTCACTTATATTCCTTTCCTATTTTGTCCATTCTCGTTAACGTTTCGTCAAATCTTTTTTCAAGGTTCTTAGTTTCTTTGCATTGGGTTAGAACATGTTCTTTTAGTTCCCAGAAGTTTCTTACTACCCGCCTTCGGAAGTCTGATTCTGTCATTTCATCACACTCGTTCTCCCTCCAACCTTGTTCCCTTGCTGGTGAGGAGTTGTGATCCCTTGTAGGAGGAGAGGTGTTCTGGTTTTGGGTGTTTTCATCCCTTTTGCGCTGGTTTCTTCCCATCTTTATGGATTTGACCACCTGTCGTCTTTGTAGTTGCTGGCTTTCAGATTGGGTCTCTGAGTGGACGTTCTGTTTGTTGATGATGAGGTTATTTCTGTTTCTTGGTTTTCCTTCTGACAGTCTGGCCCCTCTGCTGTAGGTCTGCTGAGGTCCACTCTAGGCCCTGCTTGCCTGGGTATCACCTACAGCAGCTGCAGAACAGTAAGGGTTGTTATAGTTTTCTTCTGCTGCTATCTTTGTCGCAGAAGGATACCCACCAAGTGTCAATCTGACCTCTCCTTTATGAGGTGGCTCCAAAGATAAATTCTAATTGTGTATGAGCATTTTAATATGCTGTTGAGTTCTGTTTGCTAGTAACTTAAGATTTTTGCATCTATGTTCATCAGGGATATTAGTATGAATTTTCTTTTCTTGTAGTGTCCTTGTCTGGCTTTGGTATTAAGGTAATTCTGACTCTGTATAATGAGTTTGGATTTGTTCTCTTCTCTTCAGTTTTTTGAAAGAGTTTGATTGAGAGATTGGCACTAATTCTTTCTTAAATGTTTGATAAAGTTAACGATCAGGTCCTGAGATTTTTTTTTTTTTGGGGAGATTTTTATAAAATTACTGACTCAATATCTGTATTTATTACTGCTCTGTTCAAATTTTCTGTTTCTTCAGGATTCAATCTTAGTAGATTGCCTAGGAATTCATCAACTTCTTCTGGATTATCCAAATTGCTGGCATATAATTGTTGAAGTAGTTTCTTATTATTTGTATTTCGGTGGTATCATTTGTAATGTCCTCTCTTCATTTCTGACCTTACCTATTTATTTGAGTTATCGCTCTGTTTTTCTTAGTCTACCTAAATGTTTGTCAATTTGGTTATCTTTTCAAGAAACAAATTTTCAGTTTTTTCAGTCTTTTATGTTGTTTATCTAATCCCCATTTTATTTATTTCTGATCTCTGTTATTAATTTCCTTCTTCTAACCTTAGATTTAGCTTTTTTTTTCCAAGTTCCTTGAGGCATAACATTAGATTATGTAAATGTTCTTCCTTTTTGATATAGGCATTTTTTCTTATAAATTTCCCTCTTAGGATTGCTTTTTGCTGCATCCCATAGTTTTGCTATATTATGATTCCATTTTCATTTGTCTCAAGGTAGTTTTTTATTTTCTTTGATTTCCTCTGTGGCCCATTGGTTGTTTAGGAACATGTTTAATTTTCACATATTTGTGTAATTCTAAGATTTTTTTCTATTATTGATTTCTAGTTTCATGCCATTGTCATCCAGAAAGATACTTGACAAGATTTCAGTTCCCTTGAATTTGTTAACATTTGTTTTGTGGCTTAACATGTGGATCTGTCCTGGAGAATGTTCTGTCTGTATTTGGGAAGAAAATGTATTTAGCTGTTGTTGAATGAAATTTTCTGTCTATGTCTGTTAGTTTCATTTGGTCTAGAATGTAACTCAAGTCCAATGTTTCCTTATTGACTTTCCATCTAGATGATTTGACCATTGTTGAAAGTTGAGTACAGAGGTCCCTACTATTACACTTTTGCATTCTGTTTCTCCCTTCAGATCATTTACTTGCTGCTTTATGAATTTAGGGGCTCTGATGTTAGATACATATATATTTACGATTGTTGTGTCCTCTTGGTGAATTAACCAATTATGTAATGGCCTTCTTTTTCTCTTTTTACAGTTTTTACTTAAAGTCTCTTTTGTCTGAGATAAGTTTAGACACCCTGATCTTTTTTGTATTCCATTTGCATGGAATTTTTTTTTTTACATCACTTTACTTTTACTTGCTGTATGTCCTTACTAGTAAAGTGAGTCTCTTGTAGGTAGTAGATGGCTGAATGACGTGTGTGTGTGTGTGTGTGTTTGTGTGTAGGGGTGTGTGTTTGTGTGTGTATGTGTGTATGTGTGTGTATGTTTAGAGACAGGGTCTTGCTCTGTTGCCCAGGCTGGAGTGCAGTGGTGTGATCATAGCTCACTGTAACCTCAAACCCCTGGACTTAAGCCATCCTCCTGCCTTAGCCTCCCAAGTAGCTAGGACTACAGTGACTATAGCCATGTACCACTATGCCCAGCTAATTTTTTTAACTTTTATGTAGAGACAGACTATGTTGCCCAGGCTAAGCCTGAACTTCTGACCCTAAGTGATCCACCCTTGCACTGGGATTACAGGCATGAGCCACTACAGATGGCCTGGGTCTTATTTTTTTTTTAATTTATTCAGCTACTCTTTTTTTTATTGAAGAATTTATCCATTTACATTTACATTTAAGGTAATTATTCATAGGTAAGGACTTGCTACTGCCATTTTGTAATTTGTTTTCTGATTGTTTTGTAGGTCTTTTGTTTATTTCTTCCTCTCTTGCTGTCTTCTTTTGTGGTTTCATGATTTTCTGTGGTGTTTGGTGGTTTTCTGTGGTGGCATGCTTTGAATTCTTTCTTTTTATCTTTTGTGCAACTACTATAGATTTTTGCATTGTGGTTACGAGAAGACTTGCATAAAATATTTTATCCTTATAACAGGCTACTTTAAGCTGATAATAACTTGACTTTAATTGCATGCAATAACTCTATGCATTTACTCCCTCCCCTCCATTCTTTGTGATTTTGATGTCAGTATTTGGAGTTTTTGTAATTTTTATCCCTTAACCATTCATTATAACTATAATTTATTTTTTTTAAATTTGACTTTTAACCTTTGTAATGGGGATAAAATTGCTTTACATATCACTCTTACAACATTAGAGAATTCTGAGTATGACTATGTATTGCTTATAATTGAATTTTTACTTTCATCTTTTTTCCTTTTAAAACAAATTGCAGCCTTTCTTTATTTTAGCTTAAATAATAATCTTTAACAATTTCTATAAAGCAAGACTACTGGTGATGAACTCCTTTAGGTTTTGTTTGTCTGAGAAAGTTTTATTTCTCACATATTTCGGAGGGACATATTTGCCAGATAATGTATTCTTGTTTAGCAGTTTTTTCCTTCAGCACTTTGAATATATCATTTCACTCTCTTTTGGCCTGAGTCAAACACACACCCACACCCACACACACACACACACACACACACACACATACATGTATATCTTGCTGCTTTTGGTATTCTCCTTTTTTTGTCTTTGATTTTTAATAACTTGATTATGAGGTATCTTGGTGAACTTCTCTTTGGTTTGAAATTCATTGGCGATCTCTTAGCTTTCTGTACCAAGATGTTGTCATCTTTCCCCAGATTTGATCATTTTTCAGCCATTAATTTCTTAAATATTCTTTCCCGGCCTTTTTTTTTTTTTTTTTTTTGAGACGGAGTCTTGCTTTGTCACCCAGGCTGCAGCGCAGTGGCACAATCTGCAACCTCTGCCTCCTGGATTCAAGCGATCCTCCTGACTCAGCCTTCTGAGTAGCTGGGCTACAGGTGTGTGCCACCATGCTTGGCTAAGTTTTTGTATTTTTAGTAGAGATGGGGTTTCACCATGTTAGCCAGGATGGTCTCAATCTCCTTACCTCAGGTGATCCACCTGCCTCAGCCTCCCAAATTGCTAAGATTACAGGCATGACCCACTGCGCCTCACCTTCCTTTTCTTGTTCTGTAAATCTATCATGCAAAAGTTAGTTTGTTTGATGGTGTCTCATAATTCCCATAGACCTCTTTATTCTTTATTATTCCTTTTTTGTTTTGTTCCTCTGATTGGAGAATTTCAAATGTCCTACACTTCAGCTCACAGATTTTGTCTTCTGATTGACCAAGTCTGTTGTTGAAGCTTTCTTTTGAATTTTTCAGTTATTATAGTCTTTCTTTCTAGAATTTTTTTCTATTGTTTCTATTTTTTTGTTAAGCTTCTCATTTTGTTCATGAATTGTTTCCCAAATTTTAATTTTCTGTCTGTATATTCTTGGAGTTCCCCGAACTCCTTTTAAAGGATTATTCTGAATTCTTTGTCATTCATTTCATAGATCTCGATTTCTTTTGGCCCAGTTTTGGAACTTTTTTAGTTTCTTTTGGTGGGGTCATATTCCCTGATTTTTTTTAATTTTTATATTCTTATGTTGATGGCTGTATATTTGGGGAGATGGCCACTTCTTCTGACCTCTGCACATATTCTTTGGTGATGATAGACCTTCACTATTTAGTGTAGTCTAGTATTATGGTTGAGCTGACTGGTAGCAATGTGGGGCAAGCAGACCTTGGTGTCAGAGTTCTGTAGTTGGGCTGGATTGCTTTCTGTGCTCTTAGGCCAAACGGTGTTTCTGGTTGTGCTCTGTGGTCTAAAGAGACCACTGAATGGATTCTGCCATCAGGTAGAGCTGCTGACTGGGCTCTGCAATTGTCTCTGATTGAGCAGGGATGAAAGTTGTCCTCCCTGGATGGGCAGTTCTATTGTTTATAATCTGCAGTTACAAGACAGGGTTGTGTGTTATGCCCTGAGGCTAAGTTAAGTGTCTGGAGCTGCTGTTTGGTCATATGGGGAGGGCGGGGCAAGAGGCTGTACTCCATAGATATGCATGGACTTGGGCTTGGCTCCTTGCCTGTGGCAGGTTTAAGTAGAACACTGAGGCTTGGTAGAGTTGCTGCTCAGCAGCCAGGGTTGGATGGGGCCAGATGGTTGCCTCCCAGCTTTGGGAAGACTTAATGTGTGTTCCAGAGTTTTGTAGGGGAACTGGCTAGAGACCCAAGCCTGGTTGACTTGGGGACTATATGCAGCACAATGCTATTTTCTAGTCTCTCTGGTGTAGTGTCTTTCTTGGCTGAAATGCAGAGCATTGAGCAAGATTTGTGTGCTGGTAGCCATGAGCCCTACCCTTCTGTTTCGAACCGTCCCCTGGTGGTATAGGCTCTGCTAGCACTCCCAATATTTTCCATGGAACAGCACAGGAATGAGCCTTGTGTGAAGGGTTCCAGAATGGTGGGGTAGCTGAATGTTTGCCTTCAACTTACTTTTCCCACTGTAGGAACCATAGGTCCAGGGGAATCTTCTGTACATGGCACTGTGCCACTTGAGGTATGGGTGGCCTGATCAATGAGGACTATTCCTCTTACCCTTCAAACTAGGATTTTCTTAGTTTGGGACGCTAAGGAGGTGCCTCAGCCTCACTTTCAAGTTCTAGTATATTCATGAAGGTATTCTTGCCTGTGGGTAGTTGCTAACTGGATTTCTGTTGGTTGGAGGAGTAGAGCCAGAAAACTCCTATTGTGCCATCTTGCTCCATGCTACAAATTTTTAAAAAGACTAAAACTAGGGGTTGGAGTCACCTTTTACAGTTGATAAAGTTTTATACTTATTTAAAATACTAGGATTCTGTGCCATTTTCTTATCTCCAATACTAAAAGGACATAAAAGTTGTTGGATACATCAGTTTTCATGGGTCTTGAAGAATAAAGTAAGAGTGAAGACAAAAGCTAATTTGTCAATCTGAATGTAAAAATAGGAATTTAAAAATTTATTGTGAGAAGCCAGGTAGACAGTGGATGAAGAACTCATATTGGACTTGGATAATGGGGGAGATGAGAAAAGGACCTTGAGCAGAAAAACGGATCTCATAAAAATGGTAGGCAAGTGTCCAAGGAAGAGGCAGAGTGTAATAATAAATTCCCTGTGGTTGGAATGGATAAGGTATTATAAGAGTAATAATAGTATTGAAGTTCAAGTTGTTTCTTGAACAAATATGTCGTGTTTTACTCAAAACATCAATGTAAGCATTTATGGCCAGGCACGGTGGCTCACGCTTATAATCCCAGAATTTTGGGAGGCTGAGGTGGGTGGATCACTTGAAGTCAGGAATTTGAGAGCAGTTTAGCCAACTTGGTGACACCCTATCTCTATAAAAATACAAAGTTAGCTTGGCATGGTGGTAGGTGCCTGTAATTCCAGCTACTCAGGAGGCTGAGACAGGACCTAGGAAGTAGAGGCTGCAGTGAGCCAGCATCGTGCCACTGCACTCCAGCCTGATGGCAGACCGAGACTTTGTCTCAGGAAAAAAAAATTATATCTATATATAATTACATATGTATGTGTGTGCCTGTTACAATGGCTGGGTAATGCTTTTGGGAACAAGGGAGTTGTTATATCCTTTCTCAGGGCAGATCAGGATGAAAGAAAAATTGCAGTTGTAGGAGGTAAGATGGTGAGAGATGATTGAGAATGCAGAAGTGGGAGTTCAGAGTAAAATGTGATTAAAGGTGGAAGTTAGGCTTTCTTAGTTCCCATTGGAAATATTTACAAATATTTAGGGAAAGGTTGGGTACTAGACTTCCCATGGTTATATAGAGTGGGAACTTGAATCATTTTATTTGGCTATTAAGGGAAAGGCCACAAAAAGTGAAAGAATTTAGGGACATTCAAGTTACAATAAATGAATGAGTCACCTACGGTGTAAGTCTATGAAAACTTCTAGAATTGATGCATATCCTACAGAGTGTTGTGGAGAAAGCACCTTGAACAACTCAAAGCAATAGTGAACTCTAGCTGATTATGGTATTATATCTATAGGTTCAAGGAACCTAGAGATAAAGAGGAAGGGTTCTCTGCCTTTGGAAATATTTTTAGATAACTGCTTAGGAAATTCTTGTGATAAGGTCAAAGTATAAACTGCTGGAAATTGATGGTTTCCTTAATGTAATGATTACTGAGTTTTTTTTTCATGCAAGTGTTAAAATTTTAAGCTTTTTTCCCATGTAAATATTTTATACATATTTGTATATTCAAATATATAAGTCATTTCCTTTATGGCTTTTGTGGTTTCTGTTTTACTGAGAAATTTTAAGGAAATGTATTCCTCATGTTTTTGTCTCCTACATACACATATATGTATTTCATCTAGAATATGTGTTGATGTAAGAAATGAAATAAAAATTTAGCTTGATTTTATTTTTTAATGATAATAATAGCTAGCCAGTTAACTATTATTGAATGACTATATCTCCCTCATTTGAAATGACTACCTCTTTTTCATGTAGTAAATCCTTGCATGTTCCAGTGATTCTCAAATTTTAGTGTGCATCAGAATCACCTGGCTTTTTAAAATAGAAGTTGCTGAACATCACCTTTTCCTAACAAGTTCCCAAATGATGTTAATGATGTCTGTTTAGGGAGTCACACTTTGAGAACAGCTGCCAAGTCTAATTTCTTTACCGTGGCTATTAATATCCATGATGAACACAGACACAAAAATACTCAACAAAATCCAGCAAACCAAATCCAATAGAACATCAAAAAGTTAATTCACCACAATCAAGTAGGCTTAGGATGCAAGGCTGGTTCAACATACGCAAATCAATAAATGTGATTCTTCACATAAACAATTCAAGGCAAAACCTATATGATCATCTCAACAGACATAGAAAATGCTTTTGAGAAAACTCAACGTTGCTTCATGATAAAATCCCTAGGAATAGACTAGGCATCAAAGGAACATACCTCAAAATAATAAGAGCCATCTATTACAAACCCACAGCCATCATACTGAATAGGCAAGAGCTGAAACAATTCCCTTTGAAAGCTGGAATAAGACAAGAATGCCCACTCTTATTGTTCCTATTTAACATAGATAGTGTGGAAGTCCTAGTCAGGGCAATTAGCAAGAGGTCGTCCAACTATCTCTCTTCATTGATGATATGCTTCTATACCTAGAAAACCCTAGGGACTCAACCAAAAGGCTACTAGAATTGAAAAAATGATTTTAATAAGGTTTCAGAATTCAAAATCAATGTGCAAAAATCAGTAGCATTTCTATACATCAACAATATCCAGGTTGAGAGTCAAATCAAGAATCTGATCCCATTTACAATAGTCACAATGAAAACAAAATACCTAGGAATACAGCTAGTGTATTCCTAGGAAGTGGAAGTGTAATTCCTAGTGTAATACAGGAAGTGGAAGATCTCTTAAAAGGAGAATTACAAAACACTGCTGAAAGAAATCAGAGATGACACAAATAAATGGAAAAACATTCCATGCTCATGGATTGGCAGAATCAATATCACTAAAATGCCATACTACCTAAAGCAATTTACAGAGTCAATGCTATTCCTCTCGAACTATTATACCAATGTCATTCGTCACAGATTTAGAAAAAACTGTTCTAAAATTCATATGGGATCAAAAAAGAGCCCCAATAGCCAAAGAAATACTAAGCAAAAAGAACAAAGCTGGAAGCACAACACTATCTGACTTAAAACCATACTGTAAGGCTGTAGTAACCAAAACAACATAATGATACAAAACAGACACAAAGATCAATGGAACAGAATAGAAAACTCGAAAATAAAGCCGTACACTTATATAACCATCTGATCTTTGACAGTGCTGACAAGAACATGCAATGGAGAAAGGATTCCTTATTTAATAAATGGTGCTGGAACTGTTTACAATAGCAAAGACCTGGAACCTACCCAAATGCCCATCGATGATAGACTGGAGAGGGAAAACGTGGCACGTATACACCATGGAATATTATGCAGCCATCAAAAACGATGAGTTTGTGTCCTTTGTAGGGACATGGATGAACCTGGAAACCATCATTCTCAGCAAACTGACAGAAGAGCAGAAGATCAAACACCGCATGTTCTCACTCATAGGCGGGTGTTGAACAATGAGAACACATGGACACAGGGAGGGGAGCACTACACACTGCGGTCAGTTGGGGGGAAATAGGAGAAGGACGGTGGGGGGTGGGGAGCTGGGGAGAGATAGCAAGGGGAGAGATGCCAGATGTAGGTGATGGGGAGGAAGGCAGCAAATCACACTGCCACGTGTGTACCTATGCAACAATCTTGCATGCTCTTCACATGTACCCCAAAACCTAAAATGCAATAAAATAAATAAATGGGGAAAAAAAGACTTCAAATTATAAAAATCCTAGAAGAAAACCTAGGAAATACTTTCCCATATTGGTCTTAGTAAAGATTTTTGGCTAAGTCCACAAAAGCAATTGTAACAAAAACAAAAATTAACAAGTGAGACCTTATTAAATGAAAGAGATTCTCTACAGCAAAAGAAACTAGCAAAAGAGTAAACAGAGAACCTACATAATAGGAGAAAATATTTATAAACTATGCTTCTGATAAAGGTCTAATACCCAGAATCAGTAAGGAATTTAAACAAATCAATTAGCAAAAACCAAAGGTGGGCAAGGACAAGAACAGGCCCTTTTCAAAAGGAGACATACAAGCAGCCAGCAAACATATGAAAAAATGTTTTGATTTGTCTAAATAAAAATTACAGTGAAATACCATCTCACACCAGTCAGAATGGATATCACTAAAAAGTCAAAAAACAACAGATACTGGCAAGGCTGCAGAGAATATGAACCACTTATACATTGCTGGTGGGAATATAAATTAGTTCAGCCTTTGTGGAAAGCAGTTTGTAGATTTCTCAAAGAACTTAAAACAGATCTGCCATTCAACCCAGCAATTCCATTACTGGATATGTACCCAAAGGAAAATAGATAATTAAACCAAAAAGATAAATGTACTTGTATATTCACCACCAAGCTATTTGCAATGATAAAGATGTGAAACTGACCTGGATGCCCATCAATAGTGGATTGGGTAAAGAAAATGTGGTACATATATACCACAAAATACTGCACAGCCATAAAAAAGAATGAAATCATGTTCTTCTCAGCAACATGGAAGGAGCTGGAGGCCATAATCCTAAATGAATGCAATAACAGAAAATCAAATACTGGGTGTTCACACTTATAAGTGGGAATTAAACATTGAGCACACATGGATGTAAACATGCAAACAGTAGATACCGTGGACTAGTAGAGGGGGGAGTGCAGTAGAGAAGTGTGGGTTGAAAAACTAAATGTTGGGTACTATACTCCGTACCTGGATGCAATATACCCATGTAACAAACCTGCACATGTATTCCCTGTATCTAAAATAAAAATTGAATTAAAAAAAGAAAAGTTCAGGCTTTGGTTTAAATGATGACTCAACCAGTTAATGCTTTGGGCATGTCTCTAATTCTCTATTCAGTTTTTTTTTTTTCGCTTTAAAATGCACGTAACAATTGTATTACCTCATATAGTTGTGGTGAGAATTAAATGAGATTGTATGTATAAAGTTCCTCAAATATTGCTTGGCAAATAATAATAGTTTCACAGCTACTTATCATTATCATTTTCATTATAATTGTTCCCATCTGTATCATCTCTCAGTAGACATAAAGGCTATTTCCAGCTTTTTGCTAATATGAATTTTGCTGGCATGAGCATTTTTGTACATTTCTATTGTACAATCTTTTCTTTCCACAAAAGTTTCTGTAATGCATATTCTTAACAATGGAATGTGGGATTATAAAATATTAAGAAGTCCAGTTTTACTAGGTCAAGCTACATTGTTTTCTAAATTGATTGTGTCAGTTTCCATAGTCAGCAGTAAATAATGAAAATTCTTGTTCCTTCATAGCCTTCCCAACACTTGCTAATTTCCATTAAATTTTTTCTTGCCAGTGTTGTGTATGTGAAATTGTATCTTGTTTTAATTTGCATTCACTTGATTACTAGCAAGGTTGAACAGCTTTTCTTACATTTACAGGCCATTTGTGTTTCATTTTTGGAGAAATTCCTGGGTTTTGCCCATTTTTTAAAAAATTGGGCTTTTCCTCTTTTAGAAATTTTTCATTTTTTAAAATTAGATACTAATTTTTTGTCAGTAATGTGTTGCAAATATGTGAAGCAGGATCAACTGCAGTCATATATGTGGCTAGAGAGAAGGCAAAGAAGTACTAGTAAAGAAGGCTTTTCTCTGGAAATGAAGCATTTTAAGGTCTTTCATGTTTCAGTGTGTGCCTCTTTCTAAATCTCTGTCATGATTTGGAGCCACTTTTCTCAGTTTCTGCCTTGGTTCTCTCTCCAGCTCTTATATATAGATTAGGAGCCATGCCTTCTCCTTTCTTCCTGCCCCCACTAATCTGGTGAATCTCCACTTTGTTTAAAGAACTATCATAGCTTTGTCACAGTGAAAATTGCCTAAGTATATGACTTGTGCTCACAAGAAGGGAGATGAGAAGAGTGTATTTTAGCATGGATTAGGCAGTCTTTAAATTTACTGTTGATTGATCTAGTGGTTCTCAAATTGTGCTACACTTTGGAATCACCTTGGGTCTTTAAAAAATACCTATGCCTGGTTCCCTTCCCTCTATATTCTGATTTAAATGGTAAGGCCTGTGACCTGCAGAGAGGAATTGTTTAAAAAGCTACCCAGATGATTTTAATGTGCACTGTATTAGTCCTTCAGACTTAAAGTGTTATATGTGGACTAGCAGCATTGCTATCACCTGGGAGAAGCTTTGTAGGCCTTCAGGATCTCAGGTCTCATCTCAGAATTTATATTTTAATAAGAACCATATTTAATAAGAAATAAGTGCATTGGATTCATATTCAGGTTTGAGAAACACCGGCTTGTCTACAGTCAGCTTTTGTTCTGATTGTTAATCCAGAATTTTGCTTGAAAATCATTAAGGATGCTACCTTATCAGTAGCTCTCAGCAATGCCTACTTTGGTTGTGGTATTTCTGCTCTGATTGCTCTCTCTTTCTGATCACTTTAGCTTCTGGCTTTCAGAAAATCCTCACGTCTTCTCATCCATTCATGGCTTCTTTCCTGTTTTGTAACAAGGTTATGGATTTATTCTTTTTCTTATGTATTTTCTCTCATTTCAGTGGAATACTTTTGAGGAAGACAATATTGTTACCATGGTAATACATCCCAAAGTGATCTACATAATTCATTGCAATCTCTACCAAAATTTCAAAAGCCTTTTTTTTTTTTTTACACATGTGGAAAGGCTGATCCTCAAATTCACATAGAATTATAAGGGATCCTAAATAGCCTAAACAATCTTGCAAAAAATCCAAGTTGGAGGACCCATACTTTCCCATTTCAAATTTACTACAAAGCTACAGAAATCAAAACAGTGTGGTACTAATGTAAGAATAGACACACACACACACACACACACACACACACGTAATAAATTGAGAGTGCAGAAATATACTCATACATATATGGTCATTTGACAAAGATGGCCAAGTGTGTCACAATCATTCAATAGAGAAAGTATAGCCTTTTCAGTAAATATGCTGGGGAAACCAGATAGCCACATATGAAAGAATGATATTTAACTCTTGAAAAATTTAATCCTCATGTATTACTGGTGGTAACATAATATCATGGAGCTAGTTTGAACAATAGTTTGACAATTTCTCAAAAATTAAATGTAGACTTACCCTATGGCCCAGCAATTCTACTCTTAGGTATCTACCTCCCAAAAGGAAAATATATCTTTAGCTAAAAGCTTATCTGTAAATTCTCATAGCAGCATTATTCAAAATAGCCCAAAAGCGGAAACAATCAAAATGTTCATTAATTGATGAATGTATAAATACGATGTAGTATATTCATGTAATGCTACATTATTTACTGATAAAAAGGAGGTAGCTGTACATACTACAACATGGATGACCTTGAAAACATTATGCTAAATGAAAGAAGCCAGATACAATGGCTATATATTATATGATTCCATTTATATGAAATGCCCAGAATAGGCAAATCCACAGAGACAGAAACTAAATTAGAGATTAATAATTGCCAATGATTAGGGGAGGGACTTCTTTTTCGGGTGATGGAATGTTCCAGAATTAGTTCTGTGGTTGCACAACATTGTGAATATACTAAAAACTTTTTTAAATGTTAAAAATCGTGAATTTTATGTTACATGAACATAATCTCAATAAAAATTATTCTGATGAAAAGAATGATTTTTTTTTTGGTAGAAATGGAGTTTCCTCTTGTTGCCCAGGCTGGTCTTGAACTCCTGGACTTAAGTGATCCACCTGCCTTGGCCTCCTAATGGGCTGAGATTACAAGCATGAGCCACTGCACCCACCCAAAAGAATGATGTTTGACTCTGATTTCATACCATATATAAAATTAACTTAAAGTTAATCAAATACCTAAATGTAAGAGCTAAATTGTAAATCTCTTAAAGGAGAATATAGGAGTAAACTTCATGACCCAGTGTTTCTCTTTGGCTACTTAGATATGACAACAAAAACATAAGCAACAAAACAAAAAAACAAATTGGTCTTCATCAAAATTATAAAAACTTTTGTTCATGGAAGGACACTATCAAGAAAGTGAGAAAACAACCCACAGAATCAGAGATAATATTTGCAAATCCTTATCAGATAAGGAACTAGTATCCAGAATGTGTTTAAACCCTAACAACTAAACAACAAAATGACAACCCAGTTTTTAAAATGGGTAAAGTCATAAATAGACATTTCTTCCAAGACTATGTACAATAGGCCAGTAGGCACACGAAAAGATGCTCAACATCATCAGTCAATACAGAAATGTAAATCAAGACCACAGTGAGATGCCATTTTCCACTGTTAGGATGGCTATAATTTAAAAATGGGAAATAAGTGTTGGTGCAGATGTGGAGAAATTGTAACCTTCATACGTTGCCGGTGGGTATATAAAATGGTGCAGTTTCTGTGGAAAACAGTTTGGCAATTCCTCAAAAAGTCCTTCTTACAGTTACCATGTGGTCCAGCAATTCCACTCCTTGGTAAACACTCACATGAAATGAAAACAGTTGTTCAAACAAAATCTTGTAAATCAATGTTCATAGTAGCACTATTCACAATATTCATAAAGTGGAAACAACCACAATGTCTTAGCAAATGGATGGCTAAGCAAAATACAGTATATGTATTCAATAGACTATTATTCAGGCATGTAAAGGAATGAAGTACGAATTCATGCTACAACAAGAATGAAACTTGTAAACTTCATGCTAACTGGAAGAAGCCAGTCACAAAGGGCCACACACTGTATGATCCCATTTATAAGAAATATCTAGAATAGGCAGATTCATAGAGGCAGAAAGGTTACTGGTTCCTAAGGTGTGGGGGTTGGGGCAAATGAGGAGTGACTGATTAATGGGCATAGGCTTTCTTTTTGGATGGGAAAATGTTCTGGAACTAGATGGTGTTGGATGGCTGCATAACATTGTGAATGTTCTCAATGCCACTGAATGTACACTTTAAGATAACTAAAATGGTGTATTTTATGTTATATAAATTTTACCTCAATAGAGTATTCTGATTATAAGATGCCCAAACTTCTTATAAAATTTATTGGAGTGAATTAGCCACTTCTTCCTGTTTGTCATAATTTTTAAATTGTGCTTTAAAAAATTGTTATTTGTATAGTAAATTGTTTCTGGCTCTCACTAAATGAGATTAAGCAAATTTGCTCTGTAATATTATATAAGCTGTAGTCAAATAAAAAAAACCCTTATAATACATTATGCTAAATTATAAATGTGATTATTTCATTAGGTCTGAGTTATCTATTTATTTTATGTTAAAGGCGAACATACATTTAAAATATTATTAATAAAGCAACACTTGGGGTTAGAACATTTAACTTCTTACAATATAGTAGCATACTGAGCTATGTGCTTTCATATTAACTATTTGAGAGTTGCTTAATGAATACTGTACCTGTTAAATGAAAAATTAAAATAATATTTTTAATATTTTTGACAGTAAGCAAACTCACTGTGTACAATGCTGAACATTTCACATAACATTCAAAGTATAGTTTATATATTGTCACAAATTAGTGTTGAAAAGTAGAAATTGTAAACATTTAAATATAATGACAAAGTCACTAAGTCTTGCTGGAGCCCAAGTATTTCCCAGAGAGTTATTACATATTAAAGTATCTATGGTTTTTACATGTAAACCAAAAAGAAAATCTTGTAATAAAATTAAAATATTTTTCAGTTGATATTTTCCCTTAGCTTTTGTTAATTGATACACAAAATTATTTCAAGAGATGACAGTATATATGTAGGGTATTATTGGCACATGCAGACATCTGAACACTTCTCTAGCATATACTAATATATCTATTTGAGATCTAGCTAAAACAACTGAGATGAGTGCTAACAAAATTTGGCTTATTTAAACCAGATTGTATGAGAGTACAGTTAGATTTCAAACTGTGTTTGACAGAAAATGATTGTTGACTCTAACTCAATGTTCTTGAATACTTGTTTCTGATCTTAATATAAATGTAATTTATATATATATATACACACACACATACATATACACAATGCTAAAATGACTTCATTTCTTTATGGATCTTAGGGTACAAGTTTCAGAGTATTCATTTGGGCTTAGGCAGCAGGGAGCAGAACAGAATTGAGACTGAGATAGCTTAGCATTTGGGTATACTAGATAATGTGCCTGTAGGCAGATAATTGGAATTTTTGAGTCAGATATGAATTGAGACGTCAAGTGAAGAAGTGAATCTGAAACCAGGCAAGCAGAATTGAGGTTTATAGAGAAACCAATTGAACATTAGGGGAAAGCAGAAGACCAGAAACTAGGCAGACAAGTTAACAGTACAGGATAATGAAGTACTCTTAAAGCAGACCCTTTAATCTAGACCAATAATTCATAGGAACCAAAAAGTCAATAGCTGACTTTCATTTTGAAGCATGCTCTTGATAAAGGATGATGATTTTCATAAGCTTCCCATTAAACCAAAGCCAGTCTTGAGTTTTGGTTTTTATAATACTTGTTGATATCAACAGAAGTAGAAAATAATGACTCAGTCTAGCAGGAATAGGGAGGGTGCCCACAGCATATAAGGCCACATTCTAAATACTATTGGGAATATATATTCCTTCGTCTTTTAATTGTTTATTGCCTGAGTAGATTTAAAGATTCATATTTCTTAAGGTTGTATGAGACAAGTTAAAGATTTTTGTAAGTTCACAAAATCGATAATTCTTTCTTAATGATGTATTTTATTATTTCATCCTAGAAAGCAGCTACATTCACTTAAAGAATAACTCTCAGAAAATGATATGTAGAGCTTTCAAATTTGTATTTATCCATCAGCCATTCTTCAAATCACTCAACGGTCATTCGACTTATATTTATAATTCATCTGCTATGTGCCTGGCACATTTTTGGAATAAAAAAGCAGAAATAAAGTAGGAAATTGTATGTAACAGATTAACAAAATATAATAAATGTGTAATTGATATGGAGGAGTGTAACTAAACCATCTTGATTTTTCTTTTTTCTATTTGGCCTATTTGTTCCCTTTCCTGTTTGTGTATTCTTTTGGATTGTGTAATTTTTATGATTCCATTTTATCTACTTTACTTTTTTTAAATTACACTTTAAGTTCTGGGGTACACGTGCAGAACATGCAGGTTTATTACATAGTTTATACGTGTGCCTTGGTGATTTGCTGCATCCATCACTCTGTTATCTACATTAGGTATTTCTCCTAATTCTATTCCTCCCCTAGTCCCACACCCCATGATAGGCCCCGGTGTGTGATGTTCCCTTCCCTGTGTCCATGTGTTCTCTTTGTTCAACTCCCACATATGAGTGAGAACGTGGTGTTTGGTTTTCTGTTCTTTTGTTGGTTTGCTGAGATGACAGTTTCTAGCTTCATCCATGTCCCTGCAAAGGACATGAACTCATCTTTTTATGGCTGCATAGTATTCCATGGTGTACATGTGCCACATTTTCTTTATCCAGTCGATTACTGATGGGCATTTGGGTTGGTTCCAGCTCTTTGCTACTGTGAACAGTGCCGCAATAAACGTATATGTGCATGTGTCTTTATAATAGAAGGATTTGTAATCCTTTCGGTATATACTAGTAATGGAATTGCTGGGTCAAATGGTATTTCTAGTTCTAGATCTTTGAGGATCGCCACACTGTCTTCCACAATGGTTGAACTAATTTACACTCCCACCAACAATGTAAAAGCATTGCTATTTCTTGACATCCTTTCCAGCATCTTTTGTCTACTGATTTTTTAATGATTGCTATTCTAACTGGCATGAGATGGTATCTCATTGTGGTTTTGATTTGCATTTCTCTAACGACCAGTGATGATGAGCTTTTATTTTATGTGTTTGTTGGCTGCATAAATATCTCCTTTTGAGAAGTGCCTGTTCATATCCTTTGCCCACTTTTTGATGTTTTTTTTTTCTTCTAAATTTGTTTAAGTTCTTTGTAGATTCCAGATATTAGCCTTTTGTCAAATAGGTAGATTGCAAAAATTTACTCTCATTCTGTTGGTTGCCTTTTTACTTTGATGATAGTTTCTTTTGCTGTGCAGAAGTTGTTTAGTTTAATTAGATCCCATTTGTCTATTTTGGCATTTGTTGTCATTGCTTTTGGTGTTTTAGTCATGAAGTCCTTGCCCAAGCCTATGTTCTGAATGATATTGCCTAGGTTTTCTTCCAGGGTATTTATGGTTTGAGGTCTTATGTTTAAATGTTTAACCTATCTTGAGCTATTTGTTGTATAAGGTGTAAGGAAGGGATCCACTTTCAGCTTTCTGCATATGGCTAGCCAATTTTCTCAACACCATTTATTAAATAGGGAATCCTTTTGCCATTGCTTGATTTTGTCAGGTTTGTCAAAGATCAGATGGTCGTAGATGTGTGGCATTATTTCTGAGACCTCTGTTCTGTTTCATTGGTCTATATATCTGTTTTGGTACCAGTATCATGCTGTTTTGGTTACGGTAGCCTTGTAGTATGATTGAAGTCAGGTAGTGTGATGCCTCCAGCTTCCTCTTTTTTTTTTTTTTTTTTGTTTTGGATTGGGTATTCATTGATATTGAGGGCTCTTTTTTGGTTCCATATGAAATGTGACTTTTTTTTTACAATTATGTGAAGAAAGTCAATGGTAGCTTGATGGGAAGAGCATTGAATCTATAAATTACTTTGGGCAGTATGGCCATTTTCACGATACTGATTCTTCCTATCCATGAGTATGGAATGTTTTTCCATTTGTCTTCTCTCTGATTTCCTTGAGCAGAGGTTTGTAGTTCTCCTTAAAGAGGTACTTCACATCCTTTGTTAGTTGTATTCCTAGGTATTTTATTCTCTTTGTAGGAATAGTGAATGGGAGTTCACTCATGATTTGGCTTGCTGTTAGTCTGTTATTTGTGTATAGGAATGCCAGTGATTTTTGAACATTGGTTTTGTATCCTGAGACTTTCCTGAAGTTGCTTATCAGCTTAAGGAGATATTGGGCTGAGACTATGGAGTCTTCTAAATATGCAACCATGTCATCTGCAAATAGAGACAATTTGACTTCCTTTTTTCCTAATTGATTATCCTTTATTTATTTTTCTTGCCTGATTGCCCTGGCCAGAATTTCCAATACTATGTTGAATAGAAGTGGCGAGAGAGGGCATCCTTATCTTGTGCCTGTTTTCAAAGGGAATGCTTCCAGTTTTTGCCCATTCATTATGATATTGGCTGTGGGTTTGTCATACATAAATAGCTTTTATTATTTTGAGATACATTCCATCAGTACCTAATTTATTGAGAGTTTTTACCATAAAGAACTGTTGAATTTTGTCAAAGGCCTTTTCTGCATCTATTGAGATAATCATGTGGTTTTTGCCTTTGGTTCTGTTTATGTGATAGATTATGGTTATTGATTTGCATGTGTTGAACCAGCCTTGCATCCCAGGGATAAAGCTGACTTCATTGTGTTGGATAAGCTTTTTGATGTGCTGCTGGATTTGGGTTGCCAGTATTTTATTGAGGATTTTTGCATTGATGTTCATCAGGGACATTGGCCTGAAATTTTATTTTTTAGTTGTGTTTCTGCCAGGTTTTGGTATCATGATAATGTTAGCCTCATAAAATGAGTCAGGGAGGATTCCCTCTTTTTCTATGGTTTGGAATAGTTTCAGAAGGTGTGGTACAAGCTCCTCTTTGCACCTCTGGTAGAATTCAGGTGTGAACCTGTCTGGTCCTGGACTTGTTTTGGTTGGTAGGATATTAATTGCTGCCTTAATTTCAGAACTTGTTACTGGTCTATTCAGGGATATGACTTCTTCCTGGTTTATTCTTGGGAGGATGTAAGTGTCCAGGAATTTATCCATTTCTTCTAGATTTTCTGGTTTATTTCCATAGAGGTTTTTATAGTATTATCTGATTGTAGTTTGTATTTCCGTTGGATTGGTGGTGACATCACCTTTATAATTTTATTGCATCTATTTGATTTTTCTCTCTTTTCTTCTTTATTAGTCTGGCTAGTGGTCTATCTATTTTGTTGATCTTTTCAAAAAACCAGCTCCTGGACTCATGGATATTTTGAAGGGTTTTTCATGTCTCTGTCTCCTTCAGTTTTCCTCTCATCTTAGTTATTTCTTGACTTCTGCTAGCTTTTAAATTTGTTTGTTCTTGCTCCTCTTGTTCTTTTAATCATGACGTTAGAGTGTCAATTTTAGATTTTTCCTCCTTTCTCTTGTGGGCATTCAGTGCTATAAATTACCCTCTACACACTGCTTTAAATGTGTCCTAGAGATTCTGGTATCTTGTATCTTCATTCTCATTGGCTTCAAAGAACATTTTTATTTCTGCCTTCATTTCCTTGTTTATCCAGTAGTCATTCAAGAGCAGGTTTTCAGTTTCCATGTTGTTGTGCAGTTTTAAGTGAGTTTTTTAATCCTGAGTTCTAATTTGATTGCACTGTGGTCTGAGAGACTGTTTGCTATGATTTCCATTCTTTTGCATTTGCTGAGGAGTGTTTTACTTCCAATTATGTGGTCAATTTTAGAATAAGTGCAATGTGGTGCTGAGAAGAATGTATATTCTGTTGATTTGGGTTGGAGAGTTGTATAGACGTCCATTAGATCTGCTTGGTTCAGATCTGAGTTCAAGTCCTGGATTTCCTTATCAATTTTCTGCCTCATTAATCTGTCTAATATTGACAGTGGGGTGTTAAAGTCTACCCCTATTATCGTGTGGGAGTCTAAGTTTCTTTGTAGGTCTCTAAGAACTTGCTTTATGAACCTGGGTGCTCCTGTATTGGGTGCATGTATGTTTAGAATAGTTAGGTCTTCTTGTTGCATTGATCTCTTTGCTATTATGTAATGCCCTTCTTTTTTTCTTTTGATCTTTATTGATTTAAAGACTGTTTTATCAGAGACTAGGGTTGCAACCCTTTTTTTTTCTTTCCATTTGCTTGGTAAATATTCCTCCATCTCTTTATTTTGAGCCTATGTGTGTGTGTGTGAGATGGGACTCCTGAATATAGCACACTGATGAGTCTTGACTCTCCAATTTGCCAGTCTGTGCCTTGTAATTGGGGCATTTTGCCTATTTACATTTAAGGTTAATATTGTTGTGTGTGAATTTGATCCTACCATTATGATGCTAGCTGGTTGTTTTGCCCATTAATTGATATAGTTTCTTCATAGCATTGATGGTTTTACAAATTAGTATGTTTTTGCAGTGGCTGGTACCGGTTGTACCTTTCCTTGTTTAGTGCTCCCTCAGGAGCTCTTGTAAGGCAGGCCTGGTGGTGACAAAATCTCTTAGCATTTGCTTGTCTATAAAAGATTTTATTTCTCCTTCACTTATGAAGTTTAGTGTGGCTGGATATGAAATTCTGGGCTGAAAATTATTTTCTTTAAGAATGTTGAATATTGCTCCTACTCTCTTCTGGCTTGTAGGGTTTCTGCTGAGAGATCTTCTGTGAGTCAGGTTACCCACAAAGGGTAACCAACTTTTCTCTCTGGCTGCTCTTAGCATTTTTTCCTTCATTTCAACCTTGGTGAATCTGATGATTATGTGTCTTGGCATTGCTATTCTCGAGGAGTATCTTTGTGGTGTTCTCTGTAATTCCTGAATTTGAATGTCGGATTGTTTTGCTAGGTTGGGGAAGTTCTCCTAGATGATATCCTGGAGAGTGTTTTCCAACTTGGTTTCATTCCCTCTGTTGCTTTCAGGTACATTAATCAATCATAGATTTGGTCTTTTCACACGATCCCATATTTTTTGGAGGCTTCGTTCATTTCCTTTTACCTTTTTTCTCTAATCTTCTCACTTTATTTCACTGAGTTGATCCTCAATCTCTGATATCCTTTCTTCCACTTGATCCATTTGGCTATTGACACTCGTGTATGCTTCATGAAGTTCTTGTGCTGTGTTTTTCAGCTCCATATGGTTGTTTATATTTTTCTCTACACAGGTTTTTCTAGTTATCATTTCATCTAACCTTTTTTCAATGTTCTTATCTTCCTTGCATTGGGTTAGAACATGTTTCTTTAGCTCAGAGAAGTTTGTTTTTACCCACCTTCTGAAGCCTGCTTCTGTCAATTCGTCAAACTCATTCTCTGTCCAATTTTGTTCCCTTGCTGGTGAGGAGCTGTGATCCCTTGGAGAAGAAGCATTTTGGTTTTGGGAATTTTCAGCCTTTTCATTCTGTTCCCCTCCTCCCATCTTTGTGGATTTATCTACCTTTGGTCTTTGAAGTCAGTGGTTTTTTGATGGGGTCTCTCAGTGGACATCCTTTCTGTTGATGTTGAAACTATTTCTTTCTGTTTGTTAGTTTTCCTTCTAACAGGCCCCTGTGCTGCAGGTCTGCTGGAGTTTGCTGTAGGTCCACTCCAGATCCTGCTTCCCTGGGAATCACCAGTGGGGGCTGCAGAATAACAAAGATTGCTGCCTGTTCTTTCTTCTGGTAGGTTCATCCCAGAGCAGTACCCACCAGATGCCAGCCAGACCTCTCCTGTATGAGGTGTCTGTTGGCTCCTGCTGGGAGGTGAATCTCCCAATCAGGACACATGGGAGTCCGGGAACCACTTGAAGAGGCTAAATTTAAGCTCCTTATGGATGCTGGATCTTTGTTAAATAGTTTGCAAAATTTTTCTCCCATTATATAGTTTGTCTTTTTACTCTGTGGATAGTTTCTTTTGCTGTGCAGAAGCTCTTTGGTTTCATTAGATTCCATTTGTCAACTTTTGCTTTTGTTGCATTCTGTGGGTTGTCTTTTTACTCTGTTGATAGTTTCTTTTGCTGTGAAGAAGCTCTTCAGTTTAATTAGATCCTATTTGCTGTTTTTTGCTTTTATTGCAATTATTTTGGTGTATTTGTCATGAAATATTTGCCCATTCCTATGTCCAGAATATTACCTAGGTTGTCTTCCATGATTTTTATGGTTTTGAATTTTATATTTAAGTCTTTAATCCATCTTGAGTTAATTTTTGTATATGATGTAAGGGAGGGATCCAGTTTCAATCTTCTGCATATGGCTAGTCAGTTTTCCCAAAACCATTTATTTAACAGAGAGTCCTTTTCCCATTCCTTGTTTTTTTTAGCTTTGTTGGAGGTCATACAGTTGTAGGTGTTTGGCCTTATTCCTGGGCTCTTTATTCTGTCCCATTGGTCTATCTCTGTTTTTATACCAGTGTCAGGCTGTTTTGGTTACTGTAGCCTTGTAGTATAGTTTGAAGTCAGTTAGCGTGATGCTTCCAGCTTTGTTCTTTTTGCTTAGGATTGCCTTGGTTATTTGGGCTCTTTTTTGGTTCGAAGTGAATTTTAAATTAGTTTTTCCTAGTTTTGTGAAGACTGTAATTGGTAATTTGATAGAGATAGCATTGAATCTATACATTTCTCTGGGCAATATGTATGCCAGATAATTTTTTTATTAGTTGCTAGACTAATTGTGCATTGTACTCTATTGAGTACTGAGTATTCTTTTATTCCTATAAATATTCCCGAGCCTCTTTTTTTTTATGACACAGTTAAGTTACTTGGAAGTAGCTTGATCTTTTCAAACATTGCTATTAGGTTTGGTTAGGTAGAAACAAAGAAACCTTTAAACTAGGCCTCATTTTCCTTATTCCTGAGGCAATAAATTTCTGAGTAGTCTAGCCAATGTCCTGTGATTTGCAGGGCTCTCCACTTGGCTGATGGGAGCATGTAGTATTCCTGGTGCTGCTTGGGTCCTGAGGATTATGATAACTCCTTTGCTTCCTTTGCTCTGAACAAGTGATTTCGTCTATGCCTTTCTCCACCCCAATTCAGGTAGCTTCTTTACATACCAGTGCTAAGCATTATAGCGCTGAAAACTGGAGAGATCCTTTGTATATTTATCTCCTGTGCATCTCTCTCCTCTTTGGTATCTGCTTTGCTAAACCTGGGCCTGTCTGGACTTTCAACTTCATTTCTTCAACCCCAGAAGAGCCTCAAAGTCCACCTGGAATTCCTCTTCTTGTACTACAGGCATTTCATAGGCAGTAGCAGGGGCACTCAGAGGGCTCAGTTTTTTTTTTTTTTTTTTTTTGTTTGTTTGTTTGTTTGTTTTGCATCCAGGGATTACTGTTAACACATTTCTTTATGTGAAATGTCAAAAAACCATTTGTTATGTATCAGTTTAATTTGTTATGTATTAATAGTTTCATGCAGCAGGGTAAATTGGGTCACTGTTACACCATAATGGCTGGAAATGGAAGTGGAGCTTATATTTTTCTAGGAAGAAGCAGATAGTAAATAAAAAGATGAATAATGCAAATTCAGATTTAGGTTGTTCAGAGAGCATTCCGTGAACAGCTCTCTGAGGACTGACTTTCAGCTTGAGACCTGAGTGGTGAGAAGGAGGAAGGCATTCAGAGATGGGGAGGCAGAGGAATTTGGCATAGGGTAAAAATCTGGCATGTGTTAATTGCTTTATTTCCCAGAGTACCTAGCACTTTGCTTCTCACAATGTAGCTTCCATACCTGCAACACTGGCATTAGCAGGGATCTTTTGAGAAGTACAGAATTACAAGTCCCCTACTAAACTAGAATCTGCATTTAATAAGATTCCCAAGGGCTCATATGCACAGAGCACAGGTTTAATTTATATATTTTGGGGATGGGGAGAATAAATTCAGAAAGGTTTAGTGTTTTATCTTTGCACAGATTTATCATACTAAGTATTTGAGGAGTATAAAAAGAATAACTAATTGTTGAGAATAAAAAGCTTCCAGAATAAAAAATAAGTATTTATTGAGAATAAAAAGCGTCTAGATCAAGTATGATATATCCTGCCAATCCTTTATTAGAAAATTACATTGAATACAAACTTAATCAGTTTTGTAAGATCATTATCATTTGCTAGATAATGTAGTTTTTCAAACTCCAAACCCATCAGTTGTCAAGTCTTTGAAATGTGTTTTATAAATATTCTATAACGATCAAGATGCTCATAGTATAGAAATTTTATCATAGGGTAATGGTTAATGAAGGGGGATTGGCTTTGGAATCAGAATTGTTTGCTAGTCGATTGACCTGGGGGCAAGAACTTAAGTTCTTTGAGTTTCAGTTTTCCTATAAAAATGTAGTCAGCATGTTTCTAGATCTTTCCAGTCTGTGACAATAAAATGAAGTGACACTTTCTTTTAATGCCTCTATTAGGCAGAATTCTTCTGATTGTAAGAGACAGATATCCAGTTTAAACTAGCTTAGGAAAAAGAATTATTGGCTTTAGTGATCAAACCACAGGAAGTGCTGGACGGCTTCTAGATCTCAGTAATAATTATTGTCACTCATTACATGCCTCGTCAGCTATTTTCTGCAATTTAGATTTATTCTCCTCCAGGGATTTTTCTTCTGGTGAGAGACATGGTCTCCACCTGCTCTAAAACTTTAAATTTACATCATTAGAGAGGTTTGGAGATTAGATCTGTCTCATATCAAGCTGAAGAACCCAGGGCAGGAGCACTGATACTAATTGGTACACATGGAATAAGATGCCCATTCCTGAATCAATAAAGTCTGGCTGAATGAAAGTTTAGGTGTAATAGTTTCTAGAAGAAAGGACTGATCTTTATGATTGGCAAAAAAATACATTTTAAGTATATGAGTTCCAAAATATGACTATAAATTTTCATCCCATAGGTAAGGTAGTTAAATTTTTTTCTATGAGTTTACTTCACCCAGTTAATGTGTGAGACTACCAAAGGAATTTTAATATATTCTATTAATCTGTCTTACTGCTTCTTTATGCACCCTACCAGTTGTCCACACTCTCAATCATTGTTATTCCAGAGATATAGTGATGGAAAAAGACAGTCTCATAATCCTGCAAGCTATGTTTCCTAATATTAATTTGCTCCCATGTGGCATCATGTGCCAGGGCAAACTCAATGCCCACCAAAGAGAAATCTATGGGCATCCTGGACCCAGAGTCCTAAATCCTCAACTATTATTTCAGAGAAACTCATTTTTATGCCCACTCCAAAGCCTGCCCCATCATGGCTGACATAATTCTTTCAGAGGAATTCTCATCCACACCCACAGCTACGGTTGAATCTCCATTACTCAGAAAAGAAAATGAAAATATTGAACATTATGCCTCTAAAAGTCTGTGTTATTTATTCATAAATAACTCTATGTGATTAACACTAATGCATATGTAGGACATCTTTCTCTTGTTCTAGCAGAGCACAGTCAGGCTAAAGATGAATTCAGTTTACATTGTTTGAACATTGCACATCTGAATCTTCAACACCAACATTCATATTTATGGTGACTTCACAGATTTCTTCATGATATTTCTCTCAAAATATGTCTTATTCTTAAGAACAGCAACTAGTGGAAACCCCCCTGTGCTAGTTTTGTAGAATGAACAAGGCCAAATTAAGTTTCTTCACGAGGCATATCAATAAGGTCAGTAATAATGTCTTGTTTGGATAATCAAAATAGATACCATATGGGTAGTCTTTAAAGTGTTCTATATTTGCAGTATGAGTAAGCTGTGGTGGTTATTTATTGTAGAAGCGGTTTATCAGATGAGACTCTTGGCTGTGCATGTGATTTATCATCTAGTATAGTTCCATAGAGCTAAGGTGGTATTCATTCATTTAACTAATTTTTGCATGCTTTTATCCACTTTTTGAAAAATTTTATTGAATTCTTATTATATATTCAGCACCACAATAGACCCTGGGAAAACAGAGAACAAGACAGACTTAGTCTGTACTGTCATAGAACATAGATGTTAGCGGAACCTTTTGAATGAAGCCCTAAATCACTATCTGTTTTCCCTCTTGGTGGAAAACAATGTCTAAAAAATCTTCCATGCTTTTATGAAGAGAGCTGCATTGTTGTTATCCCTGATGTCCTGACCTGACTCTGGGAATTATATTTAGTTTACCATAATGGTTCATTCATTCATTCAGCTGAATGGCATTCTTTGCTTCCTGTCTCCAGCAGATCTATGTCTACTGGACAACAGCGATTAGAATTTCATGGTGAGAGAACTGATACCACGATACACTTTAAAAATATTTTTGTTCTTCTTATGTAATCAGGCATTTTAATAAAGGAAATAACTCTTATTTATTGCTGATTATACCACTAAACTCTTTTCCCAGTGGATGTTCCAATGGAAAAGAAATGATTTGCTGCTGAAAATGATTTGCTGCTTATTTTGTACATGTTCTTGAAGTAATCTGAGACATTATTGTTATACTGTTGTAATTTGACTTGAATGAGTCCAATAGTCATTATTATATTAACTTGCTATTCACAGGGAAGTAAAAGAAAACAGAAATAGGTGAAATAACTTGAGAAAACAAGACAATCTACATATATTTTACTTGTGTAGATTGCAAAGTAAACAATAATTTGTTTTTCTGAGCCCATTTCTCCTTCTACCTCCTGCCGTAATTCTTTGTCCCTCTTTTCCAGTCTTCTGAAGCACAATTGTTGATACTCCAATTTCTCTCATCCTATGAACTGCTCTTGTGAAAGTCCCCAACAACTTCTTTGTTTTTACATGTAAGTGCTGTTCTCAGTACTTAACTGACTCAGGCAATGGAAATGCCATCCTTCAACTTTCTCAGATCAAATCCTTGACACTATCTGTGATTTCTGTTTTTCTCTTGTATCCCACATAGTAGCATCCTTCAGTAAATATAATTGGATTTACCTGCAGAAACACATCCACAATTCTACCATTTTTCACCTGCTTCATGCATTTCTTGCTTCTAACTGTTTTCTCTGATTCTTCCCTTACTTACCTCTTTCTGTTCTTTTTACTTGTTCTCCTTGTCTGGAAAACTGACTCAACCATAGAGCTTCATTGTCCACTACTTCACTTCCCTCAAGTCTTTACTCAGATGTCACTGCAGTGAGGTTTTCTCTGGCTACCTTAATGAACATTAGAAGTAGAGACACTCCTTTTTCTCCTTCTCCTTTCTTGCCTTATATTTCTTCATTGTACTTACAATCATCTCACATATTATGTTTTGCTCATATGCCTATTTATTCTTTGACTGCCTCATTTCCTTTCCTCCAACTAGTATTTTTGAATGTTTTATTTCCCTGCTATATCCCCAGTTGCCAGGACAGTGCGTATTAAGTATCTGGCACATAAGAAGTGTTTAAATATTAATTTTTTGAAGAGAAATAAATTTTATTGTAATTAGGATAATTTTCATTGAGTTGGTAATGGTCTGAATAGGTTTGTTTTCTATAGACCTGGTTTACTGAGGGAGAATATCATGCTTTTAGATTCAACCACAATTTTAAAATAAAAATGACATATTAAAACAACAAAGTATTAATCTTAAAAGCACTCCTTCTTGCTTTATGTGATTTTAATTTACTTAGATTAAATAACACATTTCATTTCTAGATCTTTCTTTTCATTAATGTGAGAATTGTTTTGGAATGACATAGAACAGGCTGAGCTCTTGATCTTACAAATGCTTCTATAGATACCAGAGTCAAGTGGAGCAGTGATATCTTAGGGTGTGATAACTACTCACTTGTTAACTTATCTGTCCCTCATTTTTTCTATATTATTCTGTGTCTCTTTTGCTGAATATTGAATTATATTTTTTGAGGGCTAGTATCCCTGTCTTTGTGATTATCTCATTTAAGCTGAAAAGTATCATTGAATTTCTTGAGAAAGCTCTGTTGTTCTCTCTTAATATCTTTAAAATGGAAAGGAAATATTACCAAGAGAAGCCATTTTTGACAGTTTAAGTGACTGAGGACCTTAATGCTATGAAGTATACTATTAGATTAGCATGTAGGAGAATTCTGACTGAGATTGCGGCAAGCAGTGCCATCAGACAAATACCAAAGGACAAGGACTTCTTCCAAACCCACTTTTGGTAATTTTTTTTTTTTCTGGGACTAACACTTCCAGTGGGTCCCAATAGCTCTTCTACAGGAGTCAAAATTGTACATGAACATAGAAATCATGAATAGCTCCTCATAATATGTGGGTGATGTTTGTGTCAGTGAAGAAATATGTTAGTACATATATAGCCCTATTGAGTCTTGCTCTAAAGGATATGACAGTTTTTTAGGAAAACTGAAATAGACAATAGTACATTAACATAAATTTATGGCATAAGAATAGATTGTAAGAATATTTATAAAGGGTTTAGACAGTTTGATTTAGTGGAAAAAATATTTTTAGACTTACAAACTGTGACCCAACAATTGTTGAAACAAACATTTAGGATAATTGGTGCATAAATGAAAAGTCAGAAATTCTTTTAAATGTTGGTGTTTCCTCAGAAATCCATTCATTGAGTTCCTCTAACTTTATATAACCTCTTAAAGAAACACCATCCATACTTAGAATTTCTCCTGCTCCCAAATCCGTATTTCCAACTCTTTACTGACAGTCTGCATTTGGACATTCTCTAGCCTTCTCAAACTCAATTGAACAATGATAATAGCCACAATTTGTTGAGGGATTACCATTTTGCTAGGCAGTATACTAAATGCTTTATTTGCATTAGCTGACTAACCCTCAGAACAATTCTGAGTTGGTTCTTTTATTGCCTTAGTTTTATAGATAAAGAAACAGTCTTCAGGAGTCACTTAATATCCATGTGACTTACTCAAGGTCACGTGGATATTAAATGACATTTCTAAGTGCAAAGCCTATGTTCTTAACCACTGTGATTATTTTCAAAATATAATTCTTCAGGTGTTCTCTCAAATTGCTTCTTTTATTTATTTATTTTTAAATTTGTGTATATTGTTTAATGACACCACTATCCATTAAGCCAGAATCCTAAACATATTTATCCTCCTCATTCACTGTATCTGAATGGTCAGCAATTCACATCTATTTTTCCTCCTTTATCTCTTGGAGCCATTTCCTTTTATCCATCCTCAATACAGCTTCATAGTTCTGGCTCTTTTCTTATTTTATTAGTTTACTAACTAGCCTCCCTGCCACCAATCTTACCCCAACATTTTCCATGTTATAGCTTAAGTGATCTTTCTAACTGTTTAAGATCTTTAAAGATCTTCCCTATCACCTATAGGATAAACCCAATCTCCTGAGTATAGCAGATAGGGAATTTTGTAATCTGTTTCTTGCCCTCATGTTCATCTTTCTTTCCTGCCACTTCCTTTTATGTATCCAGTGTTTCAGTCATAGACAACTTCTTATAGTTCTTGAACATGCTATTCTTCCTTTCTGGAATACTTCTATTCTCCCCTGTAATCCATTTTATACCTTTATTACAGTAGCTATCATATGAACTATTAAATAAATATCATCTTTTTCCACTTCCAAGTACTGTCTTTGACACTGAATCAGAATTTATTGGAAATTTGTGAATTGTCATCTCTAAAGAAGAGAGAGTGGTAGGCTTGGAGAAAGTGATGTTGTGTCTTATTTGGCCAAAGAAAGACTTAAACCATCTGGCTCAGGAGATTACCACTGTAAGATTTCTCACTCTGACACAGTAGTTATCACCCCAATTATTTTGTGTCAAGAAATGGGATCCCATACACCTTCCTCAGTCTTTTCTGAATGAACTGAAGAAGCCTAAATAGGAGGCAGCATTTGCATGCAACATTGTTGCTAGAAATGCTTTATTTTTGGCTTGACAAGCTTCTTTTAAAACTGTCTGGCCATAGTACCAACTCTGAGTTTGGATCTGGTGCTCTTATTCTTCTTTGTGGTAATTAGAATTGGAGCAAACATTTTACTGGAAACCTTTACAAGTTAGAGATCAATTATAACATGATGCAAAAAGCAAGTGCTTTGGAGGCAGATAGCTTGGGTTGGGATTTCTGCTGCTTATAGCTGTGTGAAATTCACCAAGTTATTTAACTTCACTCAGCTTCAGTTTCTTCATATGTAAGTGCAGGTAAAATGCATACTTGTCAGGGTTGATATGAGGGGTAAATTAAATAATTATATAAAAGATTTGGCACATACCTCACATGTTATAAACATTAAATAAATGATAGGTTTCATTTTTAAACAGTGGATGGCACATTGTCCAAATAATCCTAATATAGTGCTACATATTGTCTTCTAAATAATTATAAATATTTAAGCCAGGTGTTTTTCTTTTAAGAAAAAAGCTGTAGTTACAATAATGGAAAGTGTTCATATAAAATTTGGAATAGGCGATACAAAGGTTTTTGTATCAGAAGCCCTTGTGAAAAACACAGAATCATTGTCCTCACCCCAGTTTACTAGGTTAGGATCTTTGGATATGGGACATAGGAATCAAAAATTTTCAGAAGCATCTGAGGTTATTCTCAAGTACCTCAAGGGTATTCTGGCAAACTCTTTTGTATGTTTTAAAGTTGATCTTGGATATGATGTTAATTGGGAAGTCTTTCCTAATATCTCCTTCCTCCACCCCAGTCTGCAACAGGTGTCCATTCTATTTCTGTGATATACCTGTCATGTTGTCCTTGGACATGTCTGATTGTTTGTGTCCCTTCCAGACTGTCAGATCCCTGGGGGCAGGGACTTTGCCTTTCCAGTGTCTTGCATAGTATTGAGCCCATAGGAAGTATTAGTAAATATCTATTAAATGAATAAACAAGTTTTTGTGCATCTTTCTCGATGTATGAGAGGATGTTTCTGAAAAGTATCATTTAATTCAAGCACTTATATGAAAATTAATTTTCTCACAGAAATAAAAGTAAATTTCAGTTATTTTGTTTTTACTATTTTATTAATATTGAATTAAGGTAATTTTTTATCTTAAGTTTTCTCTGTACATTTATTTAAGTGCCTTGCATTTCTTCATGTTATCATTGGTATTTTATATTTCAGGATGGATAATGCAGCAGACAATATGGCTTTAAGTTTCAGAAGCCTAAATCTAGTTGGACACAGGTTCTAAATAATAGCACTGTGAGAAAAGATGAAGAGCCAGGCTGCCCCTATCAAAAGATTCTCCAGAATAGAGGAGAGGAAGAATTGGAAGTAAGTAAGAAGCTTATCTGTCGATGTGTAACTTTAAGAAAGGGCCTCGTCTTTTTTCCACTAACTGAGCCCTGGTTTGGCATTGGGAAGACAGAGAAAATGACAGGTAATTCAGTTGGATTTACAGAATTTGAAAGTTGACACAACTTGTGTCCCATTCCCAATTAGAGGGATGGAAAATTTCCCCCATTCCTGATGCAGCCTGAAAGAAGTAGGATAGACATATTCATATAGTAATAAAGGATCAAATCTAAGAAGTTATTTGGATATTATGATTTTCTGATTAAGGACTTCCATTTCATAAATGCAGCATAATTCCATTGTTTTAAATGTGATGGAAATAATAAATATAAAAGAATATCATTCCCCACCTCCAGAATTGTTAAAAGGAGTCTATAATGAAACATGCTGAAATGTTTACAGTGACCATTTCTGGTTGGTGGAATTATGAATGACTGTCATTTTCATCTTTATACTGCTCTGAATTTAAAAAAAAATTCATAGCGAAAGGGCTTTTTTTTAACCTTGGTTTGTCATTACTCATCCTTTAGTTTAGGTTTCATCTTCCTCAGTTACAAACTCATTAGTTGGGCATTCATTATGTCCCTACTTGATATTCCTTTAATATTTTGGATAACTCATTGTCTATCACCATAGGACATTGAAATAATCACCTGTTAACAATTCTAGAGAGGTGGGGATCCTATCTTATTTATCTTTGTACTATCACATAGTACAAAATCTGTGCTTAGTCTTTGTTAAATTGTCTAATAAAAAAAGGTCTACATAAGATTATTTTATGCTTTGCTCAAATTATAGTTTCAGGTCAGATTTTCTCTCTGTTAGGAAAAAAAATCCCTTTACATAAATAATACGAAAAGACGTGAACTGTGGAACAATCTGAAAATTACAGCAAAAAGAAAAAAATTCAGGTTCTTAGGTAATGTAAGACCATGTTAAATGCATCTGAACACTCTTTGTTCACTAATAGTTTGGCTGCTTATGATGAAGCTGAGAAATTGCTATAGGTACATTTTGATTTTTTCTTCTCTTTTTCCCATATGACATTTGCCATCTTTCTTTGACAGACAGAGTGCAAACTCAGTAGTAAACACAAATATTTTTCTTGTCTGTCATCATTTGAGAATGTTTACTAAAATTTACACATAGAACACTGTGAATAATGATTATTTTAGTGTAAGTTTTCATAATGGGAAAGAAAAGGACATGTTAAGGATTAGTTACAAGATTAACTCTGTAAGTGTGATATTGATTATTTTCAAGTAAGGAATAGAGATGATACATTCAGGACCATTTAACAAAGACAGTGATAATTAGGCTTAAAGGCTGATAATTGGAGAAACAATAAGTTGAGGCATGCATATATTCCTCATTTAAATAACAAGTGAAGGAAAATTAGATCTTTGCACAAAAACAAATCCCCTAAAGATTTTAAATCTCTGTCGTAAGGGTGAGAAAAATGCTATTAAAAGTTAGTCATTTTGTCTTATGGTCTACCTCTGATTTTTGCAAAAAAAATTTTTTTTATTTAAATAGCGCTTTGCTGAATGATGCTATCTTTGTTTTCTTCTAAATTATCTCTTTAAGCTCAGGGGCTATGTCTTATTATTTGTTTCTGTACGGTTGCTAGCACATGGTAGGTACTCAAATTTTTATTGAATTGAGTTAAATTGAATTAAGATGCTGCCCTCTAGAACTCAATCTGGAGAATAGGCCTTCTATGTGTTTCCCTGTAGGAGGAAATTGGAACAAGAAGTCAAAATTGGGTCTTTGTTCCCATCTTCAGAAGTAGAAAAACCAGTCATGAACTAAGAGAAGTGGGACTAAGAGGTCTTTTCTGCTTTGTTTTGTTTTTTTGAGATGGAGTCTTGCTCTGTTGCCCAGGCTGGAGTGCAGTGGTGTGATCTCGGCTCACTGCAACCTCTGCCTTCTGGGTTCAAGTGATTCTGCTGCCTCAGTCTCCTAAGTAGCTGAGATTACAGGCACATGCCACCACACCTGGCTAATTTTTGTATTTTTAGTAGAAACAGGGTTTTACTATGTTGGTCAGGCTGGCCTTGAACTCCTGACCTCATGATCTACCCACCTTGGCGTCCCAACGTGCTGGGATTACAGGTGTGAGCCACCGTGCCCGGCTGAGGGTTTTTTTAAACATGGACATTAGCCCAATATTGGAATGGGCTCCCTAATTACTTATTTTATAATTCCTTTTCATAGTTGAGGACTAGAATCACTATCAGGTTGGAGTTCAAGAACATCTGTAATGTGATTTGACACTTTTAAATTTTAGTATTATATAGAGTTCCTTATTATATGCCAGTTTTTAGAATGGGCATTCTTACTCTTTTCCTTAATAGTTAAATGTCATTATTTTTAAGCTGTCAAGAAAGCATTTTTGGTATCTCTTGAGTTGGTCAAATTAAACAAAATACTTTTGATATACAGTTGACCCTTGAACAACAGGGGTTTGAGCTGCATGAGTCCACTTATTTGTAGATTTTCTTCTACCTCTGCCACCCCTGAGACAGCAAGACCAATATTCCTTCTCATCCTCAGCCTACTCAAAGTGAAGATGATGAGGATGATGACTTTATGATGATCCACTTTCACATAATTAACAGGAAATATATATTCTCTTCTTTATGATTTACTTAACACTTTCTTTTTTCTAGCTTGCTTTATGGTAGGAATACAGTATATAAAACATATAACATAGAAAATGCCTGTTAATTGACTATTTTTTTATTATTAAGGCTTTTGGTCAACAGTAGGCTATTCGTAGTTAAGTCTGAGGGTAGTCAAAGGTTATACATATTTTCAACTGCTCAGAGGCTTGGTCCATCTAACTCCTACATCACTAATAGTTTTAAAACAAACTTTAGTCAATTGTATTTGGCAAGGGTCAACTGTATTTGGCAAATCTTCACAATATGCTTTAAGTTGTTGAGAACATTTATATAGGTCTCAAAGGATAAGAGGTACAAAGAAATGAAACACAAATAAATGACATAAATAGTGCTGTGATGCATTTTCATACGTGAAAAATAGTAATTTTTTGAAATATTCTTTAGTAATATTACCACTAATATAGTATTACTGTTCAGATCATATTTCTGAACTCATTGCAACCTGAAATTTAGTTATTTTATGTTAAAAAGGGCCAAAGCAAAGAACTTTGAGATCTAAGCCGGAAACTCAATACCACTAGAACTGAAAGTGTTTGCTTGAAACACCAGTGTTGGCAATACCTTTAGAATCCAGTGTTTTCTTCCAATACAATCAATACTAGATGGTCTTTCCTCTAAGATAAACATTATATTAATGTGCATATCTTAACACCCGGGGCTTAAAATAGCAAAAGGAGGTAGGAACTGAAAGTACATTGAATCCATGCTGACTTGCATACTTAAGGGATTAGTAAAAATTGAGGTCAGCAAGAGTCCCAAGATACAGAAGAGATCAAGGAAGGAAGCACACCATGGTGGCTATATTCCTTTCCTACTGGCCACAACATGGGTAGCTGGACAGGAAGGTGGCTCTTCTGTTTAGTGCTTTCTGGTTTTCCTCTGTCTGTATGGTTGGCTTGTGGCCGATTCCTACTTTTATTTCATTTTTCGGAGAGGAAAATTCCACTTTAATATTGCTGTGTATGACAGGAAGTAGCGTAGTACCTCACACATAGTAGTACTGATTGAGTGAAAATCAGACTATTGTGTTATTCCAGTAGGATGTCTGGAACATTTACTTCGTTGGACAAATTCAGTCTTGCAATACTTTAATGTGACGATTGAAATCATTGCTGTCAAATTGTACTAATAGAATCTCATTGGATTTCTAAATAGGAGCAGGCTAAACAGGAACCTATTTTTAATCATCTCAGATCCAAGGAAATTTTACTGTAGTGGAAAAAGCTCCAGAGTGAAAGAAATATAAAATTTACCCGTGAGTATTTTTCAAAAAGTATATCCTCACCTACTTCTTCTCACTCCCACCAAGGACATGTCAGTACCTCCAAGCTAGATACTGTAGTTGAGAAAAAGTTGTTCATGCAATTTGTATTTCCTGTTCCCATCCATGTCTCTTCACTTTTTGAGTATGAAAATCAATGGAGAAGTTGAGCTGTAAAATTATGTGATTTTGCTAGCAAAAATTCTACTACCTAATGATGGTTTTCTTCCTAGGAGTTATTGGTTTTATCCATATCTTCTTCATTGGGACTTATTTAGTATGTGGATACATTCTCTCAGGTCATGGACCTTAATTCTAATATATTCTATTAGATAGGTAGCGGATTAAATGAGGATCATTTTCTCTTTCTCCACTTTGTTTTGCTTGGCTAGTATTTGACATCTTGGATCAGAGAACTTTAGATACATAGGCTTTCTTGATCTTTAGAAATAGATTGTCTGCAATCTGGCTGAGTCCTACTATATTGTCAGAAAAAGTAGCTCTGGCATATAGTAAGCACTCAAGCAATGGTTGTTCCAGCAAAGTACCTTTGTAGTTTAATAATATGCATTTTAAGAAAATACTGATAAAAAGTAATTTTACTTTCATTTCGGCTTTTGATATTAAGGGCCAGACTTTTTCTTAGTTATATTTAAATTAATTTTGAAGGAATAAAAACAGGATAAAATAGGCTTAATGGGATAGAAATAATCTTTCTAAAGTGGAGTTATTATTTTTATTCTAATAAATTGTTTGTGATTGTTGATTCTGGTCATTTGAATGAGAAGGTAGCTTTTATTCATCAGTCTGTGGTAGACCAAATTGAGCCCCATATCTGTAAATTCCTAGTTAGATATCTTGTTATTTAAATCCTTGGTATCAACTCAGTATACTATGCACAAAGTAGCCACTTAAATATACTAATCATTAGGGTTTTAAAAATAATTTTTTGATAAAAATAATAGAAGGTTGTTGTAAATAATTGTCAATACAATTCTCAATAGAAGGAAAATAAAAGTTATCCATAATTCTAACTGCAATGAGCATCATGGAAAATTTTGATGTATTGCTTAAAATAATTTAATATTCGCTCCTGCTGATGAAAGGTTTTAGAATCTGGTGAAAATTTTCTTATTTAAGATAAACTATGTTAATAATTTTTAGTCATCTTTTAATCCTTGAAAGTTCTTTACTGCTCTTCATTTGTAACCTCTGTACACTTAGTCTGGAGTTCACTGATATATGGGCTTCATTACTTAAAATACTCTAAATCTACAGTAAGTTTTAGGAAATATGTGTAGTTACTCGATGATATTCACCAACTACTTCCTACAAAAGAGCTTGTGTTTTCTTCCATGGATTATTTAAATAATCCCCTAGCCCGGTTTTGTTGAGACTTTTAGGCAAAGGGGTATGTGCTTGGGTTTCATTGTCTTTTCAAAGTGCTTTAGTATCTTGATCATTCCTACTATCAAAATATTTTATTTCTCTGTCATTTTTGTTGGGAAATCATAGAAAAACATATGCTTTATTTTTAATAGTGTGATTTACCCAAGTTTTTCACTTTTAAAATACTGAAAATATCTGTCCAATCCTTATTGAGTCAACTATGACTTAAATGCTTGATTTTGTTATCGTTGGTGGTGAATAGTTCAGTCTCACTAAGACATGCTAATATTAAAGTCATCTTATCTCTTTTAAAAGTCCCCAGGTACTCGGAGTGGGACACCTAGTAAACCTTATTTTCATCATCTTGCTTGAATTATGTCTCCTATGGGGTTCTGGGAATGAAGCGAGTTGCCTCAAAGTGTCAAAATCAGACTGATTTGGTTGGAGGCCAACTTGGACTAGTCTATATGAGAAGTGAGCATCTTAGGTGAGATTCTTAATGCCCATTAGACTTGTAGCATTGTATGCTGTATTTTATAGTAGTAGCCAGGTGTGGGCAGTGATACAGGGCTTGGGGGATCTCCCTTACCGGCCCAGGGATCCAAGGCATTCAGTGCAAAACCTGGCCAGCAGCCCGAGTGAGTAGGAGCCATGTGACTCTGGTGAGTTGGAGTGTGCAATTGCCTCCTGCTTCAGAGCTACCTGATCCGAATACTAAGCAGAGCGAGTGCCGGGCTCAGTGTAAGACACTGAAGACACTGCAGAGCAAAGTGCTTATTCCAGAGGCGTTACAAAACATGGAGATTAAAGACCAGGGAGCCCAAATGGAGCCGCTGCTGCCTACGGTAAGAGACAACCTGCTATCACATAAATTAACCGCGTTTGCTGCAAAACCTGTTAGGCAAGTGGTCTGCTAGCTAGGTGCAGCGAGTGTACTTTTGGGGTGGTGGATAGCTCCCACGACATATGGACAGGGGTCTCCTCCCATCTTGAGAGACTGAAATGCATAAAGCAAAGCACACGATCCCCCCCCTTTCTCAATATGGATGCACTACGGTGATGAAATGTTTCATGTTTGCTGCTGTATGAAGAAATGGCTAGGTTATTAGCAGCAGGGGCAGTTACGTGTCTCTCTGCCTGCCTGTCACCGCTTATCTCTCTATTTCTCAGGTTGTGTGGTGGTTTAAGCCCTTACAACGAAGCCCCCTTTTATCATGTTTAATCCCTGTTGAATTTCCTCCCCCTGCCTCATCGCCAGGCAGTGAGGTGAGGGAATCTGCTGCTGTTGCAGCTCTAGAGATTTAGTCTCCACAGAAACCCGGCGAAAGAACAGAAGGATCGTGTGTGTGTGTGTGTGTGTGTGTGTGTGTGTGTGTGTGTGTGTGTGTTAGTCTCTCTTTCTCGAAGGGAAATATGTCATGGTTTTTGTACAAAGAAGGTATGCATTTTTGGGGGACAGGCACACAAGTCAGATTTGAATATCAGAAAGGTTTCTGAACTGTCATTTGGTAATAGCCCATCTGTTTATCTCTGGGTTCTTAAGCTGTTTCCCTAAATTTAGTTTTTGTATAAGTGATTGATTTGCCTATCCTTTCCACAATCTCTCTGTCTGGCTCGCAGACTTTGGAGATCTTCAGACAACATCTTTTTCAGTCTGGAGCGGCTGCTGTTGCTGTGTTTAACGAAAAAGGGAAAAAAAAAAGAACACAGTATTTTCTTGATGCAACAGAGATGACAGTCGTAGCTTCCAGCCATCTATCAATGCTATTTCAGCAGAAATCCCCTCCCGGCACCAAACCAGACAGCGGGCTGTTTCTCAGCTCCCTGTTACTAAGGTTGGTGACCCACCTGCACGGAAGGGACTGGCGGTGAGCTGTCCATTTCCGAGTCCATTCCTAGGCTTTCAACAAAATGCTTCCGTAGGAGGAGTGGGCATATTCTGGGCCACTGTATTTTCAGGGCCTTACCTCTCCTGCCGGGCTCAAATGCTGCAAAAAGATTCCAGTTTGCATCCCCGGAATCAGCTTTGGCGACTGAGCATGCCCAGTTCTCCTAAGGACGCCAGGTTTGGGCAGGGAGGGAGCAGAGTGATGGGAAGAATGGAAGGAGTTACCACCAAGAATAGAACCTCAATAGAGGGCAGGGGCAGTGTGGGGGTAGGGGGCTGGGAGAAAGGGAACTGGAGAAGGAAGTATGTCAATTACCCTGCCTGCCTAAAAATACAGATGTTTCCTTGTGGTATCAAAGTGGAGTAATAAAAAAGTAAGTGTAAAAGATTTGCCCATCTTCCCAAACTTGAACAAATACATAAATTAGGATTCTGTTAGTACTCAGAATAATGTTAACTATACCAGGCAACTCTTGTTCTCTGGATGAGAGAAAGGAACTATGCACAGGAATCGTGGTATGGGGATTTGGAGAAGGTTAGATATAGGGAACCCCCCCCACCCTTTTTTTTTTGGCTGGCAGTGGGGGTGGGGTGTTGGAACCTGTCCTAGAAAAGAAGGCTGAAGCCAGTTTGATGTGGCTTATGGATCGTCACTTGTGGGGAACAGTTAAAGGGCTTAGGACCAAATGTGGATTAACTAGAGGAATTTAAAAGAGGATGACATTACTGGGCTAGATGGACAACTAATTTATAGCTTCAAAGAGCAGAGAAAATACAAGTCTTTCCAGAAAAGTAGGTCTACAATACATCTGATGGAAATTTTTGAAGGCCAGAGTCAAAAGTTTGCATGTCGTGAGCTTAATGGCCAGTAGAAAATAGTGACAGTTTAATGGTAAGAGAGAATCATATTAGCAGATCGTTAATAAGAAAAACAAGCCTGAGGGGCTAGAGAGGATGCTGAATTACTGGTTCAGTTTTATACTTGTATAGCAACTCCCCCAGTTGCTTTTATGATCTTTTCTTTGTTTAGTTTTCAAAACAAACATGTTAATGCAGATTTGATCATTTTAATTTTCAAGGTGAGAAATTGAGGCACAGGGAGTTTGAATAACATGTCTAAGATCACCCAGTGATGAAACCAGGACTGAAATATAGGTCATCTAAAACTAGTTCAGAAATTTTTTTAAAAATTCAATATTTTTTACATTACATTCTTAACCAGGCTTAACATGATCAGTTCCTGGACTGAAGTTTTCATACTTGGGCTGTGTTTTAGAAAATTAATCAAATGACTTTGCAGATAATTATGTGAGAGGCAAAATGGTATAATATTTAGAAGGCAGTCAAGGCCCAACACTGCTATTTGTTTGTTATATGATATTGGGAAGGTTATAAGTTATAGTTCCTTCAACTGAAAAATGAAAAGGTAATTTTACTATATATCTCCTGAGTTTTGGGGTAAGTTAAATGACTTATATAAAGTTCCTGGCATTGAGTAAGTGTTCAGTAAAACTTATTTGCTATTGTCATTGTTACTGCTGCTATAAAATGAATATATCATTGCTATATTCATCTCAATATAGATACTGAGATAATGTAAAGGTTTCAGTTTTTATGAAAAGTGGCTTGTCAGTCCTGTCTATCAAGAAGGAACAGTAGAATGGAGCACTGGAAAGAGTCTTCATAGTGGAGGTGGGAGATGGAGTTTTTTAGTTATAATTATAAAAACTTTGCAATATTCTTGGAAAGGCAATTGGACAGGCATTAAAAGCCAAAAGTAGATATGGGACAGAAGTAGTCAGAGGTAGATAGATAGAGAAATGAGGGAGAAAGAAAAATAATAAGAATGGGTAAGTATGTCAAATGAGTGAATATATTAATCCTGACTCAAGTGAAATGGAGGAACAGATTCTCAGTAAGCCTCCCAGGGTTTACCTCCATTTAGTATAGTATATATAAAGTACATTTGAAGGATATGGGCGGAGGAGGCCTAGATATATTTCTCTTTTTTCCCAGTCCTTCTTAGGAAGCTTCAGTGATAATTTCCTTTTGCTGGACAAGCCATCATTGCATTTCGTACACTCTAATCACTCTAAGGGTCAGGGCATTCACTCTTGTTGGCTCAGTGTACAGTTTGGTTTTCTAGCTACTGGCTGTTATGTCTGAAAATATAGAAAAAGTGTGTCATAAAGATGCATTCTCTTAAGTGCCTACTGTTGGCCAAACACATTCTTGGTGCTTGAGATACAGCAATAAATAAGGCAGGCAAACACTCTATATATGTGAAACCTCACACTCTAGCTAGACTACAAATAGGACTTGATTTAACTTTTTAAGAGACTGCTGCTTTCTCCTCAAATACTTAATCATCATTATAATCTTTTTGAGATGGATGTATATGGAGAATATATGTAACAGTAATAATGGTGATATTTTAGTAAGATGGAATTAACCTTTTAAAAGTATGAAGCCCAATATTTAGGATTGCATTATGATTTCACATTTTCTTTGATATTCAATGTCGAATTTGCTTTTAGGAATAACCTAGCCATTTAAAAATTATCAGGCCATGGAAGAACCTTCCAGGAGAATATATAACAAATATTTATATCTCATGACATTTAATCTTGGGTGATCTACAGTGAGTCCTCTTTGGATCCGTTCTAAGATTCTGAGCTTACTCATAAAATTTCCCTACTGTATGAAACTATAGTAAAGTTCACTTTTAAAAAGTAATTTGATAATATAGGATAGATGATTAGATTTAGTACTTTTAGAAAATGCTAATTCCATATTTCAAATGGCTCAGTTTGTTGAATTGTTTTATTTGTGGAAAAAGGTTACAAAAAAATCTTTAGTATTATTAAATCAGGGAAAAAATGGGACTAAAATGTCAGAGTAACAAAAAGAGCACATGGATTGGCTAGGAAATACTGCTTTTTCTATTTAATTTCAAATGAAATTATAATCTGAGTTTAAAGGAAACATAATCACTATACCTTGTAGTCTGTAGGAAGCAAAATGCAGTATAAGAAATTAATTTCTGGCCGGGCGCGGTGGCTCAAGCCTGTAATCCCAGCACTTTGGGAGGCCGAGGTGGGCGGATCACGAGGTCAAGAGATCGAGGCCATCCTGGTCAACACGGTGAAACCCCGTCTCTACTAAAACTACAAAAAGAAATTAGCTGGGCATGGTGGTGCGTGCCTGTAATCCCAGCTACTCAGGAGGCTGAGGCAGGAGAATTGCCTGAACCCAGGAGACGGAGGTTGCGGTGAGCCGAGATCGCGCCATTGCATTCCAGCCGGGGTAACAAGAGCGAAACTCCGTCTCAAAAAAAAAAAAAAAAAAAAGAAATTAATTTCTATTTCTACTTTCATGACTTGAATTGTTACTCTAGCATGGTGAGTGACTGTGGAAATAAAATACATATATATGATGCTTATGTTGAGAATGAGTGGTAGAAACTGTAGGCTATGGGTATTACGTTCACTTACTTATTAGTATTATGTTTATGATAAAAATATTGAGATCACATTAGGAAGTGGGCTAGTTTATGATGAAGAGTTAGAAAATATCTGGACCAAGTTCTGGAACTCAAATAAAGTTAGAGAGCATGGTCAGAATACAGTCATACTTCCAATATATCATTTCTTTCTAACCTTGAGTGATGGCTGCCTCAGAAGTCTAAACTGGGCATACATAGATGGCAGTGCATTACGATGAGCTGCAAGAAATGGAGAAATTTGGATGCCACTCTAAGCCCTTCTGTGAGAGAGACTTCAACTCTTCCTTTCTCATATCACATAGGATGCATGACAGTGATCATTTGACTTCCTGTGAAGACACCATTGTCAATTTATGTAGTAAATATTAGTTAAGTTTTGTGTTTTATTTTTAGGTAAAATAAAATTAAATTGAAGTTTTAATATATTCTTGTACCACAAACTGTTGTCTCAGATACTCCTTGGGGTATATATATATTTTTTTTTAAAGAAAAAGGGAATAATTTGTGTGTGTTGCATCTTTTATGGAATTTTATATGTATATATATATATATATATATATACACACACACACACACACATACACACACATATATATATTTTAATAGGTCTTATTTTTTAGAACGATATAGGTTCACAGCAACATTAAGCATAAGATACAGAGATTTCCCATATATCCCCTGCCCCTGCACATGCAAAGCCTCCTCTATTAATAAGTACTCTCACCAGAGTGGTACATTTGTTGCAATTGATGAGCTATTATCACCCAAAGTCTGCAGTTTGCATTAGGACTTGGTGTTGGACATCCTATAGTTTTGGACACATTTATAATAACCTGTATCCACCATGATAGTAGCATACAGAGTCATTTCACTGCCCTAAAGATCCTCTGTGCTCTGCCTATTCATTCCTCCCTTTCCACTAGCCCCTGGAAATCACTGATTATTTTACTTTCTCTATAGTTTTGCCTTTTTAAGAGTATTATATAGTTGGAATCATACAGTACATAACCTTTTCAGATTGGCTTCTTTCATTTGGTAATAGGCATTTAAGTTTCCTCCATGTATTTTCATGGTTTGATATCTCATTTCTGTTTATCACTGAACTATATTCCATTGTCTTGATGTATCACAGTTTATTTAGTCATATATCAACTGAAAGATATCTGGGTTGCCTCCAAGTTTGGCAATTATGAATAAATCTGGTATAAACATCTATGTGTAGATCTTTGTGTGGACATGTTTTCAATTTCTTTGGGTAAATACTAAGGAGTGTGATTACTGGATTGTATTGTAAGAGTATTTAGTATTTTTTAAAATTGCCAAGCTGTCTTCAGTAGTGGCTGTACTACATAGTATTCCCACCAGCAACAAATGAGGTTCCTCTTGCTCCACATGCTCACTGGTGTTTGGTGTTGTCAGTGTTTTATACATTGTTGGACTTGATTTGGTAATATTTTGTAGAGTTTTTGCATTCATGTTTATGAGAGATACTGATTTGTGTTTGTTTGTTTTTTTTTTCTTACAATACCTTTGTTTGGTTTTGGTATTAGGGTGATGACCTCACATAGTGAGTTAGGGAGTGTTCTTCTTTTCTATTTTCTGACATAGATTGTTTTGGAAGGTTATTAATTACTGACACCATTATTTAAAATAGATTTATATATATTTTGACTAGTAGACTGTAGAGATCAACTGGAGTCTAGGTTTTAGACTGGCTCCTTAATTTACAGATGATGGAACTGGACATCAAAGACATAAGGAGATACATTTAAGGGCATACTACTTATCAAGCTAGTTAATGGCAGAACTCAGCCTAGAGTCCAAATCTCTTGATTATTCATTTATCATTCCTTCCACTATTATATAGGCTCTATTACTAGCATATCATCAACAGCTGAGTTCCAAATTAAAATGGAAGTTAGACAATGTTTGTAAAGTAATAATATGGCTCTGGCTCATGATAGGTACATCTGTATTCCTCATGATAATCCTGAAAATTTGCCAACATTTTCCAGCCTTGCAGATGAGAAACTGAGGTCCAGAGAGTTGTAAAATTATCCAAGTTCACATAGCTAAAAAGTGCTAAGCTAGGATTTGAAAATATTTTATCTAGTTAATAAGTAACTTGCTCGTTTAAGGCCAATTAAACAGTAAAAAAGAATCCCATTATAAAATGATCTTTCACATCTTCCCCTCCAATAAAATATGAAAGTACTCTGATACAAGGTGCTATAAAATGTCAGGTCTTTTTGGCCACATATTTCGTGATTCCATTTATATGAAATGTCTAAAATAGGCAAATCCTTAGAGACATAAAGTAGATTAGTGGTTGCCAGGGCCTGGGACGTAGGGGAGAGTTAGGAGTGACCGCTAATAGGCACAGAGTTTTTTTTTTGTGATAATGGAAATGTCCTGGAATTACGTAGTGGTGACGGTTACACAGCAACACTATGAATATACTAAAAACCAATGAATTGCACACTGTAAAATGGCAAATTTTATGTTATGTAAATTTTATTTCAAAAAATTATTTAAAAGTAAGTTATTGTTTAACATTATCTTGAACAAGGAGAAGGCTGAGGATCCAAAAAATGCTTGTATCAGCTACATTTACATAAATTAAGAAGAGGGCAAATAAAGTATTCACAAAAATAAAAGTAAGTTCCTCCCCCCAAGAAATTCTTTATCAGAAATTTGATTATCTTTGTCAAGATAATGCTGAGATTGGGCAGGGTTTCAGGTTATTTTCAGACCTAGAGGTCTTGGAATATATCTTCAAAGCTGAGTTAAGAGAATATATGGTACATTCTAAGTACCCAAGAGAAAGAGGGAACTATTTTACTTGAGTCGCATTGTATTTAGATATTTAATTTCTTATGGCAATGTTTTGTAGTTTTGTCTTAGTGAAAATTTCTATGCAATATAGCAAGAATAACACAGAAATTGCAGAAGTGCCATTTATATAGTGGCTCCTACATTGAGCTTAAATACCAAACTCATGTTGAATTCTAAGTAGCTCAGAACTTGAGAGGTGCTTTCAGAGAGAGGAAGAAAATGGAGATTAAGCTCTCAGAAGATGAAATGGAGATTAATCCACAAACTCAGTTGGTTAGAGTGAGGATATATTATAGCCAAAGGCTCTTGGTATAGCTTTGAATTAATGACAAAGAGCCTGTACCAGCATCAGCAAGACTTGCTCATTCATCATGAAAATTATGTTCTAAAGGTCTAATAAGCAAGTTTTTAAGGCAGAATTTTCCCATCGCATATTGAATGTGTTAGGTTGCTGGAGTGCCTCCAACATTTATTTGTAACTCCGCTTGTTCTTGCTAATTCTGGAAAACCAAAATTATTTAGAGAAGGTTATTTCTTTCTAGTGTCTTTTCCCCCCTTTTGACTAATGAGGCTTTGATATCAAAGATGTTGACCTAGTCAAATTTCAGAAAGCAAGTGACATAAAAAGTAGATATATAACAACTACCAGATGGGACCAAAACATAGCTCTGCTTAGGAAGCACATTTCATTATTGTTAGATCCTTACTGCTTTTTTCATAAAGTGGTGAATTTCTGTTGGTATTTAAGGTTTTCTGGGAATAAGCCTCTCCAAATGCTTCTGATTTTCTCAGATATATGAATGCGGTTTAAAAATGAAAAAAACAAAAACAAAAACCACCACACACACACCCAATAAACCCAATACGGGGAGAGCATTAGTGATTTTCACCATTTTTCCACTCAGGCTTCACCATAAATTTGATGTTTTTTCTTGGTTCAATTTTAGCAGAATTTATGTTATTCCTATATGGGCTCTTTTCAATCATTCTTCTACAAAGACACATATGTGCATGTGTTTATTGCAGCACTATTCACAATAGCAAAGACCTGGAACCAACCCAGATGCCTATCAGTGATAGAATGGATAAAGAAAACGTGACACATATACACCATGGAATACTATCAAACTCATGTCTTGTCTTTCTAGGTGCCTCTATATACTCATCAGACATGTTATAACAAGTTAGTATGAGTTTATTTTCATGCAATTTTTTTTGAAATCCATGCAAATTTCTTTATCGTACACATTTTCTGTGAATTTTTTGAAGACCCCTTGTATAAGTGAGATCATGCAGTATTTGTCCTTTTGTGCTTGACTTATTTCACTTAACATAATTTTCTGTGGGTTTATCTATGTTGTTGTAAATGACAGGATTTCATTCTTTATTTTTGTGGCTGAATAGTACTCTATTGTGTGTGTATACTACTTTTTAAATTTAAATTTTTATTACTTATTATGACTATTTTTGAGATGGAGTTTCATTCTTGTTGCCCACGTTGGAGTATACTGATGTGGTCTCAGCTCACTGCAACCTCCACCTCCTGGGTTCAAGTGATTCTCCTGCCTTAGCCTCCTGAGTAGCTGGGATTATAGGCACATACCACCACACCTGGCTAATTTTTTGTATTTTGAGTAGAGACAGGTTTTCACGATGCTGCCCAGGCTGGTCTCGAACTCCTGACCTCAGGTATTTCACCTGCCTTGGCCTCCCAAAGTGCTAAGAATACAGGCATGAGCCACTGCACCTGGCCTTTTTATTTTTTTAAGAGACAGGGTCTTGCTCTTTTACCCAGGCTGGAGTGTGGTGCTGTAATCATAGTTCACTGCAGCCTCAAGGAGCTGGGTTCAAGTGGTCCCCTCATCTAAACCTCCTGAGTAGGTAGGAGTACAAGTGTGCACCACCATGCCTGGCTAATTAAAAAAATATATTTTTTTTGTAGAGACCGGATCTCACTGTGTTGCCTAGGCTGGTCTTGAACTCCTGGCTTCAGGCAATCCTCCTACCTTGCCCTCCCAAAGTACTGGGATTATAGGCATGTGTCACTGTAACAGACCTACATTTTTATTTTCATATTTTTAATATATTTTATTCTTTTTTGAGACAAAGTCTCACTCTGTTGCCCAGGCTGAAGTGTGGTATTGTGATCTTGACTCACTGCAACCTCTGCCTCCCCGATTCAAGTGGTTCTCCTGCCTCAGCCTCCCCAGTAGCTGGGACTACAGGCACTTGCCACAATGCCCAAGTAATTTTATTTTTTTGAATTTTTAGTAGAGACAGAGTTTTATCATGTTGGCCACGCTGGTCTTGAACTCCTAACCTCAGGTGATCCAGCAGCCTTGGCCTCCCAAAGTGCTGGGATTACAGGTGTGAGCCACTGCTCCTGGCCTATCTAGCCTACATTTTTACATCCATTCATTTATTGATGGACACTTAGTTTGATTTCATGTCTTGGATGTTGTGAAGAGTGTTGAAGTAAATATGAGAGTACAGATATCTTTCCAACATATGGATTTCATTTCCTTTGGCTATATAGCCAGTATTGGGATTGTTGGGTCATATGACAGTTCCATTTTTATTTTGTTAAGGATACTGCCGATAATGGCTGTGCAAATTTACATTCTCACCAATAGTGAGAAAATCTCCACATCCTTGCTAGTGTTTGTTTTTTTCTTTTGATAATAGCCACTCTAACTGGGATGATATCTCATTTTTATTTTGATTTGCGTTTCCCTGACTGTAGTGATGCTGAGCATTTTTTCATATGCTAGTTAGTCACTTGTATGTCTTATTTTGATAAATGTCTAATCAGATCTTTTGCCCATTTTTAAATTAGGTGATTTAAATTTTTGCTATTTAATTGTTTGAGTTTCTTATAAATCTTGGATATTTACCTTTTGCCAGATGCATAGTTGCAAGTATTTTCTCCCATTAAGTTGTCTCTTTCCTCTGTTTATTGTTTCCTTTATTGAGTAGAAGATTTTTAGCTTGATATAATCCCATTTGTCTGTTTTTGCTTTTGTTGCCTGTGCTTTTGAGGTCTTATCCAGAAAATCCTTGCCCAGACAAATATCATGAGGCATTTCCTCTCTGTGTTTTCTTCTAGTAGTTTTATGGTTTCAGGTCTTACATTTAAGTCTTTAATCCATTTTAAGTTGATTTTGTATATGATAAGACATAGGGGTCTAGTTTCGTTCTTACGCATGTGGACATAGTTTTTCCAACAACATTTACTGACAAGCCTTTTTCCAATGTGTGCTCTTGGTGCCTTTGTCAAAAATCAGTTGGCTATAAATACGTGCATTTGTTTCTGGGTTTTCTATTCTGTTTCATTGATTTATGAGTCTGTTTTTATGCCAGTCCCATGATATTTTGGTTACTATTGTTTTACAGTGTATTTTGAAGTCAGGTGGTGTGATATCTCTAGTTTTCTTCTTTTTGTTCAGATATATTTCGCTATTTAGGGTCTTTTGGGCTTCCGTACAAAATTTAATATTTTTTTCTATTTTTGTGAATAATGTCATTGGTACTTTGATAGGGATTACATTAAATCTATATTTTGCTTTGAGTAGTATGTGCATTTTAAGAATATTAATTTTTCCAAATCATCATCATGGAGTATCTCTCCATTTGTGTCTTCTTCAATGTCTTTCCTAAATGTTTTATAGTTTTTCTTTTAGAGCTCATTTATCTCCTTGGTTAAATTTATTTATTTTTTTTAAAGATAAACAAATTAACAAATCTTGAGCTTGACCAACTAAGAAAAAAAGACAAATAAATAAAATCAGAGATAAAAAAAGGAGACATTTCAACCCATAGTCAAAGAAATGCAAAGGATCATTAGCAACTATTATGAACAATTATACAACAAAAAATTGAAAAACGTAGAAAAAATGGATAAGTTCCTTGACACATACAACCTGCCAAGACTGAATCATGAAGAAATAGACAACTAGAACATACCAATAACAAGAAATGAGATTGAAATCTGTAGAAAAGAGCTGTTACTTCGCCATTTATTTATTTATTCAATTATTTATTTCTTTCAGTTTGGACTCAAAGGTGTTAATTTTATTTTCTGGGCCATAATCCAGTACTCAGTATTAATTTTGTTGCTCAGATTGTTTTATCTTTGGACATTGAGAACCCCTTCTCAATGAATTCTCTCAATTGAGGGCTCTCATGTTCTTTTAACATGCTTCCATCCTTTTGTGAGTACTTCCTTGTAGTCTGGCCCTACAGAGTTTTTCAGCGTCATCTTGTATTTTTCCTGACTCCACTCTGGAATGATCCATGTCATTAAGGAGCTGCTGGGCTATTTTTTGAGGCTATTTATAAGTATTGTTAAAATTATTTCCAGAAAGGTTGTATACCAGTTATCACTTTCCCTAGAAGCCTCAATAGTATTTAACAAACTCTGTCAACTAACTCGATAAACATTTTTAAACTTTCTTTTGTATTCTATTTACAACTTTGTTTGCTATCAGTATTTCTCTACAAAGTAGGTTTTCTTTCATTTTGAGGTGGGGTCTTGCTGTGTTGCTCTGGCTAGAGTACAGTAACTGTTTACAGGCATAATCATCATAGTGGACTGCAGCCTCCAAATCCTGATCTCAGGCTATTCTCCTACCTCAGCCTCCCAAGTAGCTGGAACTACAGGCACACACCACCCTCCCTGGCCTGTTTTTTCTTTTTTCTTTAAAAATCACAGCTCAAAAGAAACATTAAACGATTTGAAAAATTGTTTAATTTAGTTCACTAGTAAGGTAAATTTCATGAGTAGCAAGGTATTATTGAAATGTATTACTGAAATGCTTGGGTACCTGGGCTCCCTTGTACAGTATATGGCATAAGTCTCCAGCTTCATCATTACAGATCCTTACTATATACCATTATGGTGATGGCAATTTACAGCCTTTGAATAATGAATGAAGTGGTTTCTTTGCTTCCTCAAAAACGAAACTATTTTTTTTTTTAATTTTTAAGAACAAAGTTGAAAGATGCCCTGTTATCCTTTTGCAGGCTTACTGTTTATTATAATATGATAAAATAAACAGAGACTCTTATTTTTATTTATTCTATTAAGATGATTTTTATGTACTTTCATTTATATCATTTCTTACGAAGATACTAATTATTTGAACTATCCAGTAGCTTTTGTATAATCAAAACCATGTTGGAGAACTGTCCAAAAATCAAAATATATGACAAATTTTATGCTAGACCTCCCTATATGTTGTTACTGAAATAAAGCATGATAATTTGAACCTGCTTTTAGTGCTCTTACTTAATAATTATGCTTTTTATCTTTGAGTTGTTTGAAAAACCAATTAGTTCTTAAGAGCTGAAATTAGGAGTAATCTACTTTAAAATGAGTAATCACTTGTAACAGTTATACAGCAATAGTTATTTCACATTCATTATGGTATTGTGAATATAATAGTACTTTCTATTTATATTTTAACAAAATATTCACTATAATTGGTTATGAAGACTAAACAACAAAAAATTTCTAACATCAGTCCTCTTAGCCCGATACTAGAAATTGTTTTGATAGTAGTATAATAAAGGGAGTTAATTTCTAGTAAAGACCATTTGTATAATATAAGGTAATATAATATTTTGCTAAATCTTTATGAGGATAATGAAATAGTGAACTTAATATCTACATTGTCCATTAAAAATCCATGAAACTGCCTCATAATTCAGGAAATTATAATTATATAATATTCATTTAGAAGGTATTGATTCAGCCTTGAATTCTGCTTTAAAAAAATCAACCTTTCACAAAATTACTTTTAGTAACTTACAATTCCATTTGTTTCCTTTTATAATTTTAAGGCATTATTCCATCTCTTTTCATATAATTAATCTTCACTATCTCTCTTAGCACTATAATTCAGTAGTCCTAATTTTTCACATCCCTCTAAACACATTTTTCCATCTTTTCAGATGATAGCATGGCCTGGTGTAGAACACAAAGGATACATATATCTTCAGTTTCCTAGTATAGTGGTATATCTCAATGTAAAAATATCTAGTTAGCTCAGTAGGCCTTTTGATTTCAAATAGACAAAATATTTTAGATTGAATCGTAGAACCTAACTTTCGTAGTTACACTGAAACTTTTGGCATTAGAATCAGTTTTTCTTAAAAAATACTTTTTTTCTGATGTTTTCCTTGGTTCGAAAAGTATCTAGAATGGAAATGGAAAGGCTTCAAATTTACTGAATCTCAGATTGTTCCATACAACAATGATTTGATTATTATGTTTTAATAGTTTGTCAATACACATTTAATAATAATCTGCATATAATAAAATAATAAAATAAATAATCTGCATATTTAGAAAAAAAGACACAAGAATGTTTGGCAAAATGCAATTGAAATTTAGAGCAAGTGTTAAAATATGAATGGTTCATATATTGATGAATCTGAAATTTTAGTTAACTCATTTGCATTAACTCCATTTTTGTTAATGTTTAATAGAGTAAGAATGGAAGTGGTAATGAAGTGCCTTTCCTGTCTTTTAAGAAATGCAGTAGGAATTCAACTCATTTAGGGAGGTGAAAAATTAATGATAGGCATAAGAAATATACTGCTCTGCTTTGATCATAATATCTTTGTGTAGATGATCCATGATTCATGAAAAATAGGTCAGTACAAATAAATAAGACTCAATTAAAATTCTTATTTTAAGTCAATAGTTTCAGCCTCTGGTTTATTCAACTTTCACTAAGAGTTTTGTAGAGAAGTCAAAAATCCTTTGGTTCAAGATTTCTTTTCTCCAGTTCAGGTTAGAATATTAATGGTTTTGAGCTATGAAATCTTCTAATGGAAATCTCATCTGAATTCTCATTTATTTTTGTGTATCTGTATCAAACTCCTTTAATATTTTTAAGTATTCTAACTAGAAATGGTAGAAAGGAAACAATCTGAGGCCAAGGTAATATGTAATTCAATATATATAACTTATATCAATGCACATGACTGTTTTATGAATTAAATCATGTTTCTTTGAAAATTTGATAAAGCTTATATTTCCACTGAATTTAACAATGAGAAATGTGCTGTTGTGCTTTTAAATGAATAGAAATCAGCCGGCTTGAGGAAGGCAAAGGTCAAAAGGGTTTTACTTTTTATTGCTGCAGTTTGGATATTAGCATATGAAAAAGCATTACTTTACTTAATCTCAATTCAAAATGAACATACATTCCCTTTAAATAGTTTAAAAATAAATTAATTTGAATTTTGAATTATGCATGCCAATAAATGCTTAATATTTTGGCTACTTTTAGTTTAACTTGACTGGCGGTAATTTACTTATAGTATTGCACATATACTTTTGATGAAAAACTACATCCAAATATAAGTTGATGTTCAAAAATGTTTTACATAGAAACGGTGTACTTCTTACATATGACAAAAGAGATAGTTGTTTCATATACAGTTTAAAAGTTTATCAGGTTGAGGCTACAAAGAGAGGGACTAGTAACTACATTTGGTTCTTATATTTGTGACTGACATGGTCTGCATAAGGCAGTTTATTTCAATATTTTCCATTATTTGTCCATTTCAAATTGTCCATGTTTTTATTATTTGCATTCTGTTCTATCATGAAGTCATTTTAGAAAAACTTTCATTCATTGCAAGGTAAAATTAATTGATTCAAGTAGAACATCCACTTTTGAACTCAATAGCAATCTATTGGGTTCAAAATAGGGGTAAGGAGGATTCAAAATAAGAGAGATAGTTCAAAATAGGATGGGGTGATTCTAAATAAGAGGACTGAGGGTGGTATAATTCATGTTTATGACGGCAGCACAATGTGTTTGCCTGTCTATTTACCCTTCTTTTATGTCCTGGTTTATGTATGGTATGCAAAGACACTCCTTTCCTTCTGGCCTCAAATCCTTTTTTTTCTTTTTCTTAAAAACACTGATTAGATACTTATTTGTATATACGGAAAGTGAGTTAAATATCTTAAAAGTATTTAGATAAATGAAATATCAAAGACAAAATAGAAGATTATGTTTCATAAAAAACAATAACATGACTGGGCATAGTCAATCACGCCTGTAATCCCAGCACTTTGAAAGACTGAGGTGGGAAGATCGCTTGAGTTCATGAGTTTAATACGAGCCCGGACAACACAGCGAGCACCCATCTCTACAAAAAGTTAAAAAAATAGCTGGACATAGTGGCACGTTGCTGTCATCCCAGCTACAAGAGAGAGGATGGCTTGTTAGAGGTTGCATTGAGCTGTGATTGACACTGCACTCCAGCTTGAGCAACAAAGTACAACCCTACCTCAAAAACAAAGACAAAAAATAACTAGTAAATTAATGAATTAAAATTGCTTCACATCATGGTGAAGTCTTGCAATTTATTTTAAGAAAATTCTGTTTTTAGATTGACTATGAATGGATTTGAATAACTGTAAATATTTGATTATATACAATTTTCGGCTTATAGCGAGGTTTCAGGCTCAGCCAACATTTTGATGTGCTCATAATAGTAACCAAACTATCCCTTATTTAAACTAAGACATTAATAACCTTTGCAATAGTGTTTATGATCTTACCAGTTGTTCTTGGGATATCTTGTAGATGCTCTAAGCTTCTGTTTTAAGCCAGAAGTTTTCATAAAAATTTTTATTTCTACCCACTATTTTCCAAATAAAAAACAAACATACAAATGAAACAAAATAAAATTTATTTATTAAAACATTTTGGAGACTTTTTGGACTATAATTGGAAGTGATAATAAGGTTACAGCAAAACAAGAAGACTGGATCTTAATCCATCTAATGCTTTATACAATAAATGATGAAGCATGAGAGTTACAGACCACTTGATTTTCAGAAGTAATAATTGAATGAGCAGAAGCAATTGAGAATTGGAAGACACTATTTTTATTCCTAAAAGTAAAATGGCTATGCTATATTAACCCATAAGTTGTCTTTAAAAAGAAAATAGAAAAAAGTAGGTGTCAGGCCAGGTGTGAACATCCTGCTTTATTTATTGACATCCTTGTGTTGGAATGAATTTGGGAATTTCTAATAATTGTTTTTCACTCTTGGCTTTATGTGTTCCCATGAAACTATGGGCTTCTATGTAAATTTTATTAAAAAGTCCAAATATGCTAGTAATATTTTTTATAATACAAGACTTCTTGTTATAATATTTGTTCATAGCTAATATAGTCAGGGTTATACCTATATATATGGATTATGACAAAACATTTAACAGTATATATGGATTATGACAAAACATTACAACAAAGAGAAATGTAGAAAAAAGACAACATATAATTTTTGTTAGCCTCATCCTGATTTATTTCCCCAGTTTTTCCCAAGTGAATTAGTAATTATGTCATGTGAGTGTGACTTTCTAAATGCATATTCCTTTCTCTAAAGCTATTACAGTGGTTTTATATTATGTGAATAAAGATACAAGTGTTTATCTTTGGTTATTTTGGATAAAGCCTGCACTAGAAACACACTTTATTGTTTGGACTTTGTTATATTTTCAAGAAGCTAAGATGTTAAAAAAATATAATATTCCCAAAGAATTTAACGTTGGCTGAACATTCAAATTGAAAACCAAGTAAAGTAATTTTACATAAATTTGAGAGCCAGTCAAAATAATGAGCAATGAACATTTATTGAATGCTGAGGAATGTTTGGAAACTTCCTCTTAATTCTTGTTCACTTTTGAGAATCTGTATTATTTACAAAACTCCTTTTTAATATTAGTAAGCATTTAACCATGGGTGAGGAAAGGAAATAGTCTAAAAAGGTGATAATATACTTCAATATATATAAAATCTCTATTAATGTACATGACTATGAATCAAATCACATTTTTAAAAAAGTTTGACAGAAGCTTAAATTTTCACTGAATTTAGTAGTGAACTATGGGCAAAATTTAACTATTGCACCAAAGGTTTCCAGCTTTTAATGCTAATAGATTTTTTGGGAAAGTATATATTATTTCATGATCTATTTATAATGCAGCTAAGAAGATAAATTGATCGTTTCCATAGGGTCAGATTCAGAATCAGGCGAGAGATATATAAAAGCAAAGTGTTTTTATAACTCATAGTGGTAACTTAGAGTGCCCTCTGTTTAGATTCCTTGGCTTAATCCCATAAAGACTAGCAAGGTATTTTTTGTGATGTTCTTCAATTTTAGTAACTGAAATTTGCTTGTTGATGCCTTTAAACCAAATGTAAAGGGATGGTTGCTAAAAATAAAGCAATGCAAAAATTTCTCTCTAACTTATTAGAATTATGCATTACAAATAAATTGGAAATATTTTGATGCTCTGAAGCAGAAAACACCAGGCTAAATTAATAATTTTCACACTATTCCAGACAGTGTGAAAGTCTTTATAGCTATACTGTAGAGCTCAAATTTCTCCTCGTATAGCCCATTACATGATTTGAAAGCCCTATGTGTGAATCAGAAGAGATTTTAGGACATATTTTCAAATGTCTAAATAAGTGTATTTTTTGTATTCAGCACTGCTGATAATGCTCTAAACTTGTAACTAGAAAACGATTTCTTTCTTGGAAATTAAATTAATTTCTTCAAAATTAGACATAACCAGTGACACAGATTTTTTTTTTTTATCCTTGATACAGTGACAAAAGTTTATGGAAAGCCTCAGTACTGTGGTAGGAAAACATTTCACATTTGTTGAAATCCTCCCTTTCATTTGGTTTTTGTATGTATTGTTTCTGGAATTTTCATTATCTTAGGTAACAAGAGTTTTATAAGTGTACAATTTCTAACTTTTCCTCATTTATTCACGGTTCTAAAATAGGTACTATTCTTGTAGCAGTGGCATGTCCTTTATGCTTAGAGATTTCAAAGTAGGCTTTTAAAAAATCAACTTTTTCTTCTTCTGGAATAATTATACAGGATCTTCTTAACTGAAAACTATTAACAAAATCTGTTGTGGTTGCTCTCTCATTTGGAGAAATCACATTACCCTGATTTAACTCGGAAACTAAGTACTTCCTCAGATGTCCTTGTAATCCCACAGTTAACAACATTTACATGCCTATCATGTTTAATAGTATATTTCTTCAAATAATTGAACAGATTAATTTGAGGTATTTCAGCCTGTCAGGGTGATTGTCAAGGAACATCTTGATTTTCATGTCCAAATTAGAAGAGATTAAACCTTGAAGAATTTGAAATATAAATTGATAATCAAGATGATATGTCCAAATAAAGTCTCATTTTTCTGCACACAACTATAATGATAAAAATAATTTTTTGATGTTGTGTTTGATCAATATCTTAGATTATTTCCTGTAAAGTAGTTTATGTATTAAAGTAGTATATATATACCCCATAATTTGAAATGAATTTTAAAGCAAACTTAGAATTAATATGTTTAAGAAAGAACTCCAGGAAAAAAATGGAAGCACAACATAGTAATGGAATGATTATCTTGTGTTCTTAGAGAAAAAGGGAAAGCTAGGTTGACTGAGCTAATCATAAAAATATTAGCATGATATTATTGAAATGTATAATAATTCTCTTCAAACTGTTTTGTCTGTAGATTCAGTTTCCTTAACACTTGAACACAGGTAATTTCAAGTTCTGTATTTTATATGTTACAAATCTGCTCTCTGTCATCCAGATGTCGCATAGATCAGGCAAGTTGGATTAGAGGAGTGGGTTTAGGGTCATGGACCACTTTTTTACTACTAGTACATGGTGCAGAGCAATAATACCAACCTGATTAAATGGCATGATGGCTGGTTTTCAGAAGCTCTTCAAAAGTTCTTTTATTAGTGGTATAGCATCCATGCATTTTTCAAAATATTACTCTATGATCTCGTTTCTGCCTCTGTTCTCTATATCTGTATTAAGTAATTAAAGCAGCAGCATTATTTTCCAGAAAAAATTATAAACAAAATAAGGCTTAGTTGGGCTAATTTAACTCTGATGCAATACCAATGGCAAAACCAAGAGTAGAACTCAGATTTCTGGAATCTTAATTTGGTCAACTTTTTTTCTCTGTTACTCTGAGATGGCAACATTCTCTTATATTTTACTTATGTGAGGCTGCAACTGTACTTTTCAAAATAGATAACTTTTTAAAAGTTTATTATACTTTAAATTCTGAGATACATGTGCAGAACATGCAGCTTTGTTATATAGATATACACGTGGAATGGTGGTTTGCTGCACCCATCAAACTGTCATCTACATTAGGTATTTCTCCTAAGGTTATCCCTCCCTTAGTCCTCCACCCCCCAACAAGACCCATTGTGTGATGTCCCCTCCCTGTGTCAATTTGTTCTCATTGTTCAACTCCCACTTATAAGTGAGAACATGGGGTGTTCGGTTTTCTGTTCCTGTGGTAGTTTGCTGAGAATGATGGTTTCCTGCTTCATCCATGTCCCTGCAAAGGACTTGAACTCATCCTTTTTTATGACTGCAGAGTATTCCATGGTGTATATGTGCCACATTTTCTTTACCCAGTCTATCATTGATGGACATTTGGCTTGGTTCCAAGCCTTTGCTATTGTCAATAGTACTGCAATAAACATACATGTGCATGTGTCTTTATAGTACAGTGATTTATAATCCTTTGGGTGTATACCCAGTAATGGGATTGCTGGGTAAAATGGTATTTCTAGTTCTAGATCCCTGAGGAACACTGTCTTCCACAATGATTGAACTAATTTACACTCCCACCAACAGTGTATAGTGTTCCTATTTCTCCACATCCTCCCCAGAGTCTGTGGTTTCCTGACTTTTTAATGATTGACATTCTCACAGGCATGAGATGGTATCTCATTGTGGCTTTGATTTGCATTTCTCTATTGATCAGTGAGGATGAGTATTTTTTCATGTTTGTTGGCTGCATAAATGTCTTCTTTTGAGAAGTGTCTGTTCATATCCTTTGCCCAATTTTTGATGGGATTGTTTGTTTTTTCTTGTAGGTATGAGTTCTTTGTAGATTCTGAATGTTAGCCCATTGTCAGATGGATAGATTGCAAAAATTTTCTCCCATTCTGTAGTTTGCCTGATTACTCTGATGCTAGTTTCTTTTGCTGTGCAGAAGCTCTTTAGTTTAATTAAATCCCATTAGTCAATTTTGGCTTTTGCTGCCATTGCTTTAGGTATTTTAGTCATGAATTCTTTGCTCATGCCTATGTCCTGAATGGTATTGCCTGGGTTTTCTTCTAGGGTTTTTATGATTTTAGGTCTTTAAGTTTTTAATCTATCATGAGTTAATTTTTGTATAAGGTGTAAGGAAGGGGTTCAGCTTTAGTTTTCTGCATATGAGTAGCCAGTTTTCCCAACACCATTTATTAAATAGGGAATCCTTTCTTCATTGCTTGATTTTGTCAGGTTTGTCAAAGATCAGATGGTTGTAGATGTGTGGCATTATTTCTGAGGCCTCTCTTCTGTTCTATTGGTCAATATATCTGTTTTGGTACCAGTACCATGCTGTTTCAGTTACTATAGCTTTTTTTATCATATAGTTTGAAGTTAGGCTAGCATGATGCCTCCAGCTTTGTGCTTTTTGCTTAGGATTGTCTTGGCTATGTGGGCTCTTTTTTGGTTCCAAGTGAAATTTAAAGTAGTTTCTTCTAATTTTGTGAAGAAAGTCAGTGCTAACTTGATGGGGGATAGTACTGAATCTATATATTACTTTGGGCAGTTTGGCCATTTCCATGGTATTGATTCTTCCCCTCCATGAGCATGGAATGTTTTTCCATTTGTTTGTATCCTGTCTTACTTCCCTGAGCAATGGTTTGTAGTTCTTCTTGAAGAGGTCCTTCACATCCCTTGTAAGTTGTATTCCTAGGTATTTAATTCCTAGGTATTTGAGAAATACAGCTAGGAGCTGCGGTGGGCTCCACCCAGTTGGATCTTCTGGGAGGCTTTGTTTACTCTATGACGGTAAAACTGCCTACTCAAGGCTCAGCAATGGCAGACACTCCTCCCCCCACCCAGCTTGAGCATCCCAGTTTAAGCTCAGGTTGTATTTCTAGGCAGCAGCTGTGAATGGGAGTTCAGTCATGATTTGGCTGTCTGTCTGTTAATGGAGTATAGTAAAGCTTGTGATTTTTGCACATTGATTTTGTATCCTGAGACTTTGCTGAAGTTGCTTATCAGCTTTAGGAGATTTAGGGCTGAGACAATGGGGTTTTCTAAATACACAATCATGTCATCTGCAAACAGAGACAATCCTCTTTTCCTAATTGAATATCTTTTATTTCTTTTTCTTGCCCGATTGCCCTGGCCAGAACTTCCAATACTATGTTGAATAGGAGTGGTAAGAGAGGACATCATTGTCTTGTGCTGGTTTTCAAAGGGAATGCTTCCAGTTTTTGTCCGTTTAGTATGATATTGACTGTGGGTTTGTCATAATTGCCTGTTGTTATTTGGAGATATATTCCATCAATACCTAGTTTATTCAGAGTTTCTAGCATGAAGCGGTGTTGAATTTTGTAGAAGGCCTTTTCTGCGTCTGCATCTGTTGAGATAAACATGTGTTTTTTGTTGTTGGTTCTGTTTATGTGATGGATTACATTTATTGATTTGCATATGTTGAACCAGTCTTCTAGGTATGAAGCCGACTTGATTGTGGTGGATAAGCTTTTTGATGTGCTGCTGGATTCCGTTTGCCAGTATTTTACTAAGGACTCCCTCATCAATGTTCATCAGGGATATTGACCCAAATTTTTTGTTGTTGTTGTGTCTCTGCCAGGTTTTGGTATCAAGATGATGCTGGCCTCATAAAATGAGTTATGGAGGAGTTCCTCTTTTTCTATTGTTTGGAATAGTTTCAGAATAAATGGTATCACCTCCTCTTTGTACCTCTGATAGAATCCAGCTATAAGTTTGTCTGGTCCTGGACTTTGTTTGGTTGGTAGGCTATTAATTATCGCCTCAGAACTTGTTTTTGGTCTATTTAGTGATTTGACTTCTTCCTTGTTTGGTCTTAAGAGGGTGTATGTGTCCAGGAACTTTTCAGTTTCTTCTAGATTTTCTAGTTTATTTGAGTAGAAGTGTTTATGGTATTCTCTGATGGTAGTTTGTATTTCTGTGGGATCAATGGTGATGTTCTCTTTATAATTTTTTATTGCATCTATTTGATTCTTTCTTTTCTTATTAGTCTGGCTAGCAGCCTATCTATTTTGTTGATCTTTTTTTTTAAAAAAAAAAAAAAACACCTCCTGGATTCATTAATTTTTTTGAAGGGTTTTTTGTGTCTCTATTCCCTTCAGTTCTGCTCTGATCTTAATTTCTTGTCTTCTGCGAGCTTTTGAATTTGTTTGCTCTTGCTTCTCTAGTTCTTTTAATTGTGATGTTAGGGTGTTGATTTTGGATCTTTCCTGCTTTCTCTCATGAGCTTTTAGTGCAATAAGTTTCCCTCTAGACACTACTTTAAATGTGTCCTAAAGATTCTGATACATTGTGTTTTTGTTCTCATTGGTTTCAAGGAACTTATTTATTTCTGTCTTGATTTCATTATTTACCCAGTAGTCATTGAGCAACAGGTTCAGTTTCCATTTAGTTTTGTGGTTTTGAGTGAGTTTCTTATCCTTATTTTTAATTTGATTGCAGTGTGATCTGAGAGACGGTTTGTTATGATTTCCATTCTTTTGCATTTACTGAGGAGTGTTTTACTTCCAATTATGTGGTCAATTTTAGAATAAGTATGATATGGTGCTGAGAAGAATGTATATTCTGTAGATTTGGGGTGGAGAGTTCTGCAGATGTCTTTTAGGTCTGCTTGTGCCAGAGCTGAGTTCACGTCCTGAATATCTTTGTTAATGTTCTGTCTCATTGATCTGTCTAATATTGACACTTGTGTATTAAAGTCTCCCACTATTGTTGTGTAGGAGTCTAAGTCTCTTTGTAGGTCTCTAAGAACTTGCTTTATGAAGCTGGTTGCTTTTGTATTGGGTGCATATGTATTTAGGATAGTTAGCTCTTCTTGTTGCATTGATTCCTTTACCATTATGTAATGCCCACCTTTGTCTCTTTTGATCTTTGTTGGTTTAAAGTCTGTTTTATCAGACACTAAGATTGTAACCCCTGCTTTTTTTTCTTTTTTTTTTTTTTGGCTTTCCATTTGCTTGGTAAATATTTCTCCATCTCTTTATTTTGAGCCTATGTATGTTTTTGCACGTGAGATGGGTCTTCTGAATACAGCACATCAATGGGTCTTTACACTTTATCCAATTTGCCAGTCTGTGTCTTTTATTTGGGGCATTTAGCCCATTTACATTTAAAGTTAATATTGTTATGTGTGAATTTGATCCTGTGATTATGATGCTAGCTGGTCAGTTTGCCCATTAGTTGATGCATCTTCATAGTGTCAATGGTCTTCTCAGTCACTGTTACTGGTTGTTCCTTTTCATGTTTAGTTCTTCCTTCAGGAGCTCTTATAAGGTAGGCTTTATGATGCCAAAATCTCTCAGCATTTGCTGGTTCATAAAAGATTTTATTTCCTTTCACTGATGAAACTTAGTGTGGCTGGACATGAAGTTCTGGGTTGAAAATACTTTTCTTTAAGAATGTTGAATTTTGATCCCCACTTTCTTTTGGCTTGTAGAGTTTCTGCAGAGACATCTGCTGTTAGTCTGATGGGCTTTCCTTTGTGGGTAACCAGACTTTTCTCTCTGGCTGCCCCTAATATTTTTTTCCTTCATTTTAACCTTGGTGAATCTGACAATTATGTGACCTGGGTTGCTCTTCTCGAGGATTATCTTTGCGGTGTTCTCTGTTTTTTTTTTTTTTCTGAATTTGAATGTTGGTCTGCCTTGCTAGGTTGGGAAGTTTTCCTGGATAATATCTTGAAGAGTCTTTTCTAACTTGGTTCCATTCACTGTGTCACTTTCAGGTACATCAATCAAACATAGATTTGGTCTTTTCACATGGTCCCATATTCCTTGAAGGCTTTGTTCATTCCTTTTCATTCTTTTTTCTCTATTCTTATTTTCTTGCTTTATTTCATTTAGTTGATCTTCAATCTCTGATATCCTTTCTACTGCTTGATTGATTTGGCTATTGATACTTACGTATGCTTCATGAAGTTCTTGTGCTGTGTTTTTCAGCACCATCAGGTCATTTATGTTCTTCTCTAAAGAGGTTATTTTAGGTAGCAGTTCCTGAAACCTTTTATCAAGGTTCTTAGCTTCCTTGTGTTGGGTTTGAACATGCTTCTTTAGCTAGGAGGAGATTGTTATTACTCACATTCTGAAGCCTACATCTGTCAATTTGTCAACCTCATTCTCCATCCAGTTTTGTTCTCTTGCTGGTGAGGAGTTGTAATCCTTTGGATGAGCGTGGCATTCTGGTTTTTTGAATTTTCAGCCTTCTTGCACTGTTTTTCCCCATCTTTGTTAATTTATCTATCTTTGGTCTTTGATGCTGATGACCTTTGGATGGGGTCTCTTAGTGGACATCCTTTTTGTTGATGTTGCTGCTATTCCTTTCTGTTTGTTAGCTTTCCTTCTACCAGTGAGGCTCCTCTGCTGTAGGTCTGCTGAAGTTTGCTCGAGGTCCACTCCAGACACTGTTTTCCTGGTTATCATCAGTGGAGGCTGCAGAACAGCAAAGATTGCTGCCTATTCCTTTCTCTGGAAGCTTCATCCCAAGGGTACACCTTCCAGATCCCAGCCAGAGATCTCCTGTGTGAGTCGGCTGCTGGCCCCTGCTGGGAGTTGTCTCCCAATCAGGAGACAAGGGGTTGAGGGACCCACTTGAGGAGTCATTCTGACCCTTAGCAGAGCTTAAACACTGTGCTTGGAGATCTGCTTCTCTCTTCAGTGTCACCAGGCGAGGATGTTTAAGTCTGCTGAAGCTGCACTCACAGCCACCCCTTCCCCCAGGTGCTCTGACTCAGGGAGGTAGAAGTTTTATCTATAAGCCCCTGATTGGGACTGCTGCCTTTCTTTTTTCTTTTTTTTTTCTTGAGATGCCCTGCCCAGAGAGAAGAAATGTAGAGAAGTAATCTGGTCATAGCAGCCTTGCTGAGCTGTGGTGGGCTCCGCACAGTTGGATCTTCTGGGAGGCTTTATTTACACTGTGACGCTAAAACTGCCTACTCAAGGCTCAGCAATGGCAGATGCTCCTCCCCCTACCCAGCTTGAGCAGGCAAGGTTGAGCTCAGACTGCTGTGCTGGCAGTCAGAATTTCAAGCCAGTAGATCTAAGCTTACTAGGCTCTGTTGGGGTGGAACCTGCTGAGCCAGACCACTTGGCTCCCTGGCTTCAGAGCCCTTTCCAAGGGAGTGAACGGCTGGCATTCCAGGCACCACTGGATATGAAAAAAAAAAAAACAAAAAAAAACTCCTGCGGCTAGCTCAGTGTTTGCCCAAACAGCCACCCAGTTTTGTGCTTGAAAGTTAGAGCCCTGGTGGCATCAGAGGGAATCTCTTGGTGTGCAGATTGCGAAGATCATGGGAAAAACACAGTATCTGGGCCAGAGTATTTCATTTCTCACAGTACAGTCCCTAATGGCTTCCCTGGGCTAGGAAAAGGAGTTCCCTGATCCCTTGTGCTTCCTGGGTTAGGCAACGTCCCATTCTTCTTTTGCTCACCCTCTGTGGGCTGCGCCCACTGTCCAGCCAGTCCCAGTGAAATGAACTGGTTACCTCAGTTGGAAATGGAGAAATTACCTGCCTTCTGTATGGATCTTGCTGTGAGCTGCAGATCAGAGCTGTTCCTATTTGGCCATCTTGTCAGCAATGTCTGCTATTGGGATTTTTGATGGAGATTGAATTGAATCTGTGGGTGGTTTTGGGTAGTATGAACATTTAAACAATATAGTGTTTGAATTAATAAACCTAGGATGTCTTACCATTTGTGTCTTTTAATATTTTCTTCTTCAATCTTTTGTTTCAGTGTACAGTACAATCTTTTGTAAGTTTCACCTCCTTGGTTAAAATTATATATTTATTTATTTATTTATTATTTATTTTTTTATTGTACTTTAGGTTCTGGGGTACATGTGTAGATCATGCAGGATTGTTGCATAGGTACACACATGGCAATGTGGTTTACTGCCTCCATACCCCTGTTACCTACATCTGGCATTTCTCCCCATGTTATCCCTCCCTGACCTCCCACCCCCTCACAGTCCCTCCCTTGGCCCTCCCAGCAGACCCCACTGTGTTATGCTCCCCTCCCTGTGTCCATGTGTTCTCATTGTTCAACACCCGCCTATGAGTGAGAACATGCAGTGTTTGATTTTCTGTTCTTGTGTCAGTTTGCTGAGAATTATAGTTTCCAGATTCATCTATGTCCCTACAAAGGACACAAACTCATCATTTTTTATGGCTGCATAATATTCCATGGTGTATATGTGCCACATTTTCCTTGTCCAGTCTATCATTGATAGGTATTTGTGTTTGTTCCAGGTCTTTGCTATTGTAAACAGTGCTGCTATGAACATACATGTGCATGTGTCTTTATAATAGAATGACTTATAATCTTTTGGGTATATACCCAGTAATGGGATTGCTGGGTCAAATGGGAGTTTCTATTTCTTGGTCCTTGAGGAAGCACCACACTGTATTCCACAATGGCTGAACTAGTTTACACTCCCACCAACAGTGTAAAAGTGTTCCTGTTTCACCACATCCTCTCCAGCATCTGTTGTGTCCAGATTTTTAATGATTGCCATTCTAACTGGCATGAGGTGGTATCTCAATGTGGTTTTGATTTGCATTTCTCTAATAATCAGTGATGATGAGCATTTTTCCATGTGTTTGTTGGCCTCGTATAGGTCTTCTTTTGTAAAGTGTCTGTTCATATCCTTCGCCAACTTTTGGATGAGTTTGTTTGTTCTTCTCTTATAAATCTGATATTGTTCTTTGTAGATTCTGGATATTAGCCCTTTGTCAGATGGGTAGATTGCAAAAAATTTTTTCCCATTCTGTTGGTTGCTGGTTCACTCAAATGATTGTTTCTTTTGCTGTACAGAAGCTCTGGAGTTTAATTAGATCCCATTTGTCTATTTTGGCTTTTGTTGCCAATGCTTTTGGTGTTTTAGCCATGAAGTCCTTGCCTATGCCTATGTCCTGAATGGTTTTGCCTAGATTTTCTTCTAGGGTTTTTATGATTTTAGGTCTTACGTTTAAGTCTTTAATCCATCTGGAGTTAATTTTAGCGTAAGGTGTCAGGAAGGGGTCCAGTTTCAGCTTTCTGCACATGGCTAGCCAGTTTCCCCAACACCATTTATTAAACAAGGAATCCTTTCCCCATTGCTTGTTTTTGTCAGGTTTGTCAAAGATCAGGTGGTTGTAGATGTGAGGTGTGTCCTCTGTTCTATTCCATTGGTCTATATCTCTGTTTTGGTACCAGTACCATGCTGTTTTGATTACTGTAGCCTTGTAGTATAGTTTTAAGTCAGGTAGTGTGATGCCTCCATCTTTGTTCTTTGTGCTTAGGATTCTCTTGGCTACGTGGGCTCTCTTTTGGTTGCATATGAAGTTTAAGGTGTTTTTTTCCAGTTCTGTGAAGGTCATTGGTAGCTTAATGGGGATAGCATTGAATCTATAAATTACTTTGGGCAGTATGGCCATTTTGTTGATGTTAATTCTCCCTAACCATGAGCATGGAATGTTTCTCCATCTGTTAGTGTCCTCTCTTATTTCCTTGAGCAGTGGTTTGTAATTCTTGAAGAGGTCCTTTACATCCTTTGTTAGTTGTATTCCTAGGTATTTTATTCTCTTTGTAGCAATTGTGAATGGGAGTTTGCTCATGATTTGGCTTTCTGTTAGTCTGTTATTGGTGTATAGAAATGCTTGTGATTTCTGCACATTGATTTTGTATCCTGAGAGTTTGCTGAAGTTTCTTATCAGTTTAAGGAGATTTTGGGCTGAGATGATGGGGTCTTCTAAATATACAATCATGTCATCTGCATATAGAGACAGTTTGACTTCCTCTTTTCCTAATTGAATACTCTTTATTTTTTTTTCTTGCCTAATTGCTCTGCCTAGAATTTCCAATACTATACTGAATAGGAGTGGTGAGAGAGGGTATCCTTGTCTAGTGTCAGATTTCAAGGAGAATGCTTCCAGTTTTTGCTCATTTAATATGATATTGGCTGTATGTTTGTCGTAAATAGCTTTCATTGTTTTGAGATATGTTCCTTCGATACCTAGTTTATTCAGAGTTTTTAGCATAAAGTGCTGTTGAATTTTGTCAAAGGCCTTCTCTGCATCTATTGAGATAATCATGTGGTTTTTGTCTGTGGTTCTGTTTATGTGATGGATTACATTTATAGACTTGCATATGTTGAATCAACCTTGTATCCATGGAACAAAGCTTACTTGATCATGGTGGATAAGCTTTTTGATGTGCTGTTGCAATCGGTTTGCCAGTATTTTACTGAAGATTTTTGCATCTATGTTCATCATGGATATTGGCCTGAAGTTTCCTTTTTTTGTTGAGTCTCTGCCAGGTTTTGGTATCAGGATGATGTTGGTCTCATAAAATGATTTCGGAAGGATTCCCTTTTTGAATTGTTTGGAATTGTTTCAGAAGGAATCGCACCAGTCCTCTTTGTACGTCTGGTAGCATTCAGCTGTGAACCCGTCTGGACCTGGGTTTTTTTTGGTTGGTATGCTATTAATTGCTGCCTCAACTTCAGCCCTTGTTATTGGTCTAGTCACGGTTTCAGCTTCTTCCTGGTTTAGGCTTGGGAGAGTGCAAATGTCCAGGAATTTATCCATTTCTTCCAGGTTTACTGGTTTATGTGCATAGCATTGTTTGTAGTAATCTCTGATTATTGTTTGTATTTCTGTGGAATCAGTGGTGATATCCCCTTTATTGTTTCTTATTGCATCTATTTGATTCTTCTCACTTTTCTTTTTTATTAATCTGGCTAGTGGTCTATTTGTTGTTCTTTTCCAAAAACCAGTTCTTGGATTTATTGATTTTTTGAAGGAATTTTTGTGTCTCTATCTCCTTCAGTTCTGCTCTAATCTTGATTATTTCTTGTCTTCAGCTAGCTTTTGAGTATTTTTGATCTTGCTCCCGTAGCTCTTTCAATTTTGATGATAGGGTGTTGATTTTAGATCTTTCCTTGCTTCTCTGGTGGGCATTTATTGGTATAAATTTCCTTCTAGACACTGCTTAAATGTGTCCCAGAGATTCTGGTACATTGTGTCTTTGTTCTCATTGGTTTCGAAGAACATCTTTATTTCTGTCTTCATTTCATTGTTTTTCCAGTCAAAATTCTGGAGCCAGTTGTTCAGTTTCCATGAAGTTATGTGGTTCTGAGTGTTTCTGAATTCTGAGTTCTAATTTTATTGCACTGTGGTCTGAGAGAATGTTTGTTATGATTTCCATTCTTTTGCATTTGCTGAGGAGTGATTTACTCCCAGTTATATGGTCAATTTTAGAGTAGATGCAATGTGGTGCTGAGAAGAATGTATATTCTGTGGATTTGGGGTGGAGATTTCTGTAGATGTCTATTAGGTCTGCTTGGTCCAGATCTAAGTTCAAGTCCTGGATATCCTTGTTAATTTTCTGTCTCATTGATCTGTCTAGTATTGACAGTGGAGTGTTAAAGTCTCCCACTATTATTGTGTGGGAGTCTAAGTCTCTTTGTAGGTCCTTAAGAACTTGATTTATGTATCTGGGTGCTCCTGTATTGAGTGCATATATATTTAGGATCATTAGCTCTTCTTGTTGCATTGATCCTTTTACCATTATGTAATTCCCTTCTTTGTCTCTTTTGATCTTTGTTGGTTTCAAGTCCATTTTATCAGAGACTAGGATTGCTACCCCTGCTATTTTGTGCTCTCCATTTGCTTGGTAAACCTTCCCCCATCCCTTTATTTTGAGCCTACATGTGTCCTTGCTTGTGAGATGGGTTTCCTGAATACAGCACACCAATGGGTCTTGACTTTTATCCAATTTGCCGGCCTGTGTCTTTTGATTGGACATATGCTGTGTTTTTCAGCTCCATCAAGTCGTTTATATTCTTCTCTAAGCTGTTTATTCTAGTTAGCATCTCATCTAACATTTTTTGACGGTTCTTAGTTTCTTTGCATTGGGTTAACACATGTTCTTTTAGCTCTCAGAAGTTTGTTATTACCCACATTCTGAACCCTGTTTCTGTCAGTTCATCAGATTCATTCCCCATCCATCTTTGATCCCTAGCTGGTGAGGAGTTATGATCCTTTGGAGGAGAAGAGGTGTTCTGGTTTTCTGTGTTTCATCCTTTTTGTGCTGGTTTCTTCCCATCTTAGTGGCTTTATCTACCTGTGGTCTTTGTAGTTGGTGACTTTTGGATGGAGTCTCTGAGTGGACGTCCTTTTTGTTGATGATGAAGTTATTTCTTTGTGTTTCTTAGTTTTCCTTCTAACAATCAGGCCCCTCTGTTTGAGGAGTGCTGGAGATCCACTCTAGACCCTGCTTGCCTGGGGATCACCCGCGGGGGCTGTAGAAAAGTAAGGGTTGCTGCTGGTGTCTTCTGTTATCTTTGTCCCAGAAGGGTACCTGCTCGATGTTGGCCTGAGCTCTCCTTTATGAGGTGTCTCTTTGGGTATACAGGGGATGGGGAGCTGCTTAAGGAGACAATCTATCCCTTATAGGAGCTCAAGTGCTGTGCTGGGAGCTCCATTTTTCTGTGCAGAGCTGCTGGGCAGGTACTTTTAAGTCTCCTGCAGCAGAACTCATAACTGCCTCTTTTCCCAGGTGCTCTGTCCTAGGAAGCTCAGCTTTATTTATAAGTTCCTGTCATGCTGCTGCCTTTTTTTGTAGATGCTCTGCCCCACATGGAGTAGTCTAGTCACAGTCTGCCAGCAGAGGTGTTGCTGAGCTGCTGCAGGCTCTGCCCAGCTTCTGTGTGAACTGTTTATATGAATATTAAAATATATCTCTAAGCAGTTCTTTGCAGGAAAACATAGACATAGAAATAATATTTCATTGTATACTGAAAATTAGAAACAAGTCCTGATGGCTATTTTATTAGTTCAAAATGGAATCTATTCTCAGTATGTCTCAAAGTGAATTATTACTACTACATATAAATTCAGAACTTTATAGGTATACATATTGTTAAATAATTAACTTGTAAAGCAAAGTGTTAATGAGTATATAGATAATCATGCTGTTCCACAAGAAATAAAATTTATAACACATGTTTAAAATTTGAAGTAGATTTGAAACTTCGTTTGCTTTGAAAATTTTTAAGGTGAAATTATGTTAATTGTCAGAATATAGCAATACAGTAATTCAGTTACATTTATTAAGATTTAAAATGTCAGTTCTTCTCTAAGGTATTCAGTTTGACTTTTCACCTTCCATTTGACAGAAATCATCCATGGGTCCTGTCCACACTCAAAGGGAGGGGATTACACAAAGATGTAAATACCAGGGGCTGGGAATAGTGGGGGCCATCTTGGAATTCTGCTAGTACCATACTGATAGAACTCTTGGTCTCCACTTATAAATAATTATCAAACAAGGACTTCTATGGCGTGAGAAGCTCTATTTTATGAGTGCATTGAAATTTCGCATTAGAAATCTTCAGCCTACATCTTCACTTTTTAGATTCAACATAGAACCTCAACCCAGAAGCAGAAAAAAAATCAATTCAAAGAATAATTCAGATGAATTAAAACATTTGAGATAAAACAATTGATAGTGTTTGCCTTGCTGTGTAATCGATTCGCTCCTTTTTGGTTTTCTTGATAGAGTAGGAGGTAAGAATTCTTGAAAAGTTCTTGGTTTTGTATCTGTTGAAACAAATCTGGTGTGTAGCTTAATGGATGTTAATTTTGGCTGAACTCAATCAGCAAAATTAAAGGGGAAATGGATTTGCATATTGTATAGTAAATTTTGCATACACTTTATTTATGATTATGACCACCAACAAAAAGTATTGAGGCAAGTATAAAATATTTTTACCATGTGTTTAAGAAAATAGTTTCTCTTTCTTTTCTTTCTTTCCCTCCCTCCCTCCCTCCCTCCCTCCCTCCCTCCCTCCCTCCCTTCCTCTCTCTCTCTCTCTTTCTCTTTATTTTTCTTTCTTTCTTTCTTTTTTCTTTGACAGAGTTTTGCTCTGTTGTCCAGGCTGGAGTGCAGTAGTGCGATTTGACTCACTGCAACCTCTACCTCCTGGGCTCAAGCAATTCTCCTGCCTCAGGCTCCCGAGTAACTGGGATTACAGGTGCACGCCACCACGCCCAGCTAATTTTTGTATTTTTAGTAGAGATGAGGTTTCACCATGTTGGCCAGGCTGCTCTTGATCTCCTGATCTCAAGTGATCTGCTCACTTCAGCTTCCCAAAGTGCTGGGTATAAAGGCATGAGCCACTGCACCTGGCCAGTTTCATATTTCTCTTTAAAAATTTAATTGCCACTTATATGCTGTTGGTGGAAATGTAGATTAATATAGCCTCCATGCAAAACTGTAGAGATTTCTCAAAGAACTAAAAATAGAATTACCAATCAGTCCAGCAATCCCACTACTGGGTGTATATCCAAAGGAAAAGAAATAATGATATGAAAAAGATACCTTTGCTCCTAGGTTTATTACAGCATTAATTACAATAGCAAAGATATAGAATCTATGTGTTCATCAATGGTTGATTGGATAAAGAAAAGATGGTATATATACACAATGGAATACTGTATATCCATAAAAAAGAATAAGATCATATCTTTTAAAACAACATAGATGGAATTTGAGGCCATTATCTTACATAATACAACTCAGAAACAGAAAGTCAAATACTGCATGTTCTCACTTATAATTGGGAACTAAATAATTTGTACACATGGACAAAGAGAATGGAATGATAGACATTGGAGACTTGGAAAGGTAGGAAAGTAATGTGGAGTGGGTGATAAGAAATTACTTTATGGGTACAGTGTATATTTTTCAGGTGATGAATACACTGAAAGCCATTATGCAACATATGAATGGAATAAAATTGCACTTGTACCCCTTAAATTAATGCAAAAATAAATAAATAAATAAATAATAAACAAAATATGATTTGAAAAGGAAAACATATACCCACAGAAAAACCTTATAGGAATGTTCATAGGAACATTATTTATAATAGACAAAAAGTGAAAAATGCCAAATGCCCATCAACTGATGAATAGTTATATAAAATGTAGTATATTCATATAGTGGAATGTTATTTAATATTAGAAAGCCATGAATTACTGATATGTGCTACAATATGAATAAACCTTAAAACATTATGTTAAGTGAAAGAAGGCAGTCACAAAAGACCACATATTGTGTGATTCCATTTATATGAAATGTCCAGATTAGGCAAATCCGTAGATATAGAAGTAGGTTAGTGGTTGCCTAGGGTGAAGAGTGGGTGAGGGTTGGAGAGGGAAGGAAGGTGACTGCTAATGGGCACGGGGTTTCTTTTGGGGGTGACAGATATGCTCTAAAATTGATTATAGTGATGGTTACACAACTCTATGAGCATACTAATGACCATTGAATTGAGCACTTTAAATGGGTGGATTGTACGGTATATAAATTACATCTCAATAAAATTGTTAAAAATGAAGAATTGCATGGAATTCTAGCATTTTTTACAAATTCACAATAAAGCTTTATTTAGGCTCTAATAACTACTAAATTACATTCTAGCATTCTGCTGAAACCAAATTATTTAGTGTTCTCATTACTTCTTTTGACTTTGAATGTTTTACTGTGTGGCATGTTCCATCTGATAAGGCATGAGTATCCAAAATTGAAAAATATAGTTATATATTGATTAATTTTCAATATGAACCAATGCAAGTATACGAGAGCATTAGTGGTGTCCGTGACTTGTACCGTATTTGGCCAAAAGCATCTTACATCCTTTTGGATGAAAAGTAAGGGACAAAAGTACATTAATAGTTTGTGTATTAATTTTTCTATTAAATTGGATTTGAAAATAAGCTCTGATTATGTGAATAAGATTTCAGGAGCACCCCAGATCACATATTGTCAATTTAAAATTATAACCTTAACAATTTTTAATTTATATAATTTCCTTTCTCACTGCTGTTCATTAGCATCTTTCAATTTAATTTGTTTCTCTTCTAGTATAATATGAACATCTTGAAAAGGCAAGACTAATAATTTTTAATGACAATATTGAAACAAAATGGGTGGAAGTCTTTTTTTTCCCTACATCAGTTTTATTTAAAACACAAACAAGTATTTCTCTTTCTGTAAGGGCAAATGGTTCAAATAATGCAGAACATGAAACACTGACTAATACAAGTGCTCTAAATATGAAACAAAATTATGTTTTTTGAAAAAGCAAAAGAATAAAGAATATATACAAAAGGGACCTGGAATCTGTAAGCTGATTCCCAAAATGAAGTAAGTAGAAAATCTGTGGTGAAACCTGAACATTCTACTCCTGATTTGGAGAAGGGCTATCATACAACATTCAGTCAGCTGAAGATGGATTGGCAGAGGTGTGTCTACACATGAATTTCAAGTCTTTTTTGCTGTGCAGAATCATCCAGATCTTCCCAAGATTGAATGGACAGTCCTATGGCTTTCTTCCTTTTCCATATTCCCAAAAAAGCGACGTGAAGTTCAACTCTTGATGAGCCGCTTACAACAGCATTTCCTTAGAAGCCAACATGACAGGTGGGTCAGATTTCCCTGTGAGAAACAAAACTGGCCACCTAGAGCAAAATATCAAAATGGTCAAGTCCTTCCTTCCTCCTCCTTCTGATTATATACAACATATCTCCTTTCAAGACTATTATTCCCGTCGTGCTTATTCCTTCACAAATCTAAACCTTGAGGTGATATGAAGGAAACCAACATCAAGAAAATAAAACTCAATTCAGAAATGAAGAAAACTGGCAGGTATACAATACACCCCCAGAGCATCTCAATATCCCCGGCACAGTACAATTCAGTGTACTGCTACACTGAATAGATAAATATTGGCAGCTTGAATAAGCTCATTTTTTCCCTCAGGTGGTCAAAGGCCACCAAATAAATACTGGGCAACAGGCGTTTGTTGGGAGAGTTAGAATTAAAAAATTAACCAAATTTTGTCCCTGTGTTAATTCAATGCCAGTAAGGAGGCAAGTAGTGAAGAAGGGACAATTTTCATATTAAAAAAGAATTCCTCTAATCATGTCACCATCTCATATAATGAATCCAGGGAATCCCAGAAATAGAAAATTAGTTTCAGGGGACTCCTGAGGCACTTTAAAGCCTTTTAAAAAATTACAGTAATAATAAATTAGATATTGCTCTTCAGAGGCTAACAGAGCAGCAGAAGGAAGTCTTTCTTTTGACTAGATTGAGTTTAGAAATCTTCAGGGTAGTCTGATACTTTATTTCTGTTTGAAAGTGCTTTATGGAATATTACTGTATGAGATGTTTCTAGAATGCTTGTGAAAATGGACTGCTTTGCCTTTTAGCATTATTTGTTTATGGATCTCTGAGGAATTCATTAATAGTTTCAGGCTTTCTGTTTGTTGGTTTCATTCCCATTTTGCAGATTGAATTATTCAAACTGCATAGTTAACATGATTTGTACAATCTCAGTAGGAAGCAAAAGTGTTGAAAATTAAGATTTCAGCAAAAAATTATTTATATGTTTTACTATAAATGAATATTTTAGTACATTAAGATACTTTACTTCAGGCAATGGAATTTTAGCTAAACTTGTAATATTCACAAGCTAAGCATGGGGCCTCATACCTTGTACGTTGAAAAGTAAAAACAGTAGTTTCAAAAAATATGCTTTATGGAGATATTCTGCTCATTAATAGTTATTTTATAAATGAATAATGTCCTGAGTCTATAGACTCTTTAATTTCTCTCTAATGCTATAAACTAATATGAATATTTGGGTAATGTATATATTATTTATATCATAAACAATTGCTAAAGAGACTAAGAGATCATCTAGGCTCTTATTTCTAGTTAGGTGATATCTAAATTGTTTTACAGCTTATTTTTTCTACAGTAAAAAAAAATATTGCTTAAGCATTCATTTTTTAAAAGCTGTATTCAGAGAAACCTAACCTCTTTTTTCATTGTTTTGAGGAGACAAATATGGAGTGGCTTACAGTTTCTTTAAAATTGTAATTTATTATAATTAGTGTATATTTTAAAGAGTTTTCTAAGAAGATGCAGAATTTTTTTTTTAAAAACTTTATCTTCCAGTAATCTCTGGATTAGAAACTATTCTACCCTATCAAAGTAGGTAGCCTGTATTATAAAAATAATACAACAGTAGCAGTAATAATAAAAACCAACCACTTTCCTCTTGTTCGTAATTCTCTTGTTTGCCTAAGCTTTCCCTTCAGGTATCTTGACTCATCTTTAATGAGATTTTTCTACATGATTTGCTAGCCATCAGATTGTCTGTATATTTAAAATTGAAACCAGTACATCTCAGCCTCGCTTACAGCAGGATTTTTGAAAGTCATATGCATATAATATTTATATATTTACCTCTAGGCCTTAATACCTTCATATTGCAAAGTTTTTTGTTTGGTTGTGTTTTGTTTTACCCAGGAACTTAAGTCAGTAACAGTTACCTATTGCTCTCTAAACTGAAAAACCATTGCTATACCTGTATGTCCTACATAAATCTTGGAAGTGTCCATTGTATTTTGAAATGGATATTACTGCAAGAGTAACTGGTTGATTAGGATGACTAATAGGTTGCCACCGCATTTGTTTTTAACTTCCAGTTGAGAGAAAAGATAGCTGTACACCTGGCAGTTTTGGTTCTGTGTGTTGCCTACCCCCTGCCCCACACTCAGCTTTGTGTCCTTATGGGGGCCCTATTAGGTAATGTGGTAAATTGCTCTTGTAAATTAGATGAGAGGCTATAGTATCATGCTCTTGTTCACAGTACCTCACTTGCCTTTTAGGTAATATCTAAGAAAGCTTTTATAACAGCCATATCTTGTTTCATTTCTGAAGGGACTAAAACAATTTTTTAAATACTGGAATTGAGTTAGAGGAAAACAGCCATTTAACAAATCAATTTAAGGAAAATAAGAATACCAAACACACAAAAAACAAACATAAAACTTAAGTGAAGAATATGTTTCTTTTTGCTTATTTTGAGTTTACACTCTTTCATCTTTTTCTTTGATGGTTTGGGGTTATATTTCTATTTTCTCTATATAATTATATTTAAGTGGTGATTACCCACCTTTTTATTTTCTTTCTGATTCTTCGCTTTACACTTTAAAGGCCATATGTTTAGTTTTGGGTATGATATTGTGAATATTGTACCACATTAGAATGTAGTATCACTAAACACTCCTTTTCAGTGTTCTTGAATCTAAACATATTTCTTATTAATAAAAGAAAGAATATATAAAGTGAAGGAAAATATAAATTATAAAGCTAGCTAATGGAGGTAGAGGCTAGGAAAATGTGGGGTGGAGATGGGAGTACAAAAGGTGAAGAAGGACATTCTGAATATATTATTACATTTTCTGTTTTGCAGGGCATTACAAACTTGGAGTAGCAATATAAAATTTATTTTATCTGCACATTTTTTGTTTTGATTTATTTCCAAAGATGTCAAAACAATGTAATATTGTCAAATTGTTATAATATGAAAATTCTTAAACAGCTATTGGTTTGATGAAGAATTTTTGATATTTGTGTAGAATTGGGGAGGCTGTATATTTCATAATTACATACAATTTTTGTTAATAGATATTTATAACATTTGTTTTCCTTCTGCAAAGAAATTTCCTGAGGCAAAGAAACATGATCTTGGGGAGCATTTCTCAGTAAGATTTGCTTTAGGTTTGCTTTAGATTTGCACTAGTGAAATGTTAGGCTTCAATTAGGGAATATTTTTAATAGTGGCCGTGGTCTATCGGACATGGAAAAAGTAGAAATAAGAAGCTCTGGTATTCTAACCCTGAGTCTTGTTTAAATCCCACATTGTAGTACTGCTTTCTTAGTAAAATGAATGAGAGTTTTGGTCATCTCTTTAACCATGTCATGAAAGTTATTAAGAAGCTACAAACAAAACAGTTGAACCTTCTGTGCAGTGTTATCATTGAACTCATAGCTGAAAGTCACTTGGGCTAACGAATAATCAGAACAGCATTTGTGTTTAAATCTTGGTAAATTGTACAATGTTGATACAAGATCAGATTGGATATTTAATATCTAAAGAGTGAACCAATAGAAAATGATTTTTAGAATTTGTAACCAGTTATAATGACACATATAGAAACTATTATGGATTCTATTACAGTGGCTTCTTGTAAATAAAACCCTTTTAGTATATTTAGAGTCTATGGTATCATTTCTAGACCACATTAGATCACTTAGATATTTAGTTCATATTTGAAAACAAACTTTTCCCATAATATTGCTCTCCTTAAAACTGCTGTGAGAGAAATATTAGGACTTAGAATGAAAATATTTATGGAAAATGTTGACACTGTCTAAGTTTAGTGGGGATTTTTCTCCTTTTGATTCTTCCAATTTTTAGGGTGTGGAGTTGATATAACATTAGAGAATTACATAGTACCATATTTGCTTTTATGGGCAAAGCTAATTCCTTTAGCTTACTTTCATTTAATTTCATATACCTTATTTATGTATACAATTTCCTTAATGAACACAATTTTTGTGTGAGTTTTTGAAGCTTTGGCAAACAGTCTAAGAAGCAGAGGCAACATCAAAAAATTCTACTTAATATTTTTATTTCACTTTAATGAAAGTGCTACAATTAAAATTTGAAATATATTTCTAAAAAAATCTTGTATGAAATTTAGTATGCAAGTTATTTCAGAGATTGAAGAATGTATTTCTGTAAGCAGAATGGTAGGAGAGTAACTGGAGCCATCCTATTAAAAATGGGTTCAATCCAAAAATAGTAGCGGCTTTTGATCAATGCTACTGTGGCAAGTCCTTAGAATGAGTACGTTTTCCCTATGGAATTGATAATAAGTGAAATAATCACGCACTTTAACTTTTCAAAAGGGTTCATTTTACTTCATTCAATATCCTTGAGTTTTCAAGATTATATATCTGAGAAGCTGTGTAATGTAATTATGACAAAGGTAAAATTAATATTTTAGTCTTGACTACAGCATGAATGGAATAATATTTGATTGGAGCCTGCTGTGGTGTTCTGGATCACTAACTAAATATGACACTTTTGTTCTAATATTGGTGGAATCGCTTTGTTTATGTAGTTAAATTCTGTATGAAGTCATAATTTTTGCAAAAAAGAAGAGGAAATAGGAAAAGACAAGATAGGCGAAGACCTATGGAGAAAAAAAGCGTATTTGAATATTGATTGGTTTCACTATTCATGCTGGGCTCTGGGGATTTCAATTATGGGCTTCATATGTAGTAGTAGGCACTACATATGAAGTATGCAGTGCCAAAAATGGCCAAATCTTAAGGTATTTGACAGCTGGAAATAAACTTTTTTTTTTCAAAAATATACTTAATTTAAATATAAAAATTAATTATTTTGCACAAGCTAACTCCATGTCTAACACTGAGCCATATAAATTGGCTTATGTGATCTGAATAATAATCTTGAAGGTAGCTAATAAAACTAAAAAGAATCCACAGGCCACCTTTTCAGTACAATTTGTGTGTTGGTCATCATGAGCAGCCAAATGTTTGCTTTTTCTATGTTCAAATTCAGGTCTTTTTGTGGAAAGCCCTATCTATAGACCATATTATATCTATCTATCTATCTATATAGAGATATATATAGACTATATTAATATAGTATTTGAAAAGCTTTCATTTAATAGGAAATTATTTTATTGTAATGATACTACTTGTGATTTCTTTTTCCTTACCTATAAATGAACATATTATATATTTTCTAGTATTAAAATTTTTAATGTTAAAAAACCCCAAAATAATAAAACAAGGAGAGGTAGCATATGTTTTTGATATAGGCCAATCTGAATTGAGATGAAAAAGCTGGGAGTTGGGATCTATTTCTACCTTGTTTTCTTCATCCTATGAAAAAGGAGGGAAGGAGAAATCTGGATAAATTGTCTAATTTTATGATGTTATTTTAGCAAATATGAGTCAAACAGTAATTGCAAATAATGAACTGTTTTTGATAATATCAAAATTAACCTGTAGCTTTCTCGTGACAGAATATTGTACCAAATAAAATTTTAGAAGCTTTGAAATGATACTCTCTTTGTTAGAGTGCCAGTTCCTTTGGTATGTGTTTCTTTTTGTCACCTGGGGCAATTTTTCCAACACGTAACACATGTGATTTTTTTTTTCTGCGTTTGGAATAATCAGCTTTTCCTGTGCTCATTAAGGGGGAAAAAAACTGCAGCCAAGGTATTAGCACAAAGCAAGGTATTAACAGGGCCCAATCTCTACCAAATACCAAGTTCCTTTGTCTACTACCTAATTAACATACTTTAATGAGTTCACTAAGTTTAATGAATACTTCATGTAAAACTCAGCACTTTCTACCTCCTAGATAAATCTGACACCTGATGTAACAGATTTGGTTGATATTATGAATAATTTATGAGCTAGTATTTCTCAGATAACAAATAATAAAGAGTATGAGACATTTAATATGGAAGGAGTTCTTAAAAATTTGCTATCTACTTACTGGAACATACTATAATTCTTTCCAGAAATCTATTGAAATGCATGTTCTAGTTAATAATAGCTTGAAAGAAACTATGTAATTTATGTAAATATATTTCTGCTCATGTTAATGATTTTTACAATGCCATGAACCATTTAATAATAACACTTACTGCTTATAAATTATATTCTATTAATAGTCTTGGTTACTTTGACACTATTGGGTTGGTCCGCAAAGTCTTTTTTAGTTTCAAGATGTGAATGATAAACATTTTTAACATTAAAAATGACTTTTTGAACTGTTGAGGTTGGAAAGAGTATCTATAATGATATTGGTCACTGTGATTGATATTGGACTAATAAACGTAGATGTAGTTGGTGTGTTCACCTCAATGTGCAGCATTCTATTTGCATCATGTTGAGGGATATAATCAAGCAGAGAATTTTAAGCACTCCACATCTAGGAGTTGGGATCTATTTCTACCTTGTTTTCTTCATCCTATTGAAAAAGGAGGGAAGGAGAAATGAGGATAAATTGTCTAATTTTATGATGTTATTTTAGCAAATATTAGAAATATCTGCAAATATTATTACTGTGTTCCAGATTCTCTTCTAGGAGCTGGTAAAACAGAAGTGAAAACTAACGTCTCTGACTTTCAAGGGCTTAGACTCTAATGGAGAAGATGAGTTAATTAATAATTGCATTAAGTATGACAAGACCTATGAAGGAGGTTATCAGATACAAACACTTAATCATTTATGATTCAGCAACAAGAAGTAAGCTTTAATTTGACATTGCACAAGGTGGAGTAGGAAGATAGAGACATTCATAACATTTCAGCCATATGTCCAGTGTAATCTACAGCTATAAGCTAGTGTTGTGGATTTGTATAACATTGATAAAAATGTACCTATCACAATGAGTGGTAGCAGTTACTTTGAGAAAATATATTTATAAATTGTATATATATGTACATATGTGTGTGTCTATACTGCCACTTTCAAGTAATACTGCCATCATTCAAACTATTTTTGCTCTTCTTTTGGACTTGTCTTCAGGTCCTATGACATACTGTTTTTATTGTGGTAGCAGATTTTCATGTTTTGAGGCTGTATTTAGTTTTTTTAAAAGAACCAGAAATAACTCAGAATAAAATATGTTGTATAAGGTAACTAAACAGGATAAAATCATTCTTGTTTAAAATAACAATAGACTAATAAATATACAATCAAACAAAAGTATTATATGAGACAGGATCTTTTTTTCTTATGCTTGTCAACTGACTTTAAAGGTAGTTTCAGAAAAAGTATTATTGTACATTGCACTATAGCATCAATGCTGGTATACCTTGCTTTGGTAATGGAAAAATTGTAGTTGCAGTATGTATATGTTAGTTGTCTAATAACAACTCTGGCAAGGAAACTTTGAAATACTCCACTGATTAAAGTATGGAATGTCAGGTTTTCATGAGTCTTGTTGAGGTCTGGCTATATACCCAGAATTTTGGAGTTAAGATAAATGCAGCTAAAGTGGAGAGGAAGAGGGGAAGAATCTTGAACATTCCTCTAAGGAATGGGTGAAGGCATCAAGAAAATTTAGCTGGGAGAAGATAGAATGCTGAGAGAATATGATAGCTTTTTGAAATGATCTGGAGGGCTTTCATGTAGAAGAATTAGGTTTACTCCATGTGTGACAAGAGGACAATACCAGAGCCAGAGAGTGGATGATACAGAGAAACAGTTTACTCCAAAGTGGAGCAGGCAGCCTCAGAAGTAGTGAATTTCTCACCACTAGAAGTAGTCAACTAGAGAACACGTGATCACTTTTGATAATTTTGAACAGGGACTTTAAATATTAGATGGTAACATTTTATAAACCTTAGAATTCTATGACATCTGAAGATTCTTCTTTCCAAAATAGATTTAACTGGTGCAGGGAATCCATAACTTTCATTACATGTATTTCAATTCTCACATGTTGGAATATATTTAAGTTATAGTGTTCTGGAACACATTACTTGATTTTATTTTTTTATTCCCAGAGAATATGGATATGCAAAATTTCACCCTTTTTAGAGGAGTCTTTTATAGAAGATTTCTAAATGGATTAATTTATCTTTTTTTATTATTTTTTTTCATTGCATTTTAGGTTTTGGGGTACATGTGAAGAACATGCAAGATCGTTGCATAGGTACACACATGGCAGTGTGATTTGCTGCCTTCCTCCCCTTCACCTATATCTGGCATTTCTCCCCATGCTATCTCTCCACACCTCCCCACCCCCTATCCCTCCCTCATTTCTCCCCAACAGACCCCAGTGTGTAGTGATCCCCTCTCTGTGTCCATGTGTTCTCATTGTTCAACACCCACCTATGAATAATTTATCTTTATTCCTGGTTCTTTGCATTTAGTTTGTGCAGAGAGCTAGGGCTCCATTTCACCTTTCAATTTATTTCACTTTGAATGTTCTAAAGGATGCCTTAATTCATTATTAAATGTGCATTGTGTCATGCTATCAAGTTCTAGCTTTTCAAGATTAATGATAAGAATTTTGTGCAGAGGGTCTTTTCCCTGTTTTAAATGAACTATTTTATATGTGCCTCATGTTGAAGCTTGCCTTCTGTATTTGCGATAAATTAGCTTCTGAATATCATTTGAAATGCTAGACACAAACTGTATGACTATAAAACAATGTCGGTATATCAGATGAAGCTATTTTTTTTTAGATCGCTAGTTTGATTGTCTTTCATTTTTGTAAAGAAACAGCTAAATTCAATATCTTTCCTACCAAATTGGGATTATGGGATCATGTGGGATTTGTGGGCTTTGTAGGCAAACATTGCTTATGCAGAAACAGTGAAGGATATATCCAAGTAAAATGTCACTTGGTCTCTTTCACTTATTTAAGGATTTATATATATACACACAGACACACATACACAGAGACATACATATTATACACATACATACATACACACAGACATACCCACATATATAACATAAATATGGGTTAGTGTTTTATTGGACTGACTCTTTTCAAGTCTAAGTAGAATAATTTGGTAATTAAATGTGCCACAGTTACTTTTGGTGCAATTAATTTGGCATATAAATACTATTGTATACATTGTTAATGTAAGTAACATACTTGGATATAGAGATCATTTTGTAGTGATGGACAATATTTTGTGATATTAAATTGGTAATAAAGTCATATGGCATATAAACATAGGGCATAGTTGATATTTTAAAATACGACAAACCTTCACTATTTAGGGCAGGCAGAGGAAAGTATGTTGCTCTTATTTTTGTTTTAAAGATGAGGCTTGTTGTTGCTTCCACTGTATAAATGTAGTGAGTTGAATCATTATTTAGAATTCCAATCCAGGCCTCTGATTGGATGACACAGTGAAATTGAATAGACTCATTATGAAGCCATGGTTTGTTATATTCAGCAATGGTTTGACGTATTTTGCAAAGACTAAAGAAAACCAAGACCTCCTTTCAGGGTTATAAATGCAAGATCTGATGTTAAACTGTGTTAAAATCTTGGTTCCATTGCCTACTGTCTGTGTATGTCTTGCTATTTCTATGATCCTCAGCTATTGCATCGATAAATTTGTTGTAATAATTATGCCCACTTCTTGGCTTATGGTGAAGATCAAATGAATTAATACATGAAAAGTCCTTATAATAGTGTCTGGTCCACAGTAATGAATAATGTTATCATTATTATTTTAGTCTTTAGGGTCTTTCCCAGTATCTAATTTTCTGAGAAGGAGCCTTTTCAGTTGCTCCTATTCAGAGCTCTCATGCCCTCCCTTTTTCCTTTTTTCTTTTCCTCCCTCTTTTCTTTTCTTCCTCCCTTTCATCTCCCTTTTTTTCTATCCACAGTGTTTATTGAGCATTTACTATGCTCTAGACATTGGATATAAGAGGAGGCAATTTCTATTTTCTCTTTTAATTAGGTATGCAAAATCTGTTGGTCTAGATTTTGAGTTTTTCGGTCATTCCAAAATGAATGAGTCAAGCGTATTAGAATTTTTGATCCCTCACTTCCTCCTATATTTCAAGTTTTGAGTCCTTTCTGTGCTTGGTCAGATTTTATCTTGTGTGTACATAATTTACCCCCTTAGTAACCTTGTTTATAAATACTAACAAGGTATTATTATAAGGTATTTATAATATAGGTTTATAAATACTAAGGTTTGTAAATCAAGCCAGAGGAAAATAGGTTCTTGAAAAGTGGGAAGATAATGTGTTTTGGTAATGAGAGAAAAGGACTGTTTTATTTTGATCGTGTGAATTAGGGATTGCTTCATCAAGAAAGTTGCACTTGAGATGAGCTTTGACCCTTTAAAGGAATTTATGAAAAAGAAAAGGGGCGTGTGGACAAGCTGTCACGATAAGCATGTAGGGTACATGGTGGGATGTACTGAGAAGTGCAGCTGGGCAAAGTGATTTGGGATCAGTTCATTAAAGACCTGATGGCTTGGAGAGCAAAATAACGTGGTTGAAACTGTTTAAGCATGACAGCCCTGGTAATCTCTTTAGAGATTAAATAAGATTTGAATATTTTGAAAAGAAAACTTTAATATTAATCAGTTTTTTTTCTTCATGCATTTTTACAAACCTGAGGAATATCTAAAGAGTGCCTTTCAAGATTTAATGTTTGAAAAAAATAATAAGGAATGAGGTGACAAAATAACCCTGCCTCACCATTTTTTCAAATTAGAGACCATATTGGGAGGCTGAGGTGAAAGAATCACTTGAGGCCAGGAGTTCAAGAACAGCCTAGCAATGTAAGAAGACCCTATCTAAATTTTTTTTTTTTTTAATTTGGGACCATAGTCTTTCTGATTGACTGAATTATATCTTTGCCTTACTGATTTTTTTCATCAGCTTTTACTTTGAGGGGTGGTAGAAACATGGAAACATTTTATGCAGCATTACTCGACTTTGCGCATATCAACTTCTGTCCTTTCAATATTATATATAAACCAGCCATTCACAATTTAGCAAAATGTATCATAGGCATTAACCTCATGATTCAAATTATTAATCTAATTCTGAGTCAATATTAAATCCCAATGCTAAATTATATCAAAGGGAATATCCAGTTTATACTTCTTTAAGTATAAAGAATGATGTAAATGGATTTTTGATCTTTTTCATTTAATTGTGCTTCTTTTGGCTATGTTAAAAATATGTATTCAGAGGTACAAAGTATAACAAAAACACTTTGAGATGGTACAGTTCTGGAAATGAGGACAGTTATTTGTAGGTCATCAAAAAAGGTCAAACCATTCTGGAGCTTTCTGAGTCTCAGGCTAATGCATATATCATGTGTGTATGTGAATGCAGTATTAGTGCGCTGGGAAACTGCCATGGCAGGAGGATTAACTGTATACTAACTGTTACACTAAACGTCCAGCTAACACTCTTGATGAAGTAGTGGAATAACTAAGAAGATAATTCGCTACAGCATTCATGGATGAGTGTTGAGAGTCTAAGGTTGTACCTGGACTCTGCCTAAATCACCCTGTGACCCTGGGATTTTAGTTTCCCTGTCTCTAAAATAAGTCACACAATGCATTGCCTTGATTCCAGTTGATGATGGATTTGTTGGAGGGCCAGTTTAATCAGGTCAAGCTGTACTGTGAAATATTTGATAGAAATACCTGAGTAAAAATGTAATCATGGTTACCAATATAGGCAGTATTTTTTAAAAGAGAAATTAGCATTATCTTAAAATAATTGTCTAGAGGTGTGAGAGGGAAGGAAAAGAATAAACAGTTTTTCAAAATTCTATTAAAAGTACAATCTGGTAAGATTTTCCTAGCAGTGATGAATATGATCTACTTTGACAAACAGATTAAATAAACAATGCACCTTTGCTTCTCTATTTCATTAAAATGCCACATAAAATTAAAAAACTTTCCTTGAAACACAAGAATCTTGGGTATAACGTATTTAAGTATTAATACATTTTAAAAAATGAGGATTAGAAGTTCATTAACAATGGCTAGGCATGGTGGCTCTCACCGGTAATCCCAGGACTTCGGGAGGCCAAGGGGGGCGTGAGGTCAGGAGTTCAAGACCAGCCTGGCTAACATGGTGAAACCCCATCTCTACTAAAAATACAAAAATTAGCCGGGTGTGGTGGTACATGCCTGTAGTCCCAGCTACTCTGGAGGCTGAGGCAGGAGAATCGCTTGAACCTGGGAGGCAGAGGTTGCAGTGAGCCAAGATTGTGCCACTGTAGTCCAGCATGGGCTACGCAGCAAGACTGTCTCAAAACAAAACAAAACAAAATGAAGTTCATTAGCAAATATATTTTTAAAAATCCATATTTAAAAATAGGTAAGTTTTAATATGACAGTCACATTTAATATCAGCTAAAATGATTAAAAAGCATGATTGTAAGAATCATTAATTGGATACGTATTCATTTATCCACTCTTAAGAAGGCAGAATGGTACAGTAAAATGATATGGGATGTGGTTATATGCAGGTCTGAATTTGAAACACTCCTAGATGTATGACTTGAGAAAAATATCTTAACCTCTCTGAACTTCAGTTCTTTATCTGTAAATGGGATAAAAGTTTCTAACTCACAGCATTGTGAAGTAGCATTGATAATGCATTTAATATGGCACCTGATAGGTACTAAATGACTAATGTACTATAGCTGATATTTAATAGATGGTAGCTCCTATAATTATTTCTACTGCTGCTGCCGCTGTTGCTGCTAAGCACTGTGCAGTAGTTTAGCATAATCATCTTTAGAAGAAAAAGATACTGCACTGTGCAATAGTTTAGCATAATCATCAGAAGAAAAGTTTGATTTCTTTTTGAAAACACTGTTCTAATGAAAGGAGAGATAGATGGTTGGTCACCTGAAATAATATCACAAAATATTTTGATTTCATAGTATGATTTGGAAATCGATGGCACTGGGGTCAAGAGAAGAAACATAGGCATGGTCTATTTATATACACCCTGATTTGGGAGGCAAATCATCTTCATCTCGACCTTTTGCAATTATACAAATACTTTCGTTGAGTACCTGCAGGATACAAGCTACTATCTTATGTCCTGAGGATATAGCAGTGAATAAGACAGAAATGACTCCTGCTATTAAAGAGCTTACATTCTAGTCAGAAAGACAGATGCAAAGAACTAAGGGAACTAATTTTGTTAAGTCCATTCAGGCATTAAAAATAAAGCCAAACCAAACACCTTTAAGCATGACATTTCTCAAAATGGGCAAACATCTAGTAGTTGTTTCTCCTTCCAAGTTATAGCAGCTTAATGGGACTTTAATAAAAACTTCTTAACACAGTAGACGTGTCCCATTTCAAGGATCTTAAAAAATAAAATCCATTTCAAGATTAGAATTGTGAAGTTGCAATCAGGCCAGTTCACTGTGGCTGTAATTAATTTGTTTGACAGTGGTCTGTAAAGCCAGAGCTTGCATTATGTGATAAGGGGGCAACTCCTACCTGCTCACTGACTTAATTGTGCCCCTGAGGCCTTCTTGAAGCCTCATGAGTTTCATCCCATTCTGTTTTAGTATTTTATTCTCCAAAGATGCCACAGATGACCTTCATTATGGTGATTAACTATTTGATGGAGGGGGAAGAGACCTGAAGTCTTCTCACATGGCATCTACCTAGCTCAGATAGCACAGAAATAGCACTCCAGATTTCCCAGGATCCATATCTTGCCTTGGTAACATTTTTCAAATAATAATTTTCCAAAAATAAAAAAATCAGCTTCATTTTTGTTTATTTTGGAAGACAGTTACAGGATTTAAAAAATAAGATGTAAAAGTAAAGAAACCACATATGCTAACCCTGTTAACCATGTGACTTTACGCAAAGCTCTTGACCTCTTCAGGTTTACTTTTTCCTCATGCTGTAAAATAAGAGCACTACTAGATCTTTTTAAAGCTCTTTTTGAAACCTTCAAGAATTCTATACTTTTATAATTCCATGGACCTTTTTTCTTATATTTTCTGTTAAATAATTTCTATACTTTGTTTATTTAAATGTAAAATAGTTAATAGTTCATTTATAAATAGTTATTTTTCTTCACTTTTACTGAATAATCATGAAAAACATGCAGAGCATATGTTGTTTATTTTTAAAGTCATTTCAATAGAAACATCATATATCAAGATGACTTTGTTCCTCTATGCCTATTTTAAATTCTTCTCCCACAAGTATTTGAAGCCCTCAGTGAAATCATGTATTTTTTCCTTTTATGTTTTATTCAGAATCAGAATTCTGCTTTTTAGTCAGCTGGGCTAGGAAAACACCATTTATGCTAAATTGCTACGCTAGAACCTCAGGACCAAAGACCATGGGTGGATTTCAAGTGTTCCATGAATCACTTGAAATTGTAGGTAAACACTTTGTGGGTGTGCCTTGTATACTTATGTGGGCAGAGAGCTGTCATCAGATGATCGAAGGAGCCCATAATCCACCAAAAGTTAAGAACTACTTTTGGCATCAGACAGATCTGCAAAATAGTGTAACTTTGAGATTCTTGGTAGCCCTTGTAATATAATATGGGATCAGGGAGAACGAGAATGACTAGTTTATGTCCTTTCTGAAAAGACTGTGGGCTCTGTCATGGAATGTGGATGCGGACGTTGAAATGCCATTTAAAATAATTTGGTCATTTATTGCCTTTTTTTGTTACACTTTTGTTGTTATTTGTATGTCAAACTTCTCATTTCTTTTCTTTCTTTTTTTTTTTTTACTTTCTATTTCATATATTATGGCAAATTTAGGTGGTATGGTAATACTTGGTTATCTTTTCTATCTAGGAAACTCATTTTTGTAGCTGAGACAGATTTTTTAAACTATATTATAAATTAAATGAATTTCTTTATTCTAGAGGCTAAGGCATTTAAATTTTAAGTACTCAATTGACATAAATTGAATTTATTTTTTACAAAATGGAATGGGCTTTCCCTTTACTTTGTAGGGTTTAATTTTTTATATATCTATATGTTGAAAATAATTGATATCAGAAATTTACCTCGATTCAGAATTTCTAAGAATTACCTGTAACTTGAGTTGCTTCACAGAATAATCTTCAGATATGCTTAGAAAATGCAGGGCTGGCTCTCTGCTCCTCCTGTTCAACAGACAGCTGCATCTTGTCTCCCATTGCCAGCCACATCCCTGAGACACCATGGGGAAGGTGAAGGTCAGAGTCAACGGATTTGGTCGTATTGGGCGCCTGGTGACCAGAGTTGCTTTTAACTCTGGTAAAGTGGATATTGTCGCCATCAATGATCCCTTCATTGACCTCAACTACATGGTATATATGTTCCAGTATGATTCCACCCATGGCAAATTCCATGGCACTGTCAAGGCTGAGAACGGGAAGCTTGTCATCAATGGAAATCCCATCACCATCTTCCAGGAGTGAGATCCCTCCAAAATCAAGTGGGGCGATCCTGGCGCTGAGTACGTAGTGGAGTCCACTGGCATCTTCACCACTATGGAGAAGGCTGGGGCTCACTTGCAGGGGGGAGCCAAAAGGGTCATCATATCTGCCCCCTCTGCTGATGCCTCCATGTTCATGATGGATGTGAACCATGAGAAGTATAACAGCCTCAAGATCATCAGCAATGCCTCCTGCACCACCAACTGCTTAGCGTCCCTGGCCAAAGTCATCCATGACAACTTTGGTATTGTGGAAGGACTTATGACCACTGTCCATGCCATCACTGCCACCCAGAAGACCGTGGATGGCCCCTCCGAGAAACTGTGGCGTGATGGCCATGGGGCTCTCCAGAACATCATCCCTGCCTCTACTGGCACTGCCAAGGCCATGGGCAAGGTCATCCCTGAGCTCAATGGGAAGCTCACTGGCATGGCCTTCCGTGTCCCCACTGCCAACGTGTCAGTGATGGACCTAATCTGCCATCTGGAAAAACCTGCCAAATATGATGACATCAAGAAGGCAGTGAAGCAGGCATTGGAGGGCCCCATCAAGGGCATCCTGGGCTACACTGAGCACCAGGTGGTGTCCTCTGACTTCAACAGCGACACTCATTCTTCCACCTTCGATGCTGGGCTGGCGTTGCCCTCAATGACCACTTTGTCAAGCTCATTTCCTGGTATGACAATGAATTTGGCTACAGCAACAGGGTGGTGGACCTCATGTCCCACATGGTCTTCAAGGAGTAAGACCCCTGGACCACCAGCCCCAGTGAGAGCACAAGAGGAAGAGAGGCCCTCACTGCCGGGGAGTCCCTGCCACACTGAGTCCCCCACCACACTGAATTGCCCCTCCTCACAGTTTCCATGCAGACCCCTTGAAGAGGGAGGGGCCCAGGGAGCCCTACCTTGTCATGTACCATCAATAAAGTCCCCTGTGCTCAGCCAAAAAAAAAAAAAAAGAAAAAAAAAAAAAAAAGAAAATGCAGGGCTGTCATGCTCTACCCTCATGTTTGCAGTTCTATGTAAATGCAGGTATGCTAGGTATGGTGATTCTGGGTACATGGTATAAATATATCACCTCTTAGCCTATTAAAGGCTCTGAGAAGCTCTACAGTAACAGTTTTGTTTATTTGATTACACAATTTAAAATATATATAATATTACAATGGTTTCGATATGGTTTGTTTGGCCCTGCCATGTCTCATGCTAAAATTTGATCCCCAGTGTTGGAATTGGTGCCTGATAGGTGGTGCTTGGGTAGTTTGGGTGGATCCTTCATGAATAGCTTGGTACCATTCTCTTGGAAGTGAGTGAGTTCTTTCTCTTAGTTTTCTTGTTTGCTGAAAAGAGCCTGACATATCTTCCCCTCTCTCGGTCCCTCCCTCACTGTGTGAGCACATGTGGCTCCCCTTGCCTTCCACCATGAGTGAAAGCAGCCTGAATGCCTCATCGGAAACAGATGGTGCTTCTTGTACAGCCTGCAGAACCATGAGCCAAATAAACCTCTTTTCTTTATATATATATGTAAAATTTTATGACTCATCCAGCCTCAGGTATCCTTTTATAGCAACACAAATGGATTAAGACAAATATCTATTACTATTTGATGAGGCTGGTGCTTTGCAGAACACCGGAAAACTATTGCAAATATACTTTATGAGATATCTTGTTCTTGAGCTACAGAATATTTTTCAAGAACATACTGCTACAGAATGTTCCCTTGAAATATTCAGTTCATTATGGATTGGGAAGACACTCAGAGAGTTTTCTCAGAATTTCTCTAAGCTTTTGGTCAAGTAGTAGGAGGTAGCATTTATCAAGCACTTATTATGTACAAGTCTCTATCTTAGGGCTTAACATCAGTTAGCTCACTTAATCTTCAAAATAAGCCATGTGATAGGTTCTATTACTATATTTATTTTATATATGATAAAACCGGTACATAGAGAGTTAAGTGGCAGCAAGATTTGGCACAGCTAGTGAATGACATGGTCAGCAATGAACCTGGACAGTTTCACAGTGGCACATGGGACTTTTCTGTCTACGATTCTTACCTTGTCAGTACAATGATACTTAAAGAAGAGGCAATAGACCACAGGGGGAACAAGAGATATATCCTGAAATCACATGGTCCTTCCTGTCTTCATCTACTGTGCTCATGGGGTCTGTCAACTTCTGAAAGCTTAGTTAGGAGGCCTTTTTTGCCCATTATTTTCACCTGCCCCATTTTCTTGCTTTTATCTTTTTTCACTGTGCATTTTAAATGTTAATTTTAGACAGACATATCTTTCCTCATAACCTGACTTCCTTTAGGCCCAAATGAATTCCTCTGAGGACCCAAAACTGTCCTAGTCTGGATGATTGGCTTAGATAATAAGCCTGGGAAGTTGGGAGGTGACAAGGTACAAAACAAGAATAGAGCATTGCATTTGAATTCCGAAGACTCATGAATATCTTCTAAGAGATAAATAAAATGCTTTGCCTCCTTAAAAACTTGGTCATTTTTGCTATTTATAGAGTGTAAGTACTATACACATGAAGCTGAATGCTCATCAGTTCCCCTCAGTAATGGTTTTAAATAAGCATAGAAAAAGTTGTTTTTATTAGTGCCAAAGTGAGAGAGGACACAGATATTTTAAAAACTTTTATTGACTTATATTATACATACACAAGGTGCATTAATCTTATGTGTACAACATGCAAATGTTTACATATACATATGCCTATGTAACCATCACTCTGATCAAGGCATACAACTTTTTCAACACCCTAAAATACTCTTCCATACTTCTTTCTAGTCAATGACCTTCTTCACCTATAGATAACCATTGTTCTAGTGTCTATCACCATAGATTAGTTTTACCTCTTCTTGAGTTTCATATACATTGAAATAATATGTATGAACTCTAGCGTCTGACATCTTTTGCATATCATCATGTCTGTGAGATTCATCCATGTTCTTGCATGGATTGGTTTACTCTTTTTTCTAAGTAGTATTTTATTATATGAACATACCACAATTTATGTATTTGTCTATTTTACTATCAATGGACATTGGATTATTTCCATTTTTGGCTGTTATGAATGAAACCAATATGAAAATTCTCAAACATTTCTTTTTAATAAACATGAGAAGCCTTTATTTTGGTTATATAACTAGGAATGAAATTGTTAGGATGTGAATACATTTTAGTTTAGTACCTACTGCCCAACAGTTTTCCAAAGTGGATTTATCAATTTACTTTCTCACCAGTAATCTATGAGAATTCCAGTTGCTCCATATACTTCCTAGACTTTGGAATTGTCCATCTTAAGTTTTAGTCATTCCAGTGTTTAGTGACATGAATATTTTGTGCACAGGAGAGATTTTAAGACTCATGCACCCTAGGTTGTTTTTTAGTTCAACAAATACTTATTTCAAGCTTATTGTGTTTAATGTATCCAAATGCACTTTGTGCTGGCCCATAGTATAAGGTAACAAATCATATTTTGCTTAAGGAGCACAAACTCTTTTTATTTAGTAAATATTTACTAACATTTGCTAAGTACTTAGTAGTGTACTTAGTGATGGAAAGGATGCAAAAGGTAAAAGTGGAAGCCTAGTCCTTGCCCTCAATGATTGTACAGTCTGTTTAAGGAGATGAAAACAGTGTACATTAAATTAACAATTCAAAATTACATGATGACCTGTAAGTGCTGGGTCCTATGTAATAAACTGTAAGTAGTGTAGGAAGAAGGAATTGAACTTAGTGTTCTTCAGATTACTTTTAAAGATTCTTTTCCTCAATTTCTCATGTTGAATTAGTCACTATATGCTGTCATTTCTGCTTTCTAAATCTCTGGAATCTACATTTATTTTATTTTCTTACCTCAATTGTATGTCAACGTGTGTGTGTGTGTGTGTACGTACTATATTAAACTGCCTTTCTATCGGCTTCTTTGCTTTTATTTTGAGTTCTCTTTTATTCATTATTTTATCAGAATATTCTTCCTGAAGGCTAGGTGTTGTCACTTGTAGTCACTCTACTGTTTAAATTTTTCAACTTTTTCCCATTGTTTTGGGGTCAAAATCAAACTCTTCTGCATGTCACCTAGGACTTTGTAATACTGTAGCCCTGGCCTATATTTCTAACATTACACCTTGCCACTTCTCACAAGTGTACATGCAATTTTTTTATATATCTTGAATTACTTCCATTTCTCTGAATCCACTAAGATATGTCATGTTTTTGCATATGGTGTTTCCCTTTGTATTTATTTTCCATAAAGACCTGGATGGAGGTTCACTTCATCTAGGAAACCATTTCTGATCCACCGTCTATGTCTGGTCAAATGCTTCTTCTCTGTGCTCTGACAGACCATATGTGTTCTGGCCACAGAGTGTTGTAGTTGTTGATTCACTTATTCATTTTCTCTACTGGACTGTGAACTTATTAAGTGCAAGGTTGCTGTCATTCATAATAGTAAGTAAATATTTAGATGAGCTGGAATTTAAGCCATCTGCTGGTATATGTAAAGGATTGTAGTAGATCAGCAGGATAGGATAAAGTATTTCCAAGAGGTAGAACATACAGCAAAACCATGGAGATGGGAATTAACATTGTGTGTACAGCGAATAGGAGAGGTAAGTGGGGTAGGTGGTGGGGGAAAGATGGCCTGTGTTGGAAGTACTGGACTGGAATGGCTAGTTTATGTCAAAGAATATGGGAGTAAAGGCTGAAAAGTGGGATGAGGTCAGATAATGGAGGACCTTGAGAGTCTGATAGAGTTTTAAGCTTGATATGGATGGCAAGAGGTAGTCATTATAGGTTTGGATAAGGGGGTAATGCGATGAAAGCAAGTTTTAAGAAGTATTTTTGATGTATTATTTATTAATGTATTCTTCCAGCTTTATTAAAGCATAATTTACAAATAAAAATTATGTATAAATTGTATACAATGGATTATTTTTATATATGTATATATTAGGAAATAAACAAGGAATATTTTTTAACAGCAGTCTGCAGAATGAATTTTAGAGGAAAGGCTAGAGTTAGTGAGATCAAATAGAAGGCTTTCATAGTAACCTAGTTGAGAGGATGAGAATTCAGGCAATAGTAATAACAGTGCAGTTACAGAGGAAGAGATAGATACAAGTAACATCTTAAAGGACAAATTAATATGACTAAGCAATAAATGAGACATAACTTCAATTTGACTTTCCTAAGTTCAGCAAGAAGACAGGAAGTACTGGCTTACCCAATGTAACTTAAAGAATATCAAATGGCAACCTTTTCTCTTTTTCATCTTGCTTGAAGTCAATGCCACTTACTTCAAATTCTCATTATCACTTACTATCCACCTGAATCCATTTATAACTAACCTAGAGAACATAATGGACTCTCAATCTTCCTTTCCCTGAAGTTGGCTGCAAACATTCATGCTCATGACTCATAATTCCTCGTTGTCACAATTTCGCATCAACCATGCACTGTGAAAAACTTAATCATCATGTGGCATTCATCCAGCTAGAATCAGAGACTCACAGAATTTTGAAACCAGACGGGAATATACAGTTGATATTCATTTTGGAGATGAGGATCCAAGGCCAGAAATATTAAGTGACTTAGCTAATGAAACATGGCTAGATACTTCCAGGTCTTCTGAATTTTAATTCAGTATACTTTTAATTAATATATATTTTCTAATCCTAAATTTCTATGTTCCAACACATGGGTAACCTTTTCTTAGGTCAAAAATTTAGTAATTTTGCCCTCGTATTACTATACTCACTGAACAAGTGCCTTAGCTTTATATGATTCCTGCCCTAAGGAATTACTGAACTCAGTTAACACCTTCTGACCACATATAACTCCTTGTTTCATCTGCAGGACATTTAGACCTGTTTAAACACTCTCTTTACTAATATACTAAGCTTTCTCACATTTTAATCTTCTGATGTAATCACTGTGGCTCTTCCTTCCACTTTTCAATTTCTGTGCTTTTCTTCCTGGAATGCAAACCTAATTGAGGGAAAATCGGATGATGGAATTATGTGACACAATCCTCTACAATTCATGCTGTTTGTTCTTAGTATTGTCATATCTTTCCTTCTCTCTGCCTTGAGTTTATATTTCTATTTTCTCTACTTTTTATTAAAGTACAGTATACATTTAAAAATGTATTTTGACTTTTGAGAAAATGAAGACCTTCAGGGACAATCAGATTTCTCTTCCTTTTTCGTGACTTTAATATGCAACTCATCCTTACTTTGTCTATTTTCCAAATATGGCAGTCCCAAAATGTATTTTATAAAATACTGGTCCCACCAAATACTTTATGGAAAAAGGATTCCATGTTGAGTATGTTTGGGATATATTTATTTTATATCCCTCTCTTGAATTTTAACAAGCTCAATAGCGAAGTCTCAGAGAAATCTAGTAGTAAAGACATGTTTATAATTTCATTTAATCCAGAGTTTTAAAAACATTACTTGCCTGTGGAAGTATTTTGTTCTAACATTTACTAATATCCTTTAGTTCTAGTGTATCATCAAATCAGTGGGTATGCATTACGTTTTTAAAGCTCTATGCTTATGAGAATAGTAAGTATTGCAGGTAAAGGCAAGTTAACTCTTTCAAGGTGGAACTTGAATGGTAAGGCAAATGAATTCAACTTTTAGGTGTTAAAATTGTGATGATGACACAGAAATGGAATTTTACAGGATTTGAGTTCAGTGAGATGCTGTTTTGTTTATCTACAGCTGCATGACAAACCACCCTAAAATTAATGGCTTACAAACATTTTATCTGCTCATCATTTTGCAGTCTGGGTTTGGTTTATCTGTATGACTTTTGACTGTTACTGTGGGTTCTTGTGTGTGGTTGCAGTTATCTGGGACTGGCTGGGGGCTGGGGTCAGCTGAAAAGCTGAATGGCTAGGTATTCTTTCTCTTTTTTTTAGTTTACTAATAATTAATAAACAAGATCTCAAGTGAAATTTTTTGATTTATCTAAATGAACAAACTATAGAGGCGCTAAAGGGGAGTTTGGCAATATGTACGGGGAGTATCAATTTCTTATGTCAGATAAATTTTACTTCCAGTAAGTCATTCAAAGGAAACAAATAATCAGAAGTCTGGACAAAATTATATATGGGAGCTATATTACAGCATTGATTACAGCAGAAAAATATTAGAAATCATGATGGTTAATTAAAAGAAACAGTCATTAGAGTGAATCGGCAACCAACAGAATGGGAAAAAATTTTTGCAGTTTACCCATCTGACAAAGGGCTGATATCCAGAATTTACAAAGAACTAAAACAGATTTACAAGAAAAAAAACTAACAAGCCCATTCAAAAGTGGGCAAAGGATATGAACAGACACTTTACAAAAGAAGGCATACATGAGGCCAACAAACATATGAAAAAATGCTCATCATCACTGGCCATCAGAGAAATGCAAATCAAAACAACATTGAGATACCATCTCACGACAGTTAGAATGGCCATCATTAAAAAATCTGGAGACAACAGATGCTGGAGAGGATGTGGAGAAATAGGAACACTTTTGCACTATTGGTGGGAGTGTAAATTAGTCCAACCATTGTGGAAGACAGTGTGGCAATTCCTCAAGGACCTAGAAATAGAAATTATATTTGACCCAGCAATCCCATTACTGGGTATATATCCAAAGGATTACAAATCGTTCTACTATAAGGACACGTGCACACGAAGTTTATTGCAGCACTGTTTACAATAGCAAAGACCTGGAACCAACCCAAATGCCCATCGATGATAGACTGGATAGGGAAAATGTGGCACATATACACCATGGAATATTATGCAGCCATCAAAAACGATGAGTTTGTGTCCTTTGTAGGGACATGGATGAATCTGGAAACCATCATTCTCAGCAAACTGACAGAAGAGCAGAAGATCAAACACCGCATGTTCTCACTCATAGGCGGGTGGTGAACAATGAGAGCACATGGACACAGGGAGGGGAGCACTACACACTGGGGTCAGTTGGAGGGAAATAGGGGAGGGACGGTGGGGAGTGGGGAGCTGGGGAGAGATAGCAAGGGGAGAGATGCCAGATGTAGGTGATGGGGAGGAAGGCAGCAAATCACACTGCCACGTGTGTACCTGTGCAACAATTTTGCATGTTCTTCACATGTACCCCAAAACCTAAAATGCAATAAAATAAATAAATGGGGAAAAAATTAATAGATATGCCTTTATAATAGATTGGTGCCCTGCCATTGACATTAGGTGTAGAAGACTTTTTTTTTTAATTGTTTTACTTATTTATTTGCAAAGCAACAGCAAGTTTATTAAGAAAGTAAAGGTGTAAGAGAATAGCTACTCCATAGGCAGAGCAGCCTCAAGGGCTGCTAGTTGCCCAATTTTTTGATTATTAATTTTTTCTTTTTCTTTCCTTTTTTTTTTGAAGTGGAGTCTTGCTCTGTTGCCCAGGCTGGAGTTCAGTGGTGTGATCTCGGTTCACTGCAACCTCTGCCTCCCAGGTTCAAGCGATTCTCCTGCTTCAGCCTCCTGAGTAGCTGTACTACAGGCATTCACTACCACGCCCAGCTAATTTTTAAATTTTTAGTAGAGATGGGGTTTCACCATGTTGGCCAAGCTGTTCTTAACTCCTAACCTCAGGTGATGGGCCTTCCAAAGTGCTGGGATTACAGGTGTGAGATATCATGTCCAGCCTTAAGAAGACTTTTCAAAAAGGTATCAGAACATGTGCATGATGAATTGCTAAGTGGAAAAAAAGTTACAAGTATATATATTATGACTCTGTGTATGTATTTAAATATTGAAGGGACATAATATTAAAATATATGCAGTGGCATTCTGAATGTGTTAAAACTTCAGGTGAGGTTTTTTTCTCTGTACTTTTTGTGTTTTCTATGCTTTCTGTAATAAACAAGTATTATTTTAGGAGTTAGAAAAATGCATAATTTAAAAATAATGTCTTGGATTTATAAAATAGAACAATCAGAGTAATTCAGCCGGTGTTTTTCATTTTAATTGACATAATTAACTCAATTAAAACAATTTAAAACTTTAATATAGTCTTTCCTGATTTCACTGGTTTTTCTTTCTATTCTATACTGTTTCCGGAGAAACTGTCTTGTGGACATTTGTTAAGCAATATTGATACATTTTGGCTCTGTGTCCTTACTCAAATCTGCTTGAATTATAATAATCCCCATGTGTCAAAGGCAGAACCAGGTGGAGATAATTGAATCATGGGGGCGGTTTCCCCCATGATGCTCTTGTGATAGTGAGTGGAGATCTGATGGTTTTATAAGCGTCTGGCATTTCCCCTGCTGGTATTTGTTCTCTTTCCTGCCACCCTGAAAAGATGTGCCTTCTGCCATGATTGTAGGTTTCCTGAGGCCTCCCCAGCCATGCAGAACTGTGAGTCAATTAAACCTCCTTTCTTTATAAATTATCCAGTCTCAGGTATGTCTTCATAGCAGTGTGAGAATGGACTAGTATAAATGTATACACATTAAGACACATGGCAGGTAATGTTCAGCTTTCTAGGTTCACACATAAATAACAATGTAAATATGTTTTATTCAGTGATAAGAATAAAAGGAAATGGGGTTAAATTATAGTAAAAGAATTACTTAGGAAATTACTTAGACTTTTTTAAATTTCAAAGAACATATTAAAAGTGTTACCAAAGAAAAACTCTTTATGGGATAGAAAAATCTGTTTTAGAAGGTTTAGGTGTTAAATCTTGACTGAGACAGGATCATTTGACTTAATAACCTCTTGACATCTCTTACAATACTGTCACTTTATAACCTTGAAGAAAGAATATTTTATTTTTTTGGTGTAGAATAATTAAAAATATTTTTCCGATGAAAATATTGTAAAGTTATTGACGCAAATGGAGTCTAAATACATCTCTTGGGTAGAGTATGAGATGCATTAGTACTCCCTGAGGTTTGATGGTTAAGAACACAACTATTACATTATTTTACTTGTTTATTCTCTAAATTTGTTAGGTAAAACAGTTTCATAATACTATATTTCAAAAAATTGTTTTAGAAATATTTCTTTAATGCTAAGGAATATCATTTTTATTGGAGAGGAATTAATTAAAGTCATCTCTTTTGGTGCCTTTATGTCCTTTCTTTAGTCTTCCATTTACAAGTAAAGAATAGCTTATAGTCACAATTTAGCTAATGTGATTCGATAGTTGGCTTTTATTAGTGGGAAAATCATGAAAGTAAGTATAATGGTTGTCCTACCACAGATTATTGATTTTCTATTACAGTCATGTGCCATATAACAAATGTTTCAGTTATTGAAGGACTGTGTATACCACAGTGGTTCCATAAGATTGTAATGCAGCTGAAAAATTCCTGTTACCTGATGATGTCTTGGTGATCTGACCCTGTTTTGGCCCAGGCTAATGTGTATGTTTGTGCCTTAGTTCTTAGCAGAAAAAATTTAAAAAAAAAATGTAAAAAGTAACATGTAAAAAGTAACAAAGAACAAACATTTCTAAACAAAAAAAAAGATTGTAGGATAAGGATATAAAGATTAAAAATATATTGGTACAGCTGTACAATGTGTTTGTGTTTTAAACTAAGTGTTATTACAAAAGAATTAAAAAGTTAAAAAATTAAAATATTTATAAAGTAAAATTGTAAGCTAAGGTTAAGAAAGATAGGGTTAGTTGGGTACAGTGGCTCACGCCTGCTAAAAAGTAAAAAAGTAAAAAGTAAAAAAGAACAAAAATTTTTAAAAACAGGAAAAAGATGATAGGATAAGGATGTAAAGATTAAAAATATATTGGTACAGCTGTACAATGTGTTTGTGTTTTAAGCTAAGTTTTATTACAAAAGAATCAAGTTAAAAAAAAGTAAAATGTTTGTAAAGTAATATTGTAAGCTGAGGTTAAGAAAGAAAGGGTTTGCCAGGTGCAGTGGCTCACGCCTGTAAACTTAGCACTTTGGGACCACAAGGTCAGGAGATTGAGACCATCCTGGCCAACATGTGAAACACTGTCTCTACTAAAAGACAAAAACTAGCTGGGCATTGTGGCACGCATCTGTAGTTCCAACTACTTGGGAGGCTGAGGCAGGGGAATCTCTTGAACCCAGAAGATTGGGTGGAGGTTGCCGTGAGCCAAGATTGCGCCACTGCACTCCAGTCTGGTGACAGAGCAAGACTCCGTCTATAAACAAACAAACAAACAAACAAACAAATAATAAATTTATTGTAGCCTAAGTGTATTGTGTGTGCTTATGAAATCTACAGCAGTATAGTATACAATAATGTCCTAGACCTTCACATTCACTCACCACTCACTGACTCACCCAGAGCAACTTCCAGTCCTGCGAGCTCCAGTCACAGCAAGTGCCCTATATAGGTGTATCACTATTTATATATATTTTTACTGTACATTTTTAATGATTAGACAAATTTGGATTCACAAATACTTACCATTGTGTTACAGTTGCATACAATATTCAGTACAGTAACATGCTGAACAAGTTTGTAGCTTAGGAGCAACAGGTTATATAGCATAGGTGTGTCGTAGGCTATCCCTTCCAGGTTTAAGTACACTCTATAATGTTGCATCATGACAAAATTGCCTAAGAACACATTTCTCAGAACATGTCCCTGTCATTAAGTGAGGCTGTACTTAATGTAATTAATATTTAGAAACCGTAGTCTTTAAAGAAATAAGATCTATCTAGATGTTATATTTTCTATTAATGCTTTTGGGCACCAACATTTTTTACTAGTAAAATCAACACTTTATTGGGCAAGACAACAATGCAATAAGCACAGCAGGCTCTTGGAAAAATCATGAAGCAAAACAAATATATAATTTGACCTTTCACCTTTCCTTTTTGTGCATTTTCATTCACATTCTTCATTCAGATTCTCCTTTGACATACTCTGCCTGAACACACCAGACTCTCAGCCTCCTCAGAACTTTTCTGTTCTCTAAATAAAATAGCGGATTCATGGCATATACCAGTCTTCAAAATGAATTTAAAAGTTTCGCTTAAGATACATAATTTTTTAATGCAGTAAAATAATTCAGGGTTCTTACAGAATAAACAGCTTATACTGAAAATTTCAGGCACTGTTGGCAATTCTCCTGTGTCTTCTAAAATCACAGTGTGTGAGCTTGCCCAATCCATCTGTTCTGTGCCTAAGTTCAATCATATAGAACCTTGCTTGCTTATTTGGTGTACTTTTATCTATAGCAGGTGCTATTTGTATATAGAAAGATCTAGGATCAGTACCATAGAATGATTTTTTTAATAAAACTGAAATTCAAAGTGGTTCTGCACAAAAAAAGAAACTGCCATCAGAGCGAACAGATATCTGACAGAATAGGAGAAAAGTTTTGCAATCTATTGATCTGGCAAAGGTCTAATATCCAGAGGAACTTAAACAAATTTACAAGGGAAAAAACCAAACAACTCCATTAAAAAGTGGGCAAAGGACATGAACAGACACTTCTCAAAAGAAGACATTTATGTGGTCAACAAGCATGTAAATAAAAGCGCAACATCACTGATAGTCAGAGAAATGCAAATCAGAATCACAATGAGATACCATCTCATGCCAGTCAGAATAGTGATTATTAAAAAGTCAAGAAACAACAGATGCTGGCGAGACTGTAGAGATAGAGGAACACTTTTACACTTTTAGTGGAATGTAAATTAGTTTAACCATTGTGGAAGATGGTGTGGCGATTCCTTAAAGACCTAGAACCAGAAATACCATTTGACCCAGCAATCCCATTACTGGCTATGTACCCAAAGGAATATAAATAATTCTTTATAAAGATATATGCCTGCATATGTTCATTGCAGCACTATTCACAATAGCAAAGACATGGAATCAACCTAAATGCCCACCAATGATAGACTGGATAAAGAAAATGTGGTGTGTGTATATATATATATATATATATATATATATATATATATATATATATAAATACTATGTAGCCATAAAAAGGAAAGAGATCACACTCTTTGCAGGGACAGGGATAGAGCTGGAAGCCTCCTCATTAAACTAAGGCAGGAACAGAAAACCAAAAACCACATGTTCTCACTTTTAAGTGAGAGCTGAACAATGAGAATACATGGATACAGAAAGGGGACCTGTGGTAAGGTGTCGAGGGAGGGAGAGCATCAGGAAAAATAGCTATTGCATACTGGGCTTAATACCTAGGTGATGGGTTGATAGTTGCAGCAAATCACCTTGGCACACATTTACCTGTGTAATAAACCTGCATGTCCTGGGCATGTATCCCAGAACTTAAAGTAAAACAATAGTAAAAAAAAAAGAAATTTGACAGTGGTGATAACCAAATTATGTCTATATTAATTTGATTTCCATATGCATATAGAGACTATATATGTACCTACAGATACATACATATATTCTAAATTGTGCTTTAATTTCTACAGTCAAATATGATACAGTGAGATACAAGTACAAACTTTCATTGTACATCAAGAAAATCAAAAGCACATATACAGAAATTTAACGCAACAGTTGTATTCCTTAGAGAAAGTTTTGAATTTAATTTAGAAAATTAGACACTGTGTTCCCATGGCTATAAAATTTAATATTGTCTTGAACATGTGGAGATAGAGAGTAGAAGGATAGTTAGCAGAGGCTGGGAAGGGTAGGTGGGGGGTGTGGTGGGGGTGGTGATGTTTAATGGGTACAAAAAAAATAGGAAGAATAAATAAGACCTAGTTTTTGATAGCACAACAGAATGACTATAGTCAAAATAATTTAAATGTACTTTAAAAATAACTAGAAGAGTGTAATTGGATTGTTTGTAACACATAAAATAAATGCTTGATGGGATGGATAGCCCGTTTTTTGAAATGTGATTATTCTGAATTGTGTGCTTGTATCAAAACATCTCATGTACCCCGTAAATATATACAACTACATGTACCCACAAAAATTAAAAATTAATATTGTCATTATTTTTTAAAGTAAATAAGTATTATTGAGCTCTTATGCATTCAATTCTATAATTTTAAAGAAGCATAAAACATAGTTTCTGCCCTAAGGAGTGCAAAATCTTATAGAGGAGATAATCTCATAGAGGAGACAAGCCTTCCATTCTTTTGTTCAGTAAACATTTGTTGAATGTTTATATATGCAAGTTAGAAATACATTTTCTTGAGGAATTTACAGGTTAAAACATACATGAATGTTATAAAACAAGTTTGTAAGTGGTAAACGGGCATAATAGAAGCTCAAATAAAATGTTATGCATTAGGAGGTCATGTACATAGAAAGAAAGAAAGGTGTCCATGTAAGTGGTGTAGGCTATATGTCAAATGAATGAGGTTAATAATATGGAGCTTCAGAGAGGATAAATTAGTCATGTAGGTTGAGGGAAGTTGGGGAAATTTTCATTTAGGAGATAAGACAAATTCTTCTTAAAGAAAAGAAAGAAAAAGAGCAGTGGATCCTGTGGAAAGAACATTCCAGAAGAGAGGGACTTGTAAGCATGTGGTTACACACATTAGAATGGCTATATGATCTTCTGCCTTTTTATAAACTAGCATTTTTTTTTTTTTTGACACGGAGTTTTGCTCTTGTTACCCAGGCTGGAGTGCAATGGCACGATCTCGGCTCACCGCAACCTCCGCCTCCTGGATTCAGGCAATTCTCCTGCCTCAGCCTCTTGAGTAGCTGGGATTACAGGCACGCGCCACCATGCCCAGATAATTTTTTTGTGTTTTTAGTAGAGTCGGGGTTTCACCATGTTGACCAGGATGGTCTCGATCTCTTCACCTCGTGATCCACCCACCTCGGCCTCCCAAAGTGCTGGGATTACAGGCGTGAGCCACCGCACCCGGCCCTATAAACTAGCATTTTTAAGAGATTAAAAAATTTTATATAGGTATGTAGAAATATAAAATTAGATAGTTATTCAAAGAAAAATATATAGGACTATTAAACATTGTAAAGCTTTTTCTATGGGCTGAAATTTTGATTGTTGAGCATATTTGCTTCACTTTATTGTAAGAGTAGTATTCCTTGTCTGCATTATTATAGAATGTTGTTATTGTGAGTTTCACCCTAACTATTTTAAGAGAACTGAAAAGTCAGTACCTAACAGGTAATGTAAAATATTGTTTTAAAGAGACAAAATGACTCGATGCCTAAAATAGTTTAATAAAATGATTTTGAGTGTTAACACTGTTAATGACAGACTCTTCAATTAGGTGGAGGAATTGTCAGCAGCCAGGACAGCATAGATAAAGGCAGGTCGCAGGGGCAAATGATGGCAATATTTATCAAGTCCAATGTAGGGCATTGAACACTCGATCTAACACTTCCGATGACTTACCTAGATATAGATGGGATATTTTTACTTACATAATCAAATGTTTAAAACTTAACTAACTCATCCAAGTTTGATGCTACATTTGCTAAACCAATTTTCATTACAATTTGACTTTCCATGGTGGTGTACTGCAGAGGAGTTACCAGCCTTATTATCCATATATCATAAATTAACAAATCATGGTAAGCAAAAAAAAAAAAAAAAAAAAAAAAAGAAATGGTATTGTTTTTAACAATGTAAAAAGGCAGTTATTTATTTTCAGGTTGCTTAAATTGAAATAATAAGCAGTGTTTCATGGATGATTGCCATGTTCCCTTTTATTTCAAAGGCAGATGAAAGTGTGATTCAGAACTGGAGAAAAAGGCAAGGTCGAGTGGTATTACTTTAAATTCTGTTATGAATTTTACATACATTTAGATGGCCCCTAAATTATAAAACTTCTTAACCAACCCATATGCCCATCAGTGATAGACTGGATAAAGAAAATGTGGCACGTATACACCATGGAATACCATGCAGCCATAAAAAGGATGAGTTAATGTCCTTTGCAGGGACATGGATGAATCTAGAAACCATCATTCTCAGCAAACTGACACAATAACAGAAAACCAAGCACTGCATGTTCTTACTCATAGGCAGGTGTTGAACAATGAGAACACATATCCTCAAAATGACAAAATAAAAGTGATAAAGTATGGATCTGAAATTTCAGGTGTAAACTGTTGTTTACTTCCTAGAAATCTGTGGGCCAACTGTGCTTGTAACAAGATCTCATTCAGCAAAGATTTGCAGCATTTTTCAATTTTGACTATATCTGGCTTTTAGTTTTTTCTGTTCTGTTGAGTTTAATTAACAAATAAATGAAAAATCAAAATTTGTACCATTTGACAAACATCTCCTCATTTTCCCTACCCCTCAGCCTCTGGCAACCGCCATTCTACTCTGTTTTTACAAATTCAACCTTTTTTTTTTTTTTTTAAGATTCAACATATAAGTAATATGTACAGTATTTGTTTCTCTTTATTTGGCTTATTTTACTTAGCAAAATGCCCTTCAGGTTTATTTATGTTGTCCCAAGTGGCAGGATTTCCTTCTTTTTTAAGGCTAAAGAATATCCTATTGTTTATATATATGCCACATTTTCTCAATCCATTCATACATCCATGTATGCTTAGGTTGTTTCAATATCATGGCCATTATGAATAATGCTGTAATAAACATGGGAGTGCAGATATCAAAATTGTATTTCTTAGTGTGCAAGTTTAAGAGAAATGCTCAAAACTTGGTATATTTACAAAAGTAATGCCAATCATTGAGGTCTCTTGAGAGACAGCTGACTTTTCCAGATGACAGCCTCTTTTCTTTATTAGTCACTTTGCCTTTATTCTACAATTATTTTGTTGAGAACATGTTTGACTTTGAGACATATCATTTATTATTTATGACCTGATATCATAATTGCTTACTATAAATAAATCAAAATTGTAAGGTCAGAGGAACAAATTATTTCAATTTAGAGATTAATGATGGAAGACCTCCATAAGGATTCAGACACCTTAACTCCCTTAAAACTTGCCTGTATAGCTCACATGTTTGTGCTATTATTTACGCATAGGTATTTTTTTTCCCCTAGACATACTTTATGTTGTCTAAGGCCAAGACAATATTTTACTTCCTTTAAACCTCACAATGTTAAAGCAGAAACACGATAAAATGTTTAATGAATGAAATTCAGAAACTACACCAGATTGTTTAAAAAAAAAGGAATAAGCCATTCTGTTTCTATATATACTGTACATATTTAAAAAGAGGAATTTAGAAGTAACAAGAAAAAACTCCCTAACTTGGCAAGGATCAAGGCTTTAGTGGAGAAACATAAGGGCATAAAAACCTATTTTGTTTGAGGCTAATGGACAGAATAATTCAGATTCTTGTTTGATTTATATTCTTTGAACAGTTGCTAGTTCACCTAATTAATTTAAAACAAGCTTTAAACCTTAACCCAATTTTAAATTGAAATGGTAAGCATTAGTCAACAGAAGATAAAGTTGCAGAATTATCTTTGGAAGAAATATTAACACATCCCCTTCGCTCGTTATTATTTTAGTTTAAAATTACTGCTAGATGTTAATGATATTGAGATAGATTATTTAAAAATTCTTAGTATGTTAACATTAAATTTTTAAAATATCTTTGTGTTTCATAGTCAAAGTTATTAGGACCTTAAGCTAAATTTCAATACTCCATTTAATTGTCCAGGTATCTATAAACAAAAAAGACTGAATATGTAATTGTGACTAAGCATAAATATTTGTATATCTGAATATGATGTAGTAATTACTTCTTTTCCTCCAAAGATACTTGGAGTTCAACAAACTATTGACTGGATAGATATTATAACTTTATAATACAGAGAAAAATTAAGTATCCCTAGAATCAATTGAATAAAGGAGAAAATGGTTTTTGATCTTCCTTTGTTCTGTGTTTCTGAAGTTTTCTGTCCTGTGCCATGGACTGAAACTGATTTTTAGCAAACATGTAATTAGCATTAATTTTAAATATTTACCAATCAACTTTTTTTACTCATGTTTCATTCATACCACTTAATTTACTTTTATACACCCAGTACTAGTTGTTCTTGGAAGGAAAGAAAAGAATAATTTTAAAATTTTATTTTCTCGAATTTTTGCATACTGTTGCATTTTTGTCCTTCAGGAGGTATGATTTTAGAGATAAATTCTCCTTGGTCATCCCCTCAGTCTAAAATTACACTGATATCAACTCTTCTCTGTAGTTCTTTGAATACTTTATCCTACATATTTATAATCATTTATGTTTAACAAAACATTTATTGATTAGCATTTAGAGGCTTCCCAATTTTGTGCTGTTACAAATTCTGTTGCTATAATCGCCATTGCACTTACATTTTTGTGCTCTCATTCCTTAGGCTATTTTTATAGTATATCTTCTCAAGATTAAGAATCTTTAAAATTATTATAGCTCTATTTACAGTCAGGCTTAAGAAACATTCTTTCATTAAATTTAAGAGCATTTTAATAGGCTAATTCCTACATTCTACAACTATAAACACTAAAGAGAAAAATAATTCAATGGAACAAATGTTTAGTGATAGTAGCTACATGGCTACCTGACATTTATTATATTTCTCTTGTTTGAGTCACCTTTGAAATTATTCTTTTATTTACCATAAGAGTAGCTTCAAAGGTGACTCAAACAAGAGAAATATGTTTGAGTTTTGAAATAGCCATCCAACATAGAAAGGTAACTTTAGTGGCCTGAAAAATGCCTTTTAAAAAAAATTGTACTTTAGTTTCTGGGGTACAGGTGCAGATCATGCAGGATTGTTGCATAGGTACATAAATGACAAGGTAGTTTGTTGCCTCTATCTCCCCTGTCACCTATATCTGGCATTTCTCCCCATGTTATCTCTCCCCAATCTCCCCACTCCCCACTGTCCCTCCCCTAACACCCCCAACAGACAGTTTTAATGATTCACAACATAGTTTAAGGACATATTAAGTTCAAATCTTGCCAATATATTTATTAGGTATGATGGGATAATATGAAAGTGAATCATACATATGCTTTGCCTTAAGGATCTTAATAATTGTAACTGAAAGACAAGATTAAGCCTAAAAGACAGTGAAAATATTTCAGAGTAGTCAGGAAGTTAAAGTTACAGGGAGAAAAAAAAATGTGGCACATATACACCATGGAATACTATGCAGCCATAAAAAATGATGAGTTTGTGTCCTTTGTAGAGACATGGATGAACCTAGAAACCATCATTTTCAGCAAACTGACACAAGAATAAAAAACCAAACACCGCATGTTTTCACTCATAGGCGGGTCATGAAAAATGAGAATTCTTGGGCAGAGAGAAGGGAAAACACTCACAGGGCTAGGTCGCCGGGGGGAGGTGGAGAGGAGGGGAGGGGAAGACTGCAGGGGGAGGGGAGGATGGGAAAGGCTAACACCAGGAGAAATGCCTGATATAAGTGACAGGATTGGGGGGGGAATGGAGACAGCAAACTACGGTGGCATGTATATACCTATGCATCAATTCTGCAGGATGTGGGACATGCACACGTAACCCAGAGCCCAAATACAATTAAAAAAAAAAAAAAAAAAAAAAAGAGCTATGAGAAAGGGAGTTAAAACCAAAAGCATGTAATTAAGGGAGGTTTCATGGAAGATGTTCTTTGTTAAATTTTAATGGATAAATAGGATTTAAAACCATGGAGATGAAGGAGAGAGGCCTGCATTCTAATAACAGGAACGTTTATTAAGTACTTGCTATTTCCTGGATTTGAGGCACTTTATGAATTAAGCACTTATAATTTTAGTTCATCTAATTTTTCCAAAAACACTATGTAGATAGAAACTGTTATTATCTACACTATACTGACAGGGAAACTGAGGTCCACAGAAATTTTGTAACTGGTAAAATGTCCCAGGGTTATTAAATGGCAGCACTAAGAGCTGAACCGAGATCAGATGTAATAGCATGAACAAAGCTAGAGGCCTTAAAACATGGAATGATTATTGGGAATGGTGAGCCATTGGGTTTAGGCAGAGTATCTGACAAATAAAAGTGAGTAGTGGTTGATGACATTGGAAAGATCTGTCAGAATCAGTTATGGAGATTATCAAATACTAGATGAGGAAACCTGTAGAGAGTTTTATCTAGTGATGGTGGTTTTGGACAGGTTGAAAATAAGACTTAAAAGGGATTATTGGATTTTGTAACTAGGCAGTCATTTGTATAGCCATCACATTTATTCAGTAATTTCTGTAGGCTAGGATTCTGAGGCAAATGTTGCCAATGTTGAAAATAATGAGGATAGAGAAATGGCCATTGGATGTGGAAAAGGGAAGGAACTGATCATCCTCCGTTATGCACTTTCTCTTCTACAGTTAGCTTATCAACTTTTTAAATGATCCATTGGCTCTTCTCTTAGTAGTGAAGATGATAATAATAATAAAAATATCATGTATTGAACTTATATATGCTAGACTATGTTGATTGCCTTATATATACTGTCTTTTTAACTTTCAAAATAACTTTATGAGGTAAAAACAGTATTAACTGTATTTTACAGATGAGAAAACTGAAGGCTGGAAGCTCAAGCAACTTGCTCATGGTTACTAATTGGTGAATCCAAGATTTAGTTAGTATTTGACTCCAAAGGCATTGGAATCTAAAACCTGCGTTGTAGCACTGAATTTTTATAGCATGTTTTGCTCTACTAGCTCTGTAGTGTCTACACTCTTATCCTCAGATCTTGGAAACTACGGCACAACCATGTATTTTGTGTCTGATTCAGTTTAATTATTTTATAATTTTATTTTATACAGTTCTTTATTTTTTATACTATCACAAGTCAGTCTTTTTAAGAATGATAGTAGCAAACATATATTCAGCAATTACTCTATGACAGGCAGTGCGCTACCTGCTTCACATGTAATAATGACATTTAATCCCTGCACAACAATCCCTCTAAGGTTATCATCATTTTACATTTGAGAAAACTGAGACAGAAAGCATATATACAGAGCCCAAGGTCAAAACCAGTTTTTGAAATTAGTAGTCTGTCTCCATAGCCTGTGTTTTTAACCACGACATATGAGTCCTTTTGAAAAATAAAGGATGAGTTTTGAGAATTTTTAGTTTTTTCTTTTAGGTGTTTTTTGCTCTTAACAATCATATTTATTTATGATCTGTGAACCTGCCTATGTTAGAATTTAAAAAGACAAAACTTGTCTTTAGCTTTCATAACTATCACTTTAAGTACAATTGTAGTGTTGCCAAAATTGCATTTTTTCACTGCACACTGATTTTATTATTTATTTATTATTCATTTCTTGCTTTATTCTTTAATTTATTATTATTTATTTTTATTAAAAATTTTAAAATAATTTCAATTGATATATAATAGTTGTACATATTTTGGAATATATTTGATATTTTGATCAAAGCACACAACTGTAATGATCACATCAGGGTAATTGGGATATCCGTCACCTCAAACATTTCTTTTCATTGAGAACATTTCAATCCTTCTCTTCTAGTTAGGTTGAAATATGCAGTAAGTTATGGTTGACTATAATCTCCCTACTATAACAGTGAATAATAGAACTTATTCCTTCTATCTATTTTGTACCCATTAACCAACTTCTGTTTATCCCCCTACCTTTTACCCTTCCTAGCTTCTCATAACCACCATTCTATTCTCTACCCCCATAAGATCCACATTTTTAGCTCCCACATATGAACATGAAATCATCAGAGATATGCACATCAAAACCACAATGAGATATCATCTCTCACCCCATTTAAAATGGCTTTACCAAAAGACAAAAAATAATGGACGCTGGCCAGGATGCAGAGAAAGGGTAATGCTTGTACACTGTAAGTAGAAACACAAGTAGTGCAGCCACTATGGAAAATAGTGTGGAAATTTCTCAAAATAGAACTACCATATGACCCAATTCCACTGCTGAGCATATATCTAAAAGAAAAGAAATCAGTATATTGAAGAGATATCTGAATTCCCATGTTTATTGTAGCATTTCACAATAGCCAAGACATGGAATCAACCTAAGTGTCCAACCACAGATGAATGGATGAAGAAAATGTAGTATACATACACAATGGAATATTATTTATGAAATCTTGTCATTTGCAACAACATGGATGAAACTGGAGGTCATTATGTTAAGTGAAATAAGCCAAGATTGCATTTTAATGCTAGCTAAGTTTATCAGAAAATTTCACTTAAGAATCATTATTTCATTGGGTTTTTGAAACAATGAAAACTTTTAAAGATTAAATACATGGCAAATTTTTATTTATATTTTCCTATCATTTACTTAGCACTGGAGTGCTTGGAGAGGATAAGTTAACACATCAAGGAAATATTGTATTTTGGAGACTTATTGGTGGCTCATTGGTCCTCCCAAGTGATTCCTTGGCTGAAGATATATCTGGTAGTCATTTGAAAGGTTTCTTAAGGCTACAAAAACCTGTCTTTCTTTTTCAATGAGTAAAATAGCTTGCTCTGGGAAAATGACTCCTTCTTTATAGGTCCACTCATTCTATACATGTCACAGAGAAAAAATAAAGTCTATGTCTACATTTATTATTGCGTTGGTTTTCAATTAGTCTGCTTTGCCATCTTTTAGTAACTTCTATTCGAAGAGTTGTTTTGCTTTACAGTCCTAGGTATGTTCCCTATGGATCAGCAGTGTATCTTTGTCTATAAGCACAGAAACAAGGAAGCTGTATTTATCCTAAGTTTTTGTTGTTACTATTAGAAAACCTACAAAGGTAACTCTATTTGGTTTAATTATCCTTAATTTAAACCTTTGTGTTAATGTACACCTACCTTTCCTTTTCCATTTTCATACTAACTTTTTGAAAGTATTATTCTACATAGAGACTGTGTGATAACACAGTTTTGGCAAGACAAAGAGGAAACAAGATATTTCTATTGGATGATATAAATAGATACAACCCTTCTGGAGGAAAAATTAGTAGTTTTTACCCAAAGCCTCAAAAACATTTATATCCTTTGATCCAGTAAGTTTACTTATTAGGGTTTATTCTAAGAAAACAGAAGATATATGTAAGGCTTTGTACACAGAGATGTTATTACACTATTATTTATAATATTGGAAAATGGAAAAAACTGAAAAGTGTAAGAATAGGAGATTGATTCAATGAAGTATGGTACCTCTATTTGATAGAATACCAGTTAGCCATTAAATATTATATTGTAGAAAAGTACTTATTGATGTAAGGAAATGTTCATAATATAATACTTGGTAAGGATGAATAGTTTACTATCATTTTAGGCATATATTATTTAAAATACTAAAAGTAAAATCAATAATGGTTATCTCTGTATAATGAAATTTTATGAGTGATTCTCCCCATCTTTTTGATCTTTATGTTTTCTTCTGTCTGTATAGACATGAAGTACTTTTGTAACTGGTATAAAAAGTTAGCCAAATACAAAGTCAGTATTACCTAGAAAATTATTGCATCTCTTATTTTCCTCTATTGTGTGATCTACTATACAGTTTTACTGATGATGATGAAATTAGAAAAAAAATGAATCTATTAATAACTGGAGTAAAAAAAGAAACGGTGTATTATTAAAGTTTGCTACTATCATTTGCATATTGAAAAGGTACCATATCTTTACCATTTTAGACAGGCAAAGGTGTTTTATTAGAGGCACGAACACTTCATCTAAACTTCAACTGAACTGATCCTTTGTGTTGTGGCACCCTACAACATCTACTTCAACAGCCAGCGCTGATTATTTGCCATAATAATTACGATTTCAATAGCAATGGTCAGCCTCCGTCTATAAGGTGTTCTTTCCTAATAGCTTTGCTGTGCACTATAGATATGTATGCCCCCGAATTCGACCATATTCCTTGTAAATGTGAAAATATGATAGTTTCATCACTTCTCAAAAAAAGAGAAGTAGGTACTCTGCAGTATTCCCATTGCTTTCCATTGTCCTGCCGTTAGTGAAAATCGCTTAAGATTAACTCTAACTAGCAATGATTAGTTGGACAAATGGTGTCACAAAGTTATGCCATACAGTTTTTTCCATTTTTTTTCATATAGCGCTAAGATTGTTGTGAGAGTTAATTTGTCAAAAACAGTCTGTACCAGCTTTATCTCAGTATAAATAAAGTGTGAAAGTAAATAATCAATCACACACACATAATAAATAATACAAAGGCACATAAGGAATGATTTTTTTTTAAGTTTAGATAGTCGATGAAAGTAGATTTGAATATTTTCATGAAATTAGACTAGAAATGTAGTACATTAGAAAAACTGAAATCTGAAGCAAAAATTTAGTGAAAAGAGGAAGCATATGAGAAACAGTGGTATTTGTTGAACTATTGAAATACTCCAAAAAACTAGTTCCTATTTTTATGAAAAACATGAAGTCTACAGTTATATATTTAAAAGATGAGTCATATTGGGAGCCATCTTTAAAAAGTCAGATATTTGGTCTATTTTTTTTTTTGGCGTTTGTTTTACATAGTTGAAATTGTACCCCCAAAATATATTGGGATATTGTTTTCCATTTAGTATGCTATTATGGTATATATTTTCCTTTGTCATTAACGTCTTCTGATCATAATATTCAATGGTTACATGGCATTACACTTTTGGCATTCCATAATTTAACTAATCTTTATCTTATTATTTTTAATTTTTTATTTTTATTTATTTATTTATTTATTTTGAGAAGGAGTTTTACTCTGTCACCCAGGGTGGAGTGCAATGGCATGATCTCAGCTCATTGCAACCTCCACCTCCCAGGTTCAACTGATTCCCCTGTCTCAGCCTCCTGAGTGGCTGGGATTACAGGCATGTGCCACCACACCTGGGTAATTTTCTTTCTTTTTTTTTTTTTTTTTTTGTATTTTTAGTAGAGACAGGGTTTCATCATGTTAGTGAGGCTGATCTCAAACTCCTAACCTCAGGTGATCTGCCTGCCTCAGCCTCCCAAAATGCTGGGATTACACGCATGAGCCACTGCGCTCAGCCTTCTTCTAAATATAGCACTAAACAGCTTTGAGCAAAAATCCTAATCTGCACTATTGCCTTTAGACAGGAAATACTAAGGCAAACAATAGAACATTTTTAAGACTCAACACGTTTTGCCAAGTTATTTTGAGAAGTTGAACTAATTTACACTTTTTAAAGCAGTAGTATGTAAAACAAATGAATTGTAGTTACTGAGGTATTCTTTGAAGCACGTTGCTTTTGAATACAAATAAAAGGTAAATGTTTTATGATAATATAGAAATTTAATATAGAAAACTTGTGATTCTTATAGTTTCTTTTTACTGTTTCTCAACCTAAAAAATATTAAAATGGATGTTATTTGAATTACTAAGATATGTGTGTTTATACAAAAATATAATTAAAAACAGTGATTTATATTGGGGAAAATCAGGAAACAGGAATTCTGAATTCTGACCTTGGCTCTGCTACTAACTGATCTTGGATATGTTTCCTAACTTCTCTAGAATTTAGTTTTTCCCATCTGTAAAATTAGTGTATTGCTAAACAAGCAGTAATTATAGTAAAGAAGTTCTTCCTCTTTTTAAGATGCTGATCATTTATCATTTGAAATGTTCTTATGTGCAGCAAGTCATTAAATAAATAAAGTTACCCTCAGTGTGTGCTTTTTACTCTGCCATGGTGTGAATGTTTTTGCACCTCCAAAGTTTATATGTTGAAAATGTAATCACCAATACAAGGGCATTAGTTGAGACATTTGGGAGGTGATTAGACCATGAGGGCAGAGCCCTCATAAATGGAGTTAGTGCCCTTATAAAAGAGGCCTTAGAGAGTTGCCTTTCCCCCTTTTCTGCCATATGAGGTTATAGTGAGACTTCTCAGGCTCAAGAGCTGTGAGAAATAAATATTTGTTGTTGTTATGCTATCCAGACTGTGGTATTTTGCTATAGCAGCCCAAATGGACTAAGATACTATCTTTTGGCTCTCTCTTCATTCAGTCCAAGGGTGGTATTCTGCTAGGTTTTGGCTATTCATATTTCTTTTATCAAATATTTGTTAAGGCTAGGGAATGTCTAGAGTTATTCTGCTTTACTATTATGACTATACCTTAGTAACACTGGTATGAGTAGCATACTGTATGAATAAATAATTTGTTTCAGAGCAATGGTTTCCTAAAAACTAGGTATCTTATAGTTTTTAGCAATTCGTCATGTTAAATTACTATTAAGAGGGTCAAGTAATAGATTTTAAATAATTTTTTGGTTTAAATAGATCTTATCAACTAGATAATAGAGAGATTAAGAGCTGCCTTGCACTGAGGTTTCATGTTTTTATTGCAAAGATCAATTGTGTTTGCAAGAAAACACTGAAGAAAATAAGATTACATATACTAACTGATAACATCCAGAGAATGATAAAAATATCAATGTTTATATTCATGCTATGACAAAATACCTGAAGGAAAAGTTCAATTTTTTATTTTTTATTATTGATTCATTTAATAACTTTGATATATAATAGTAGAGGTGGTTAGGAATGAACCTTGCTTGACATTTCTCTTTCCCTCATTTCTCACATTCAATCTCCAAATTCTATCTTTTTTTCACAAAGATGTGTATCTGGAATCTATTCATTTTTCTTCATTCCTACTGCCACTTCTTTAGTTCAGGCCATCCATCATCCCCTGATTGAAGTTATGTAACATCCTCCTAATTTGTCTCCCTTCCTCTGGTTTTGTTTTACTCGATTGTCTATAGAGTAGCTAGGATAATTTAAACCTGATTATGTTGATGGTTTCTCATTTCCCTAAGGGTAAAGCTCACACTTTAAATGGCTCCTGAGGCTTACCATGCCTGGCCCCCGCTTTCATCTCTCCCCTCTGTTCTTACATGTTACCGTCTGTCCATGCTATATTTACCATTCCTTGACAGTGACTAGGTCAGGATCTTCTGTTTTAACAGTACTTCCCTAGGGAAATCCTTTCAGATCCCTAGATTGGGTATGATGCCTTGCTGTTGCTTTCTTATCAACTTTTAATTCTTCAGTTATAACAAAATATACTTGCTGGATTTATCTGCTTTCTGTGATAGCAGGTTTTGTGTTGTTTGTTACAGAGTCCCTAGCACCTATATAGTACCTGACTCATAGAAGGTGTTCAATATTTTCTACAGGAAAGAATGAATATAGAAAGAGAGATAGTACAGCTCAGGAAGGCTTTATTGAGAAGATAGATCTTAAAGGATGAGTATCTATTTTGATTATAATAAGAGGGTAAATATTACATAGATAGAAATATTTGTTTACATGTGATTTTTCATTCAGTTATGTTGTCACATACATACAGCCAAACTACCAAGCTCTGTGTCTCGAAACTGTGCAGGTAGAGGCAGTAGTTGATCTAAAGGGATAATTTGGATCAGCCCAGTTTCTTAAGACTCACTGTGACTAGTCTCCATCAAATGTTGTAAGTGGGAGTAGGGAAACTATTCACAGGTAGATAAATAAAGTGTTCACAGAGTCACGAATTCAGGCCATTCATAATTTGAAGGCTATTTCAAGGTAATACGTTGTACTTGGTGTCTTAATTTTGAATGTAGTTGAATTGACTATAATCTTAGTTTTTTTTTTTTTTTTGATTTGTGTTTTCTTTATCTCTAAAACACAACATTTTGTCACATGGTAAAGAGAAAGCATTTCCAATTATAATTTTTGAGATATTGATTTTCTATTATGAAAACACTTTATCAATCTTAAAGATTCCTGATTCTGCTATGTTGTGATAAAAGAAAACATTACTCAAACTTTGATAAATAAAACACAGTGAAAATTCATAATAAAAATGCCAGTAACTTAATAGGTTTCAGTACTAGACTTAACCATGCAGTCTTAGAATTTGATAATAGCACACTATCTTCTGCATGTTAACTGTTTAGAAGAAGATACTAAATAAAAATATAAAATGTATGTTGGTATGAAGAATCTGAAACATAAATGAAATTCCTGAAAATTAAAAGGTGAATATATATTTAACTATTTACTATTGTACACAATTATCAAAGATTGCCAAAATAAAAATCCTTTTTAGGCACTCATCATTTTGCTGGCTTGGATAAGTGATGATACCCAGAGTTTGGAGGAATGTTTCCTTTAAGAAGTATAATTTTGCTTGGTAAATCATAAAGTTTAAAGCTTAGTCACGTATAGCGAAAGCTGCCTAATAATTAAGAGTTGACATTTTAACATGGTATTTGGAACAGACACATTGGATACTTAATTAAATGGAGAACTGCTTATTTTTAAAGGACTGAAAAAATTTGACTATACTTGGCAAATGAAATCTTCATAGTAGCAGAAATGGGAAATCTGAAGGATGTGGCTCATGATCTGTTTGGATGATGCAGAATTGCTCTAAGCAGTAAGCTTTCTGTTTTCAGACAGCATTAGCAGCATCAGCAAATACAACTGTGTCAGTCTCTCTTAGTATGGGGTGTTTGTAACTGCACAGGGGAGACGATAAACAGTATATGTGATTTGATATCTTGATGATGGCTTAAACAGATACTGATGGACAGATCTGCTGTTTGATATTTTTTTCAATAGCCCTGAAGATGCTGAGACATAGAGATGGCTGTGATTATCTTTTGTAAGACAGGAAATGCAGTCTTTAGGGGTTTCTGGAAATAGAAAGGTCATGCAGTCTGGAACCTGTGAGCCTTTTCAATCTCTAAGTCATCAGGTATGACCTCATGAATTATGATGATACTATCAGAATGTAGGGTGCTTGCTTTTTCTAGTTCTTACTCATTGAAAATGTTCATTAATGTAATTGTTTACTGTCAGACTTTCCTTAGGATATTTGAACAAGTAAGATTTACAGCAGCTAAACAATATGATTATTAGAAATGTGTGTCTATGTGTGTGCCTGTGTGTGTCTATGTGTTTGAATTTGTGTTTAATTTAGCTTCTTGTGGGGTAGAGGGGGCTAAAGCAAGGGATTCTTTGAATGTGATTAAAAGCAAGGTTTGAGGCACTTCAGATTTTTCCAGATTAAGCCTGAGTAGAGTCAATATTTATATTTTACTTCAAGTGATAAAAATAGTATAAATTGATCAAACTGATAAGGATACATCAGAGCTAGCTGCTTATAGATAGTGATATATTACAATATTTTTATTATTTGGAATTTCTTAAGCATAGAAACTGATGCTGCTACCATTGTAGTGTACTACATAGCAATGAAAGTTTGATGAATAGAATCATCTTTATCAGCATCTGACCTATAAACTAATTTCCTGAAATTTATGTTGCATTATCTGAACTGTTTTAAAAACATTTGATTAATCATTTCTCAGATCTATTGAAATACTGATGCTCTTGGTGCTTTTAAGGTAGATATACACTAACACATTGTTCATAGATGAAAGCAGACTATAAATCTGTTTTTCACAAAGAAAGCTTGTGATATTTAAGCGTATTGAAGATTTTTTGACCCAGAAAGCTTCGTCCTTTGCTTACTTTCATTTTCAAACTGAAAATACTTGACTATATTAAACATGCAAATGATTTGGATTTTATGTCCATTTTGTCCCGAAACCCTGCCATTTACTTTAGACTATTTTCACCCATCAAGTTATATATAATACATTTAACTTTGATTTGTTATAGCATATCCTCAGAATTATATACTTGAGTAAGAAACTACCTATATTTGACATTCAGATTTTGAAGGATATATATTTCATTTTTTAAAATAGTGTGCATACTTCTGCATCAGTGTTAGAGAACTTTTCAGGTACTCCATATTAAATGATCAAAAAGAGAGACATGTTGCAGCAGTTGTCAACAGAAAGATGGTTTTGTCTTCATGATTCTATAGCCTGGTTGTAATTTAATGCCTCATCAGGGTTAAATGACATAGATTTAAAAAATGGATATATTTAAGGAAGTCTGAAACAATGAATTGATTCAGTTAAGGGTTAAGTTTCTCCTTTTTAATTAAAAACATATTCTGCCTACTGATATTGACTATAATTTATATGTTATTCAGGCTACTTAGCCAGCTTATATTCTTATTAGTAGGGAAGATTGCCATATTCTTAAGCTTGATTAATTTTGAAATGATTTGAATATACCTTTTAGTTGCAACAAAACCTGTCTAATCTGTTAGAATTTATTTCCAGTATTTGCATGTATTAGTCATTATGAGTACATTCTGTTTCTTGGCATTGCTTTGGGATTCTTCTTGGTATTGGCTTCACAGCATTCTGCTATTTTTCACTGTATTCCTGACCTTTCAAGAAAACCAGACTGTAAAGATTTTTTGTTACTTTCCTAGTGGCACTTAAATGAGGATCTCTCAATAATTTTGTAAGGTGGAAAAATTACTATTTTAAAATTGTCATTTCTGTCACAAATCAGAGAAATTTTCTCTATTACTATTTCAAAATATACTACATTAAAAAGTAAAGACTGGTTAGAATGTTGGTTAAATGCAATGTTAACCTTTCTGCATGGCAAGATAATCTTGACCTTTAGAATGGTAAAACTGATTGTAAACTTGCCCAGTAATGATTGGCCATGTTCCTTACAAAGGTTGCCTTCGTTTCTACTATTTTACATGCATTTCATTAAACGTCATAAAGGTTTTTAAAGGTAAGCTGTTTATAAACAACTATTTGAGTAATTCTTCAATTCAGTAAGCATCGTAAAGGCTGATCATTGCATGATACTGTATATATTTGGTGTTATGAGTAATGCAGAAAAGAAAAAGTCATTTCCTGCTTTCAAGGAGATTAGAAAACCTATACAATAAGTTGTGTTTATATTTTGAATTGACTTTTAATAGGTAGTATGCTACAGTCAGTTTCAACTTAATCTATAAGCTGATGAATCTTAGAATGAGTTACATGTAACCTTTTTTTCCTCATGTAAATTCCTTGATATTAGATAAATGAAGGTTTAGGTTTAAACTGTATAATTATGCATCCCATAACTTTAGTGAAAATTGCTTTAAAGACTTTTAGAGTGTATAATTCCTTGTATAGGGCTTTATAAACTGTGCGTAATTCCTTGTATAGGGTTTTATACAACAAGCAAAGTAAAATAGCTTTGCGTGTTATGTAAGCTATCATTGTCAGCATGAGACTGAAGGTGGACCTAGTGTGCTGGCAGGGGGCAGAAGTATCAGCTCAAAATAGAGACGTGACCAATCTTGTCTAATTCCAGGCTCAGTATGGGTAATTAAGTCTTACAGAAGGGGTTTTGACTTCATAGGAATAAAACTTGGAAATAAAGAGTAGCAAGTGTGGAAGTGTCTGATACTGACTAGGTCATTTTGAGAGTCCTTTGAATAAAATGGAGGAATAGGACTTACCTCAGGCTCTGAGAAAGCAGATTGGGACCAACTAATGTGGAAGTGGATTTAAGCTGCTGCTTTGTGAACAGTCAGGCCTTCCTTTCTTCTCTTTCATTCCAATATGCTTGCTGACAGTTGCAGGAAGGTGGGTAGGGCAGTTGCAAAGCCCTTGTTTCCCCAGAATCCCAAAATGGGACACGCTGCCTGATAGTGGCTCCAAAGTGCCCATTACCTTGTGTTAGAGCAATAGAAAGTTGATTTGCAAATTCTTCTGGTTTGTAATGGCTAGCTGCAGTAAGGGGCTAGTGCGATGGTTCAGTGTCTAGACTGCCACGTTCTCTGGGTTCAAATCTTAGCTATACTACTTACCAGCTGTATGATCTTGGCTTGTTTCCTGATACGTAATATAGGGATAATAGTGGCACCTACTTCAAAGAGTTGTGGTAAACATTAAGTGAGTTAATGTATATGAAACACTTATAAGAGTACTTGACGTATAGCAAACATATTATTGTCAACATCCTTTGTCCACAGACTTTGTTATAGACATTCTAAGAGGTTGGATGGGTTACTGGCAAGATAACAGTCATCATGCAGTTTAGTTATGTTCCCTCTCCCTCATTCTCTTTATCAAATAAGAAACATATGCTACACTGAAATATAATTATAAAAATGCAAACAAAGAACAACATGCTATATCCAATTCAATTCTAACACTTACTGACAATAAGAATTATGACTTGATGAAAGATTTTGTGTTTAAACTTTGCATCTGCCTACTAGGCTGATTCAAACTCTTAGAATTCTATGTGTGTAGATTCTTTGCTACTCTGTAGTATACCACCTACTTTTTTCATGACTGAAAGATTACTAGAATTTGGGGAAAATTTAACAGCAACTTAAGGTCTTTCTTGGCTATTTTTTAATACTAAAATTAAGGGGTAAAAATAAAGACTTAAAGAAAATAATGGGGCAAATTTGCATAGCACAGATTTAATGATAGTCATCAAAAATGTACAGAACAAAAAATTTTACTGAAAGTTGAACACAATGTGTTTTCAATAATTTTATTTCTTGGCATTTTTATTCCAGATGGAATACTAAAATAAAATATATCATAAATAGAATACTATATATAGAAATAGAACAATTCAAGTTCCCATTTGATAGAGCATAATATTTTGAATTGCTGGTCATTATTTAATGTAAAAGCATGTATCTGCTTAAAATTATCACTAAACTTCAAAGTACAAATGAGTAATATGATATTTGGATTAAATTTACATGCTTAAATATGGCATTTTGTTACATCTCTGAATTTCACTTCTCTTCTCTGAAGAAATTTCCTCAGTGTGCTGCTGTTCCCCCAAATTGGCACAGGGTCAGTTGAATCTCAGAATAATGCAATTTTTAAAAACAAATATACAAAACCTTACAATGTTCTAGGAAGAACTTACTGGGCAAGGATATAAAATTCTGCAGGTCTCTGCCTTCACTAGGTTACAGGTAATGGGTTATAACTACAAAATACAAGTAACTATAGCAGAACATGGAAAGTAGTGAATGCCATGAGGTAGATCTTGAAGACTGCCTCAGATAGAGAAAGGGTCATTTCAGGCAGACGAAGCAACATAATTAAAGGTAGAGAGGCAGAAAGCAAATAATAGAATAGTTCATTTTGGCTATAGCCTAGTGGGATAATTTAGACTTATCACAGGAAAGGTTTGTTGAGACCAGATAAGTGTAGAATCTTGAATGCTAGATTATGATTTCTAAACTAAGAACATTTGTTTGGCAATGTTCTTATTCCTGGAAAAAACAAAATAAAAAACAAAAGAGCAGTACCTATATTTTGAAGTCATTTTCAGAGCTCTAACCCTCTTGAGACTTTGAGAATGAAAATTAAATTCCTGAGTAGATTTAGTAGTTAGTAGACAAGGTAGGGGGTAGAAACAAACTGAAGGATTTTAATAAAATTTTCTATCAAAATTGCACATGAGAACATTTCTCAGTCTATCCACAAGCACTCAAAAGTCCTAGATTTCAGATCCTAAGAGACCTCCTGCTTGTCCCTGATGTAAACTCCATTTTATTGGTACATAATCTGATTTAGCTTTGGCTTTGTTTTTGACATTTCCTAGAGCAAGGACAATCTAGTGGGATCATTTTAATACAATGAATACTCATGTTACTGTGGTGAATAGTTGGATAAAAAGGACTTTGTCTTAGGGAAAATTGGAAATTAAAATTGCTATTTTGAATCACTGAAGTCACTGAATATTTTACCTTTGTTCTTTGTTCATTTAAAAATGATAAAGTAAACCATGTTTGCAAATACTTTTAATATCACCTTCTTCTACTCCATACAGCAGAGGCATTTTAGTATTGCCTGAAATTAGTAAAAAAGCTGGATACTGTCCAAGAGCAGATTTCATTTAGATGTGACAGCTGGGATGTGACTTTTGGTATCAGATGCAGGAAGACGTCATTTGTACATGGTAATTTTGAAAAAATTGGAACCTATTACCCTCACTTAATAGAAATCATCCATAAAAAGTATGTCAGAAGTAAAACTCCTGGAATTCTACATGGAGAGTTAAAATAAAACCAGACACAGGTGCTCATCTGACTCTATTTTTAGAACAATGGGAGACTCATATAACTGAGAATACTCTGTTTCTTCCTGTAGAAATCTGCATTATTTGAAAGCCGTATTTTCTAGAAGTTCTTGTGAAGTCATACTTATTAATCTTTGTGACTTCACATTGCCTAGGAAAGAGCCATACACCTGGTAGGAACCCAACAAATTTTTAATACTTGTTTCAGAATCATAGTCCCATTTCTGAAAGAAAACTTGGATATCACTGGGCTTTGAGTTGCTCTAAAATATTTAAACATTTACACACAGGTTGCTTTCTCAAAAAGCAGATAAAAGTCATTTAGAGGAAAATGACCCTTTCTTTACCCCAAGACTTAAAAAAATGGCACTACAGGAAGATTAATAATAATAAGTTAAAGGATAATTCAATATTTCTTCCTGAGACTCCTCTTTCTAAAAGGCAACAGAGACTGGTTCAAATGAACTATATTATGATGTGAGGCATGTAAATGTATACTATTATCCCTACTCATTTTTTTTTCCTTAAATTCAACTTAATCTCAGAAGAATTAGTTGAGGCTACTGTATAATATGGAGTAAAGCTGTATACCACAGTGGCAAGGAGCTAAGGTTCTAGAGCTGGAATCTTGTGTTAGGATCCCACATCTTCTACTCTACTGGCAATTTTTATTTTAGGGAAGTTACTTAATCTCTCTTTTCTTCAGTGTTTTCATCTGTGAAATGAGGACACTGATATGCTACTCTCTAGAGTTGTAATGAAAATCAATTAAATTAATGAATTAATATTTCAAACAGTGCCTAGAATGTTTGATACAGTGCCTAGCTTAACAAACATTGGCTATTATAATTATTCCCACTGAACTAGGTAAAAGCCAGAAGTATATATATATATGTATTTGTGTGTATTCATACATATATACACACACACATAATATACCTCCTATGTATACACAATTTTAGTATGTATGTGTGTCTATACATACATATACATTCTACCTTAAGTATATATAGTATACTGAAAAAGAAATTCAGTAGCTTTCCCAAGATCAAAATTGCTGGCAAAGAATAGGATAATTTGGGTTTCAAACTAGAAAGTTAGCTCTACAGCTGTTGCTCTTAACTACTGTTTCATACTGTTTAGAGTATAAACACTTGAATTATATCACTGTGTATAAATTAGCATATTCTAAATGCCAAATTGAGACTAAAGATATGAAGTAAACTGAAACTACTGTGAAAGACTTAATGGAAGAATTGTGACTTTTAAGTTCTGGGGTACATGCATAGGATATGCAGGTTTGTTACATAGATAAATGTGTGCCAAGGTGGTTTGCAGCACCTTTCAACCCATCACCTAGGTATTAAGCCCAGCATGCATTAGCCATATTTCCTGATGCTCTTCCTGCCCTCACACAACCCGCAACAGACCCCAGTGTGTGTTTTTCCCCTCCCAGTGTCCATGTGTTCTCATCATTCAGCTCCCAGTGAGAATATGCAATATTTGGTTTTCTGTTACTACATTAGTTGGGAAAGGATAATGGCTTCCAGCTCCATCCATATCCCTGTAAAGGACATGATCTCGTTCCTTTCTATGGCCACATAGTACTTCAGGGTGTATATGTACCACATTTTCTTTATCCAGTCTATCATTGATGGGCATTTGGTTGATTCCATGTCTTTGCTATTGTGAATAGTGCTGCAATGAATATATGCATGCATGTATCTTTATAATAGAATGATTTATATTCCTGTGGGTATATGTCATGCAATGGGATTGCTGGGTCAAATGGTATTTGTGGTTCTAGGTCTTTGAGGAATCGCCACACTGTCTTCCACAAAGTTTGAACTAATTTACATTCTCACCAAAAGTGTAAAAGTGTTCCTGTTTGTAGTCTCACCAGCATCTGTTTTTTTCTTGACTTTTTAATAATCACCATTCTGATTGGCGTGAGATGGTATCTTATTGTGGTTTTAATTTGCATTTCTTAAATGATCAGTAATGTTGAACTTATTTTAAATATGTTTTTTTTGGCTGCATAAATATCTTCTTTTGAGAAGTGTCTTTTCATGTCTTTTGTACACTTTATAACGGGGTTGTTTGTTTTTCTCTTGTAAATTTAAGTTCCTTGTAGAGTCTGGATACTAGACCTTTGTCAGATGGATGGATTGCAGAATTTTTCTGTCATTCTGTACATTGTCTGTTTTCTCTGATGATAGTTTCTTTTGCTGTATAGAAGCTCTTTAGTTTAATTAGATCTCATTTGTCAATTTTTGCTTTTGTTGCAATTGCTTTTGATATTTTTGTCATGAAACCTTTGCCCATGCCTATGTCCTTAATGGCATTGCCTAGATTTTCTTCTAGGGTTTTTTATAGTTTTGGGTTTTATATTTAAGTCTTTAATCAATCTTGAGCTGATTTTTGTATAAACTGTAAGGAAAAGGTTCATTTTCAATTTTCTGCACCATTTATTAAATAGGAAATCCTTTCCTCTTTGCTTGTTTTTGTTAGGTTTGTTGAAGATCAGAAGGTTGTAGATGTGTGGTCTTATTTCTGAATCCTCTATTATGTACCATTGGTCTATGTGTCTGTTTTTGTACCAATATCATGCTGTTTTGGTTACTGTAGATTTGTAGTATAGTTTGAAGTTGGGTAGGGTGATGTCACCAGCTTTGTTCTTTTTGCTTAGGATTGTATTGGCTATATGGGCTCTTTTTTGGTTCCTTATGAATTTTAAAATAGTTTTTTTCAGATTCTGTGAAGAATGTCAATAGTTTAATAAGAGTATTGTTTAATCTATAAATTACCTTGGGCAATATGGTCATTTTCATGATGTTGATTGTTCTTATACATGAGCATGGATTGTTTTTCCATTTGTTTGATTCCTGTCTGATTTTCTTGAGTGGTGGTTTGCAGTTTTCCTTGAAGAGGTCCTTCACTTTCCTTGTTAGCTGTATTCCTAGGTATTTTATTCTCTTTGTAGCAATTATGAATGGGAGTTCATTCATGGCTTGGCTCTCTGCTTGTCTGTTGTTGGTGTATAGAATGCTTGTGATGTTTGCATGTTGATTTTGTATCCTGAGATTTTGCTGAAGTTGTGTACCTGCTTAAGAAGCTTTTGGACTGATACAATGGGGTTTTCTAGGTATAGGATCATGTCATGTGCAAATAAAGACAATCTGACTTCCTCTCTTTCTATCTTAATACACTTTATTTCTTTCTCTTGACTGATTGCCCTGGCCAGAACTTCCAATACTATTTTAAAGGTAGTGGTGAGACAGTGTCCTTGTCTTGTGCCAGTTTTAAAGGGGAATGCTTCCAGCTTTTGCCCATTCAGTATGATATTGGCTGTGGGTTTTTCATAAATTGCTTTTATTATTTTGAGATATGTTCCTTCAAACCCAGTTTATTGGGAGTTTTTAACATAAAGGCATGTTGAATTTTATCAAAGTCCTTTTCTGCATCTATTGAGATAATCATGTGGTTTTTGTCTTTTTTCTGTTCATGTGATGAATTATGTTTATTGATTTGGATACATTGAACCACCCTTGCATCCCAGGGATGAAGCCAACTTGATTGTGGTGGATGAGCTTTTTGATGTGCTGCTGGATTCAGTTTGCCAGCATTTTATTGAAGATTTTTGCATTGATATTCATCAGGGATATTGGCCTGAAGGTTTATTTGTTGTATCTCCTTCAGGTTTTCATGTCAGGATGATGCTGGCATCATAAAATGGATTAGAGATGAGTCCTTCCTTTCCAATTGTTTGGAATAGTTTCAGAAGAAATGGTACCAACTCTTCTTTGTACCTCTGGTAGAATTCAGCTGTAAATTTGTCTGGTCCTGGGCTTTTTTGGTTGGTAGGCTATTAATTACTGCCTCAATTTCAGAACTTGTTATTGGTCTCTTCATGGAATCAACTTCTTTCTGGTTCAGTCTTGGGAGGATGTACATACCCAGGAATGTATCCATTTTTCCTGAATTTTCTAGTTTTTTTTGCATAGAGGTGTTTATAGTATTCTTTGATGGTTGTTTGTATTTCTGTGGTGTCAGTGGTGATATCCCCTTTATCATATTTACTGGGTCTATTTGAATCTTACTTCTTTTCTTCTTTATTAGTCTAGCTAGTGGTCTGTTTTATTAATTGTTTCAAAAAACCACCACCTGGATTCATTGATTTTTTTGAAGGGGGTGTGTGTGTGTGTGTGTGTGTGTGTGTGCGCGTGTGTTTGTGTGTGTGTGTGTATCTTCATCAGTTCTGCTCTGATCTTTATTTCTTGTATTCTGCTAGCTTTGGGGTTTGTTTGCTCGTGGTTCTCTGTAAATAGTTCTTTTAGTTGTGTTGTTAGGATGTAGATTTGATCTATTTCTAGCTTTTTGATGGAAGCATTTAGTGCTGTAAATTTTCCTCTTAACACTGCTTTAGCTGTGTCTCAGACATTCTGGTATGTTCTCTTTGTTCTTATTAGTTTCAAAGAACTTCTTGACTTCTGTCTTAATTTCATTATTCACCCAGAAGTCATTCAGAAGTGGGTTGTTCAATTTCTATGTAGTTGTATGATTGAGTGAGTTTCTTTATCTTGAGTTTTAATTTGATTGTGCTGTGGTCTAAGAGACTGTTTGTTGTGATTACAGTTATTTTGCATTTGCTGAGGAATGTTTTATTTCCACTTAGGTGATCAGTTTTAGAGTAAGCACCTTATAGCACTGAGAAGAATGTATATTCTGTTGTTTTAGGGTGGAAAGTTCTGTAGATAACTATCAAGTTCATTTGATCCAGAGCTGAGTTCAAGTCCTGAATATGATTGTTGATTTTCTGCCTTGATGATCTGTCTAATTTGATGTCAGGACATTAATATGTCCCACTGTTATTGTGTGGAAGTCTATGTCTCTTTGTAGGTCTCCAAGAATGTGAATCTGGGTGCTCCTGTATTTGGGGCATATATAGTCAGGAGAGTTATCTCCTCTTGTTGAATTGAACTTTTTACCATAATGTAATGCCCTTCTTTGTCTTTTTTGATCTTTGTTGGTTTAAATTCTATCTTGTCAGAAACTAGGATTTCAACCCCTGATTTTTTCTGCTTTCCATTTGCTTGGTAAATTTTCCTCCATCCCTTTATTTTGAGCCTATGTGTATCTTTGCATGTGATATGGGTCTCTTGAATACAGCACACCAATGGGTCTTGACTCTTTATCCAGCTTGCCATTCTGTGTCTTTCGATTTGAGAATTCAGCCCATTTAATTTAAGGATATTATTGTTATGTGTGAATTTGATCCTGTCATCATGATGCTAGCTGGTTATTTTGTAGAATTGTTAGTGTAGTTGCATCATAGTGTCACTGGTCTGTGTACTTCAGTGTGTTTTTCTAGTGGCTGGTAATGGTTTTTCCTTTCCATATTTAGTACATTTTTTCAGGAGCTCTTACAAGGTAGACAGGACCAGTGGTGACAAATTCCTACAGTATTTGTGTGTCTGAAAAGGATTCTATTTCTCCTTCACTTATGAAGCTTGGTTTAGCCAGATATGAAATTCTTGGTTAGAAATTCTTTTCTTTAAGAATGTTGAATATTTGTCCCCAATCACTGATGGCTTATAGGGTTTTCACTGAGACGTTTGCTGTTAGCCTGATGGACTTCCCTTTGTAGGTGACCTGACCTTTCTCTTTCACTCCCTTAACATTTTTTCCTTCATTTTGACTGTGGAGAAGCTGATGACTGTCTTGGGATTGATCTTCTCATGGAGTATCTTATTGGGGTTTTCTGGATTTCCTGAATTTGAATGTTGACCTGTCTTGCTAGGTTGAGGAAGTTCCCTTGGATGATATCCTGAAGTATGTTTTCCAATTTGGTTCCATTCTTTCCATTGCTTTCAGGTACCCCAATCAATCATAGATTTGGTCTTTTTACATAATCCTACAGTTCTTGGAGGTTTTGTTTGTTCCTTTTCCTTCTTCTTTCTGTAATCTTGTCTGAATACCTTATTTCAGCAAGATAGTCTTCAAGCTCTGAGATTCTTTTCTCCACTTGGTCTATTCAGCTATTGATACTTGTGGTTGCATTGTGAAGCTATCGTGTTGTGCTTTTCACCTCCATCAGGTCATTTATGTTCCTCTCTAAACTGGTTATTCTGATTGAGAGCTCCTGTCATGTTTTATCATGGTTCTTCACTTCTTTGCATTGGATCATTGGGTTAGAACATAATCCTTTAACTTGGTGAGATTTGTTATTACTCACCTTCTGAACCCTACTTTAGTCAGTTCATCCATCTCAGCCTCATTCCAGTTCTATCCCCTTGCTGGAGAGGAAATGTGATCATTTGGAGAAGAGAAACATTCGGGCTTTTGAGTTTTCAGCATGTTTGCATTGGTTCCTTCTCATCTTAGTGAGCTTATCTACCTTTGACCTTTGGGGCTCTAAACTTTTGATGGGGTTTTTGTGGGCTGCAGCGATGGTGGCTGTCCCTTCTCCCAAGTTCATCTTAGGCACTCTCCACCTGCTGCTGGTGGTTACAACCTGAGTCTGCTGAAAGTGCACAGCTCCATGCTTGGGTCCCAAGGCACTGGTGGCATGGGCTCATGGGAGGATCTCCTGATCTGCAGGTTGCACAGATCCATGAGAAAAGCACGGTTTCTGAGGCAGAGTAGTACAATCACTCACCTCTTTCGTTGGCTGGGGGTGGGAGCTTCCCTTGCTCTGTGCAGCTCACCAGTGGGCTGTCGCTCCACCCTCCTTTTCCTGGCTCTCTGTGGGTCACGCCAACTGCTCAGTCAATACCAATGAGAGAACCTGGATATCTCAGTTAAAGGTGCAGGATTCACTCGTTTTAGTTCTTCATGACTTGACTTTCATTGGTTTCATTGTACTTCCTTCTGGTTTCCTTACAGTAGAAATAATATCTGTAACATCATTAGCACAGTTCCTGCCATAGCTTCTCAATAAATTGCAGTTATTATTATCATAATCTTTCTGATAATTTTGTCTGAATCTTCCTCAATGTGTGCAACCTACTGTTTGGAAAAAATGAATCTGATCAATATCCATGATTTAAATTTGTTGTTCTTAATAGTGACTATGTATCAGATTCAGATGTGTCAGTTTTTAACATTGAATCCCCAAACTTATTTCAGAAGCACTAAATAAAATCTGTGGAGATAGAACCCAGGCTTGAATATTTTCAGAAAGCATTCCAAGTGAATATAATTAGCAGACAAGATTGAGAATTGTTGCTTTTCAGGCTGATTACTTCCATATCTATAGCTGAAACGTATACCTTAACCTCTGTCTAGTATTGGAGACATTGCATTCTGGTAGACATCTCTGCTCATTCATCCTATAAACATCTCAAACTTGGTATGTATCAAACTAAATATACTATATTCTCTTCAAAATGTTTTTATCTTTGATAGCATGACAACCTGACAATCATCCTCAGCTTCTTTATCCCAACCTCAGAACCAATTAATCAGTAAGTTAGGTAGATTTTTTTATCTGAAGGAGTTCGAAATCTGCCCGTTCTTTTCTTTCTCTTCACCTGGACTATTATAATCACTTCTTACCTCGTCTTTTTCTTCCCCTCAACCATCCAAAAACCAGTTCACTCACCACTCAGCTGCCAGAGTACTCTTTCTAAAATGTAAACCAGGATCAGGGGTTTGCCTACTTAAACTCATTGAAAGGGTTATCATTACCTTCAAGATAATTTTTAGAGTTATTTTCATTGCATAAATGCACTTAAAGCTTATTAGTCATCTCTTGCCACTTCCTAAATATGCCCTTCAATCACTTCATCTATACTAAGATATTGGTAATTTCCTTACACGTTTATTCACCACTTATTCATTTGCTAAACGAGCACTTTGTGAACTCTTATTGTTTCTTAAATTCTGGGGGAGCGGTGTAAACAAGATAGATAAAATCTATAGTGAAGCATGTTGTAGGAATCTGAAACAGGCAATTTACCAAATCGGGGATTGTCAAGAAAAGCTTCTCTGAAGTAGTGATTTTTAAACAGTCATCTTTAGTTAAATTTAGTCTTAAATTCTACTGTTTAGATAGGAAGGGGCAAACTCTCTCAAGCCTCTTAAAGTGTGGTCCCTTGTATCTATAATGCCATTGCCCCCTCATTTATGTTTGTTTCTGTCTTGCTCACTTTTTCTTATTCCTTAGGATTTATTTACATTCAGCATCAACTCTTTTTTAAACATCCCCTTATCCCTGCAGAGTGAATTAATTGTTTTCTTCAAATGTACTTCTGTATTCCAGGATTTGCCTTAATTGAAGCACCATATATGCTTTTTTATCGTCATTGATTTTATTCTTTCTTAACTACAAACTGTTTAACGGCAAAGGCATTAAACAGGCATCTTTTATTTCTTTAATGCCATAACTTACATGGTGCTTGGCACATAGTTACTGCTTACTACATTTTTTGTTGAATAAGAAAATGAAGAAATAAAATGTTCATGAGCAAATATGACCTAAATCACTTTGAACACTCATAGGAATTCATATTAGCTAAGGCGTATAAGTATGGTTGAACCAGACTCTGGAGTGCTTTAAAGTAAAAATGAGGGATTTTAGATTTTATGCTTAACTAATACATTACCTTTGTAATGTAGCACGTTGGCTAGAAGCAGTGACTTGTCTTTAAACTGTTTCCACCTCTTGTAGCTGAGTGTTCCTGGGAAACTTTCTTCGCCTCTTTAAGTCTCAGAATACTCATCTGTTTTAAAGATTTTTAATGAGATAATGTATGCAACGTTTTAGCATTGTTCCTGGCACATTGTAAGCCTTATGATGAATGTTAGTTATTACTATAATTATGTGCAACACTGATAAAAATATGACAGCTAAGGAACTAACAGTTTCAGAATGTAGAGTTAGAATTATTCAATGATTAGCCATTCAGATGACAGTCAGAAAAATAAAATTTTAGTTCTAGTTGTAGCTGTGCTATTGGCTTGACTATATTTAATTTTCTCCTACAAAAAATTATGGTAAAAATACTAGATTTATGCTTTTCTCACCAGGGTAGTGTACTTATGTAAGATGTCTAAAGAAAAAAAACTCAGTCAAATTAAAAAAAATGGGGATTTATAATCTTTGAAGTCAGTTTTCCTAATGTATTGGCTTACTTGATACTGCCATGCTTTTGCCAAAGTTGTGCCATTGGTCTGGAATCCCTATTCACCCTGATCCTGTTTGTCCTTTAATTGTTGGTTTTAGCATAAAGTGGGATTAGGCACTCATTTATATATCCCTTAGAATACTAAGCCTACTTCTGGCATAACGTTTACCATGTATTACATTTAAAAGTACACACACTTTCATGTCTTCTCTCTTAGAAAGTAAAATCCTAGAAAGCAAGGGTGTCTTTTAATTCAGTATTCTTACTACCTAGTATAGATTCTGGCACATGTTAAATGATTAGCAAATATCTTCTATTAATGGTGATTCAATAGATTATATTTTATAGATTTAAATATATTTAAAAATGCTTTAGGGCAACAAAAAGAAAATTTCTGAAGCTCATTGAGGGGTTGTTTACTGTGAAGTGGAGATTAGAAAAATAACAATTATAATGAATAATAGTAGCAGAGTAACTGTTAGAACAGAATATTAAATATCAAATAATAGTGATAAAAATAAGTATATTTTGGCTATTTGCTCTGAAAAGATAAAAAAATTAAAAATGAAGTAAAATGAGGAGACTTTAGCTAAAACTAGCAAATACAACATACACAGCTACTTTTTCTGTCTCCAAAAGTCCTGTTAAAAAGACAACTAAGGGCATTTTTTAACACTGTTCCTCTCTCCCAAAACTAAATGAACGTGAGGAGAATATGAGGGAAAAAAACCTGACAAAATTTTGTGAGCAGAAAGACAGAATGAAAATGATGAGTGTCTTGGCCCACTGAGAAAACAGAATTATAAATTGGCAGTGGCAAAAACTGGAATCCAATCCAATTTACAGCGACACATCCTGAAAAGTCACCGGGTACCTCTGTAAGAGAGAATTGGCCAAGTGTGGTGACTCACACCTGTGGTCCCAGCAATTTGAGAGGCCGAGACAGGCAGATCACTTGAAGTCAGGAGTTGGAGACTAGCTTGGCCAACATGGTGAAACCCCAACTCTACTAAAAACACAAAATTTAACCAGGTGTAGTAGCACATGCCTGTAATACCAGCTACTCGGGAAGCTGAGGCCTGAGGATAGATTGAACTTGGGAGGTGGGGGCTGCAGTGAGCTGAGACTGTGCCACTGCTCTCTGTCCTGGGTGACAGAGCAAGACTCTCAAAAAACACACAAACAAAAAGAGACTCAAGTTGTTAAATAAAGAGTATTGGCTTAAAAGTTAATCACATTTCCAGATACTCTTTCTCTTCACTTCAGATACCCATGCAACTCTCCCACCCCAACTCCAGCAGAATACTGGAATTTTATTCTATGGAGAATGTTATTCAAAGTTTCTTTGGACTAGGTAACCATGGTACAGGTACAGTGAAGAATGTAAAACACTATCTTTGTTTTTCTTTTTTTTAAATTGTACTTTAGGTTCCGGGGTACATTCACAGATCATGCAGTGTTGCATAGGTACATACATGGCAAGGTGGCTTGCTGCCTCCCTCTTTATCTTAAGAACAGATGGATTCAGTGAGAAAGCTGCAACATCAACTCCATTTCTTCATTTTGTTCCTAGAGGGTGGCAGCCAGGCCACCTTCTCTGTGGAATCTAATCAACTTAAACTTCAGTCTCTCTTTGCTCCCTAGAGGTTGGGGAATTGGAGCTGAAAGTCCCAACACTAGAATTCTGCTTTGTTTTTTCCAGTGGCCAGCCTCCATCCTGAAGCTACCTAGGGGCTGCCAGCCATCAGTCAGCTAATTAGCATACAAAAAGATTCACGATTTTGGAGATTCTGAGGATTTTTGGAGTTGTATGCAAGAGACAAAGACCAAATATATTTTTTACCCTGTCACAATCCACTCCCTGGTCTTCAAACACAGATCCCTTACAGTAAAAGAATGTACAACTCAAAAGAACTGACACATTGCTGGATTCTCATTCAGTCACTAATAATTAGAATATAGAATAGAATAGAATAGAAAATATTTTATGAGACATACTCATAAAATATGATACTGCATGATACTGCATTCAAGTTTGCAGGCTACCATTGATCTTGTCACATCCCAAAAGTAGGAGTGGTCTCTGTAAACACATAGCTTCACCCTTTCAGTCATCTTTTATGCTCTGCTTCCCTTTTAAATATAAGTACCAGTTTCAGATAGTTTCTTTGTTCACACATGTGAGCATACACTTTTAAAAACAGCCAGGTCACATCTTGAATGCTTTGGTGCTTAGAAATTTCTTCACCACATACCCTAAATCAGCTCTCTCTCAAGTTCAAAGTTTCACAGATCTGTAGGGCAGGGGGAAAATGCTGTACATCTGTTTGCTAAAGCATAGAATGAGTGATCTTTACTCCAGTTCCCAATAAGTTCTTCATTTACATCTGAGACAACCTCAGCCTGGACTTCACTGTCCATATCACTACGAGCATTTTGGTCAAAACCATTGAACAAGTCTCTAGGAGGTTCCAAACTTTCTTACATTTTCATATCTTCTTCTGAGCCCTCAAAACTGTTCTGTCTATTGCCCAGTTGCAAAGTTGCTTCCACATTTTCAGATGTCTTTATAGCAGTGCTGGTACCATTAGTCCAATGTCACACTGCTATAAAGAATTTCCTGAAACCGGGTAATTTATGAACAAAAGAGGTTTAATTGACTCACAGTTCTGCAGGCTTAACAGGAAGCATGACGGGGAGGCCTCAGGAAACTTACAATCATGGCTAAAGGGGAAGATGAGACAAAGAAAGTCTTCACATGGTGGCAAGACAGAGAGAGGGAGATCATGTGGTGAAGTGTCACACACTTTTAAACTATCAGATCTCATGAGAACTTACTATTATGAGAACAGCAAGGGGGAAATTCGCCCCTATGATCCAATCCCACTAGGCTCCTCCTCCAATTCAACATGAGATTTGGGTGGGAACACAAATCCAAACCAAATAAGAGGCTGTCCAGGTTCTCTGTGAGTCTATGCTTAACATTGGATATATATTCTTAAATACTAAATTTAGTTTTCTAATTTAGGTTTATAGTATTGTTTATTAGATGGGTGATCATAGGTAATTTGACTTGAACCATGGAGTTTGTTTAAATTGTATAATTAAACAATTTTGTACTGTTTGACAAAAAATATGCAAAGTATTTTTTTGGTGTTCAATTAATTTTTGTCCTCTTTTGATTAGCAGTTTCATAAATCAGTTTCCTATTAGAGTTTTGGAAATTATCAACCAGTCTAAAGGATATGATCCTGAAGTTATTAGAAACCTGTATATATATATATGTATACACACACACACACACACACACACACACACACACACACATATGTATAGAGAGAGAGAGAGAGAGAGATGGAGTTTCACTCTTGTCGCCCAGGCTGGAGTGCAATGGCTCAATCTTGGCTTACTGCAACCTCTGCCTCCTGGGTTCAAGTGATTCTCCTGCCTCAGCCTCCTGAGTAGTTGGGATTACAGGCACCTGCCACCATACCCAGCTAATTTTTGTATTTTTAGTAGAGACAGGGTTTCACCATTTTGGTCAGGCTGGTCTTGAACTCTTTACCTCAGGTGATCCACCTGCCTCAGCCTCCTAAAGTGCTGGGATTACAGGTGTGAGCCACCACACCTGGCCAGAAACCTGTATCAAGGGTACTTTTCCAGGTCCTTTTGATCCTTTTTATGAACTTTTTTGAAGACACAACACTTCGGGATTTTTATGTCATTGTAAAGACCTTTTAGAAAATGAATTAGAATTAAGCAATTAACTGTGGAAAGACTTAATACAGTCAGGATTAAATATGCAATTGACAAGAAAATTTGGTTATTTCTGTGGCCCACAATAATTTAACATAATCATAATTATGAATGCTAACATATACTGACATGTCAGAATTTTAGGAATCTTACAAAATTTTGGAACATATATTAATAACAGACATAACCCAAAGAAGGTAAAGTATCATATTTTATTTGACAGTGGCTTCCACATAGTTAAACATATGAAATAAGATGATTTATTTCTCTTATGGATGCTACAGGAGCCCTCTGTATCATCTCCAAGTTAGTTTGAGGGAAAAGATTAATTTTGAAATTGAAAGTTGATTTTGAAAAGCCTATTAAATATGTAAAGGCTCAAAACACTTAATCAAAATAGAATCACAGGTCACCATAAAATAATAGTCATCTATTTAGCCAATGTAATAAAAGATTTTTAAACATAAAATCTTTATTCTTTAACAAAAAGCAGACTTGGTTTTCCAAACAATCAAAACACCTAATAAAAACAGCATGAGACAGAATCTGTCTCTCCTTCTCTCCATGTTTTTTGTAGTTCCCTGAGAAAGTGGAGACAATTTTTAACTCTTATTTATAGTTATACAAATTTTGTTTAAAAGAGAAAACAAAATCATATTTTTGTGTTTGTGTGTTTTTAATACTAAAAGTAATTTTAATAAATATTTACAACTGAGTTTATTTAATCTTGTCAGTTTTTGATCACATAAGATTTTTATAAATCTTTTATAATATCTCGTAAATGTGATATGGTTTTGCTCTGTGTCCCGACCCAAATCTTATCTTGAATTATACTCCCATAATTCCTACATGTTGTGGGAGGGACCCAGTGGGAGATAATTTGAATCATGGGGGTAGTTTTCCCACTTCTGTTCTTGTGGTAGTGAGTAAGTCTCACGAGACCTGATGATTTTATCAGGGGTTTCCGCTTTTGCATCTCTCTCATCTTCTCTTGCTGCCACTATGTAAGAAGTATCTTTCACCTCCCTCCATGATTCTGAGGCCTCCTCAAAAACGTGGAACTGGAAGTCCAATTATACTTCCTTTTCTTCCCAGTCTTGGGTATGTGTTTTTCAGCAGCAAGAAAATAGACTAATACAGTAAATTGGTACCAGTAGAGTGGAGTGTTACTGAAAAGATACCCAAAAACCTGGAAGCAACTTTGGAACTGGGTAACAGGCAGAAATTGGAACAGTTTGAAAGGCTCAGAGGACGGCAGGAAAATGTGAGAAAGTTTGGAACTTCCTAGAGGCTAGTTGAATGGTTTTGCCCAATATGTTGATAGTGATATAGACACTAAGTTCCAGGCTGAGGTGGTCTCAGATGGAGATGAGGAGCTTGTTGGGAACTGGAGCAAAGGTGACTCTTTGTTATGTTTTGGCAAAGAGACCGGTGGCATTTTATCCTTGTCCTAGAGATTTCTGGAACTTTGAACTTGAGAGAGATGATTTACAGCCTCTGGCAGAAGAAATTTCTATGCAGCAAAGAATTCAAGATTTGACGTGGGTGCCCTTAAAAGCATTCAGTTTTAAAAGGGAAACAGAGCATAAAAATTTGAAAAATTTGCAGCCTGACAATGAGATAGAAAAGAAAATCTCATTTTTTGAGGAGAAATTTAAGCAGGCTGCAGAAATTTGCATAAGTAATGAGGAGCCACATGTTAATCCCCAGGACAATGGGGAAAATGTCTCCACAGCATGTCAGAGGTCTTTATGGCTGCCACTCTCATCACAGGCCCAGAGGTTCAGAAGGAAAAAGTGGTTTTGTGTGCTGATCCTGATCCCAGTGTCCCTGAGCTGAATGCAGCCTAGGGATTGATGCCCTGTATTCCAGCTGCTCCAGCCATGACTGAAGGGGGCCAATGTAGATCTTGGCTCATGGCTTCAGATGGTGCAAGCCCCAAGCCTTGGCAGCTTCCACATGGTGTTGAGCCTACAGGTACACAAAAGTCAAGAATTGTGGTTTGGGAACTTTTGCCTATATTTCAGAGGATGTATGGAAATGCCTGGATGCCTAAGCACAAGTTTGCTGCAGGGACAGGGCTCTCATGGAGAGCCTCTGCTAGGGCAGTGCAGAAGGGAAATGTAAGGTTGGAGCCCCCACACAAGGCCCTTCTGGGGTGCTGCCTAGTGGAGCTGTGAGAAGAGGGCTACCATCCTCCTGATCCCAGAATAGTAGATCTACTGGCAGCTTGCACAGTGTGCCTGGAAAAGCCACAAACACTCAATGCCAACCCATGAAAACAGCCAGGAGGAAGGCTGTATCCTACAAAGAAAGTCACAGGGTTGAGGCTTCCCAAGACTATGGGAACCTACCTTTTGCATCAGTGTGACCTAGATGTGATATATGAAGTCAAAGGAGATCAATTTGTAGCTTTAAGATTTGACTGTCCTGATGGATTTCAGACTTACATGGGCCCTGGAACACCTTTGTTTGACCAGTTTCTCCCATTTGCAACGGCTATATTTACCCAATATCTGTACTCCCATTGTATCTAGGAAGTAACTAGCTTGCTTTTGATTTTACAGACTCATAGGCAGAAGGGACTTTCCTTGTCTCAGATGAGACTTGGGATTGTGGACTCTTGGGTTAATGCTGAAATGAGTTAAGACTTTAGGGGACTGCTGAGAAGGCATGATTGGTTTTGAAATGTGAGAACATGAGATTTGGAGGGGCCAGGGATGGAATGATATGGTTTGGCTCTGTGTCTTCACCCAAATCTTATCTTGAATTATACTCCCATAATTCCTATGTGTTGTGGGAAGGACCAGTGGGAGAAAATTTCAATCATGGGGGAAGTTTCCTCCATACTGTTCTCATGGTAGTGAATAAGACTCATGTGATCTGAGGTTTTATCGGGTTTCTGCTTTTGCATGTCTCTCATTTTCTCTTGCCACCACCATGTAAGCAGTGCTGTTTACTTCCTACCATGATTCTGAGGCCTCCTCATCCATGTGGATCTGTAAGGTTAATTAAACCTCTTTTTCTTCCCAATCTTGGAAGAAAATACTGGGAAGAGTCTTTATCAGCAGCATGAAGTTGGACTAATACAAAATTTATTCATTTATTTCTTACTCTTTAAATTGAGTTTTGTCTATTTTTTATTTGAAATTATCTTTAAGTAACTTTTATACTAGGTTGTTTTATATTAGTATTTGTGGATTAAAGCCATCTTATAATTTTTTAGAAAGACATATTAAAAGATTATTTTTCATTAGCAAATCTAAATATATTTAGGTTTTCATACCATATAAAAATATGTTGGCTGGCTGTGGTGGCTCATGCCTGTAATCCCAGCACTTTGGGAACCAAGATGGGTGGATCACAAGGTCAGGAGTTTGAGATCAGCCTGACTAACATGGTGAAACCTGGTCTCTACTAAAAACACAAAATTTAGCTGGGCATGGTCTCAGGCACCTGTAAGCCCAGCTACTTTGGGAGGCTGAGGCAGGAGAATCATTTGAATCTGGGGGTGGAGGTTACAGTAAGCTGACATCATGCCATAACACTCCAGCCTGGGTGACAAGAGTGAAACTCCATCTAAAAATAAATAAGTAACTAAAAAATAAATTAGTTAAAAATAAAATAAAATATTGAAGTACATTTATAAGTAAAAATAGTAAAACGTTAATTATAAATGACTCAGACATTTCATGATTATCTATTACTTAATTTAATATAACATGACTTTTAAGATTTTAAGTTACTGCAAATAATTTTGAAAATCTGATACAAGTACCCTTCCTAACATCTTCCCCAGTCATGCTGGGTCTCAAGTAACTATATTGCATCCAGGATAGCTATTAAGGGAAGAGCCCATCTGGGTCCTGGGTTTACATACCAGGTATAGAACTCAGGACAGAAGACAGCTATGAAGATGATGTCTGAAGCTATCAACCCTTTGCAGAATGGCCAGGAAGCAAAGCTAGGCCATGGAAGAAATGCCGTATTGGGCTTGACTCTCTTCTTTAGCTAATGGCCAAAGCACTGATGACATGTCTCCAGATCTCACCATGGCCAACTGTCAGACCCCAGAATCTAGAGTTTTAAAACTAAAAATATAAGCTTACAGTCAAATTATCAAAAATATTAATGAAGCAGTGGTTTCATGACTTTAAAACATGTTAATATAAGATTGTCTGACCAGTATACCCAGACAAAATGTCTGAATTATATTTAACTGACAATTTTGAAGTCATTTGTATTTTATCCTAATAACAATTTAAAATTAGCTTAATTTATCAAGTACTATGTACTCATATAGATGTAGACAAAAGTAGATTTTATAGTTTTTATAAGGAGTTTTTATTAATTGGCTTTTAAATATTTTTTTTCTGTTTAGATGATTAATCTTTTATTTATCTGTTTTGTTGTCCTAAGTAACTGATAGGCAATGATTTGTCTTTTAAACCAATGACTTACATGAAACAAGATTAGAAATCTATGCCTTGAAAGCTCAGAGCTGAGACTTCAGGCCTGAATATTATACTATTATTTGTTCAAATCCAAGAAAAAAATTTTATATATAATCCCTGTTAAGACAAGATGGCCAGGAAAAGAGCATTAAACAAGTGTAAGACTTTGTATTAGTCCATTTTCACACTGCTATGAAGAAATATCTGGGACTGGGTAATTTATAAAGGAAAGAGGTTTTAATTGACTCAGTTCTGAGTATATGGGGAGGCCTCAGGAAACTTAAACTTACAATTGTGGTGGAAGGGAAAGCAAATGTGTCCTTCTTCACAAGGTGGCAGGAAAGAAAAGTGCTGAGCAAAGGGGGAGAATCCTCTTATAAAACCATCAGATCTTGTGGGAATTCATTCATGATCATGAGAAAAACATGGGGGTAACTGCCACCATGATTCAATTACCTCTCATTGGGTGCCTCCCATGACACATGGGGATCATGGGAAATAAAATTCAAGATGAGATTTGGGTGGGGACACATCGGACTTGTTATGTAAATTTAAAACAATTGTATGAGTTTCTAGTCATTCAGTCATCTCTCTTAGACATCCTTATAAATGAAAGTATTCTTTTTTTTTTCTTTTGAGACGGGGTCTCACTGTCACTCAGGCTGGAGTGCAATGGCACAATCATGGTTCACTACAGCCTTGACCTCATAGGCTAAAGTGATCCTCTCACCTCAGCCTCTTTAGTAGTTGCAACTACAGGCCTGCACCACCATGCCCAGTGAATTTTTTTTTTCCATAGAGACAGGGTCTCACTGTGTTGCCCAGGTTGGTCTCAAACCTCTGGGCTCAAGCAATCCTGCCACCTCAGCTTCCCAAAGTGCTTTGATCACAAGTGTGAGCCACCATGCCTGGCAACATTTTCTCTGTACATGTAAATATTTTTACAAAAGAGTTTTCATATAGCCAGCTAAATGTTAAAAGGGTGTACTTTGAGGACTAATTTTGTTTTATAGGTGGTCTTTTTAACTTAGTTATTGCCTTTTAGTTAAAATTACTGAGTTCAGGTTGGAACCCATCAGGAAATAGCATAAAGAAATGATTCTCTATGTCTGGACTTAGCATAGACAGCTCTGAAAAAGAAGAAAGTCCACTTTTTATAAATATGTTATTCAGAACAATTTTCTTTTTGTCATTGGGTAGTATCTTAGCCAAACGTTTAGCAGATTTAGATTTTCTTAATAACTTAAGATATTTTATTTGTCTTTCATAATATATTAAAATCTTTTTAGAAGCTTTTCTACATCAATAGGCATTCCTTCATGGGCCTAATTCAGGAGCCCTCATTTAAAAATGTACCTTTACAAGTACAGTGTTGTTCATTTGAAATTTTCTACTGTAATTTTAAATTAGTAAGTTTTTTTTTTAAACTTCTATAAGCATTTGTTGCTTTTGAGGCCTAACACTTATGCGTGTAAACATAGGAGTAGCTGGTCGATAGAGTACTCCTTTCTTTAGAAGTAAGGATCCCATTTTTACACTGAATCTTTGCTTTGGTTCTCAGATAACCTTGATCTACTTAGTAAATGATTTCTTTCCCCACTTAAACATGCGAGGAAAAGAAACAAGGGGGATAGAACATGAAAATCCTTGTGAATTTCTCAAAGCTAGAGTTGGTACATTCTGTAGTATTTCCATTTACTCTGTTTCTACCTGACCTTGTCAGATATCTGAGGCCTCTAACTGGATCCCGGTCAGTTAGTTTTCAGGTTTATTCTGATCCTGGACCCAGACCAGTTTCTGTTGTAACTTCTGTTGTAACTTAGTTTGGATTTAAAAAATTGTTCAGACAACCGCAGATAGCCCAAAACACGATCTGTGGTGCTTTAGAATCTGAGAGAGAACTTACCTATAATCCCCAAGTGCTGTAAGAAAGCAATGGACAAAATGACCTGGAAGGTACTTCTTTTTGTTACTTAATGATCCTGGGGGTTGCTAGAAGCTCTACTTGGGATCCCACTTTTGACACTGACTTTTAAAAACTTTAGGCAATTTATATTTAACAGGGTTCAATTGAGCAAAGAACAATTCACAAATTGAGCAGGCCTCTGAATCAGAATAGGTTTAGAGAGACTCCAGCACTGTCTCGTGGTTGGAGAGGATTTATGGACAGAAAACAGAAAGTGTTGCTCAGAAAATGGAAGTGAGATAGAGAAATATTTGCACTGGTTATAGTTTGGTGTTTGTCTTACTTGAATAGTTGTCTGCCTGTGATTGGCCAAAACTTTGTGATTTGTACAAAACAGATTTTATAGTTTGTTTACATATCCAGTTAGGTTGCAGTTCGCTATGTATGGAGAAATCTTTAGGCCAAACCTACAAGGAGGAAACTTTAGGCTAAACCTTGTTTAACAAGTGTTACTGTAATGTTGGAGTCCTCTCAGTACCTTACTTGTTTAGTCGTTCCTGTACCCTCAGCTTCTATTTTTTCTTCTTTTCATTTGTACCCAAACTTTCCACCTTTTGAGAGGATATTAAGTTTAGCCACTGTGCTTGTCTAGACTGCAAGCAGCAGTACTAGTATAGCAAATGCCTCCCTCTTAGTGCACTCCCATTTAGATAAGGTAAGGTTATGTAGGTGCAGAACTATTGGGCCATCTTCACTATTAGGAAATATATAGCCATATTCACTTTTAGCCCCAATTTTGCCAGATGGGGTAAAGACACAAACCCGCCTCTATGAGGCCCTCAGGAATTCTTGCAAAGATTTTAAAACACAGTTACAGTTTCTTTTTTAGGAATCATTTCTGTTTCTAGAAATTGTAGTTGATCCTTGGTCCTGGGATCACTGCATCAAGTGGGTGGTTGGGGAACATGACATGGGGAAGAAAGAAAAACTGTAACATCATTATACTAGCATCCTCCTTCCCTGATTAGAATTGCATAGTCATACTTACATCCTTCACTGCTCTCTTTTACCAAGATTAACCAGAAAAACAGAGGAAAGTCTAGTGGGAACACTCTTTATCCGACTTGAGTGTGAGCACACAATTTGAAGGCATTTAAGCAAGTCTTTCATGCTTTTGTTACCTCCTGTTTTGGCCAACCAATGTTTTAATTGCCCATTTCACGTCTCTATCAAACTATTACTCTGAGGAAATTTTCCTGCCTACTCTAGGACATTATGGGCTGTACGGTGTGTTGCTTTTTCTGAAGACATATGATTGACCATCCAAATTGTGTAATATCTTCTGTGTTTTTTTTTAATAGCACTCTGAACATTTGCATCTTCTACCAGGTAAGCAAAGCCCAATCCAGAATCAGTGTCTACTTCTATCAAGATCCATTTTTAGCAACCCCATAGTTATCAGCATCAATCTTGCTTACAAACTATGTTTAGGGCTTCCCCAATAGGATTATAGCCCCATAGACATGAGCATTCTCTGTCTTTTGCTGGCAGACAGAACAGTTCTTATTGGCAAAATGTGCCTGAAAAGTTGCAAAAGGAACATACTTGTATTCAGCCTATCTCTGCATTGTTGCAGTTACCCCCATTTTATGGACCCAGGTGACCACCTTAAATGAGCTCATGGTGATATCTGCTTGACCTTTTAATCCTGGAAGAGGCTCTTTTAATGGACATGTTCTGCTTTAATGAACCTCTCAAATTTCTATAGGGTCATGCATCATGTGGGCATCCCTGCAATAGACCAGGTTCCCAGCACCCTCTTGCCTGAGTGTATGACCAGGCCATTGGCTACTGCCCACAAGTCAGTAACCCAAAAACAGGCTTTCACCAGGCTTTTGATGTTCAATTCTTCCATCACTGCTAAAAATACAACATGCAATTCAGTCCACTGAGCTGATTCATTTTTAACTTCTTTGATCAGTAGCATCCTTCCAAATACTATGTTGTCTGTTCCTTGGAACTCCTATACACAAACCAAGCAGCTCTTGGTCAGTTGAAAGCTCCTTATAGTGCACTGTAAAATCCAGCAGCTCCTCACACAATTCCAGAGTCAGTTCTAGCTCCCTGCTTGTATCACCTCCTTTCATTCACTAGGTAGCATGAACCTGTATAAGCCATTTTCATTTTATTGTGGAACTCTTCTGGGCACTGTTATTCCCATTAGAGTATTTCTCTGACATCACCCAAGACAGCATAGGTACTTCGGGTTTCAAGATTATTTTATGTACTTCATTCATAGGGGTAGCTCTAACTAATGTTTGATAGCAAGGTAGTAAATGCCCCTCAAGTGAAAATTCTCTAGTCTGAATTCCCACCTATGGGAGGTACTCATAGGCTTTTGCCATAAGCTCAGGCTTAGTCTCCACAAAGGCCTATTGCACAGATAATTTCCACAATCTAGCATTCCAGCTTTTATTTTTCACCATATCAGCTTGGAAATCTTACTTGTTGCCATTTAGCATTTCTAATTAATATAGCTTGAAAGGCAGATTTACATGCTTTCTATTTTATGATACTAGGTAGGGAAAACATTTCTTAGATACAATTTCTGTATGTGTTGTAGGTGCACAGTCAGATACAATATTTATATATGTTTAAGATATATTAAGATGTTTTAATATACATAGGGAAATGCTTACTACAGTCAAGCAAATTAACATATCCCTCACTCTTCAAATAGTTACCTCTTTGCGTGTGTGTGTGTGTGTGTGTGTGTGTGTGGCAAGAACCTAACGGCCAGGCATGATGGCACACACCTGTAATCATTGGCAGGCCAATGCAGGCAAATTGCTGGAGTCCAGGAGTTCAAGACCAGCCTGAGCAACATGCTGAAACCCTGTCTCCATAACAGGTAGACAGGTGCTTTAGTGGGCACCTGGAGTCCCAGCTACTTGGGAGGTTGAGGTGAAAGAATTGCTTGCGCCTGGACATGGAGGTTATAGTGAGCTGTGATCATGCCACTGCACTCTGGCCTGGGCAACAGAGCAAGACTCTCCAAAAAAAAAAAAAAAAAAAAAGCACCTATATTCTACTGTTAGCAAAATTTCAGTGTACCATGCAATATTATTAACTTTAGTCATCGTGCTTTACATTAGATCTGTAGACTTATTATTCATCTTACATAACTGCAAGGTTATTCCATTTAACCTACATCTCCCCACTTCTTCCTGCCCACCTGCACTCCCATAATCATCATTCTATAATGGTCACTGTGTCTGTGAGTTTGACTTGTTTTCAAAAAGATTCTACATATAATTGTAAAAATGCACTATTTTCTGAGTTTGGCCTTTACCTCACACAATGTACTCCAGGTTTATCTGTGTTGCCACAAATAGCAGGATCTCCTTTAAATTTTTTTTTTCATTTTTATGGGTACATAGTAGGTATATATATATATTTATGGTATTCAGGAGATATTTTGATGCAGATATAGTGTAATTAGCACATTAGGGTAAATGGGGTATCCATTGCCTCAAGCATTAATCATTTCTTTGTGTTATTAACATTCCAATTATACTCTCATTATTCTAAAACACACAACAAATAATTGCTGACTGTAGTCACCCTGTGGTGTTATCAAATACCAGGTTTTATTCATTGTATCTAACTATATTTTTATGTCCATTAACCATCTTCCTTCTTCCTTTTCCTTTACCTACTACTTTTCCCAGCCTCTGGTAACAATCATTTTCCTCTCTATCTCCACGACTTCAATGATTTTAATTTTTAGCTCCCATAAATGAGTGAGAATATGTGAAGTTTATTTTTCTATGTCTGACTTATTTCACTTAACAATGTTGTCAAGTTCCATCCATATTGCAGCAATTGTCAGGATCTCATTCTTTTTTACGGCTGAATAGTTCTCCATTGTGTATATATACGACATTTTCTTTATCCAGTGATCTGTTGATGGACACAGGTTGATTTGAAATCTTGTCTTTTGTGACTAGTGCTGGAATAAAAATGAGAGTGTAGGTATTTCTTCAATATACTGGTTTCCACCTAACTGTGAGATTGCTGCATTATATGGCATTTCTATTTTTGGTGTTCTGGGAAACCTGCATACTGTTCTCCATAGTGACTGTACTAATTTATATTTCCCCTAACAGTGTACAAGGGTTCTCCTTTCTTTTTCTTTTCTTTCTTTTTTTCTTTTTTTTTGTTTTTTTCTGAGACTGAGTCTTGCACTGTCACCCAGGCTGGAGTGCAGTGACTGATCTTGGCTCACTTCAACCTCCGCCTCCTGGGTTCAAGCGATTCTCCTGCCTCAGCCTTCTGAGTAGCTGGGATTGCAGGTGCATGCCACCACACCTGGCTAATTTTTGTATTTTTAGTAGAGACAGGGTTTTACTCTGTTGTTTAGGCTGGTCTCAAACTCATGACCTCAAGTGATCCAGCTGCCTTGGCCACCCAAAGTGCTGGGATTACAGGCATGAACCACCATTCCTGGCCACGTTCTCCTTTCTATACATCCTTGCCAGCATTCATTATTTCTGTATTTTGGACAAAAGCCATTTTGACTGGGGTGACATGATATCTCATCATACTTTCAATTTGCATTTGCATTTTTCTGATAATCAGTAATGTTGAGTGCCTTTTCATATACCTGTTTGCCATTTGTGTCTTCTGTTGAAAAATGTCTACTTAGCTCTTTTGACCATTTTAAAATTAGATTATTAGATTCTTTTCTATTGAGTTCTTTGAGTTTCTCATATATTCTGGTTATTAATATCTTGTCAAATGGATAGTTTGTAGATGTTTTGTCACATTCCGTGGGTTGTTCTCTTCACTTTGTTGATTGTTTTCTTTCCTCTGCAGAGACTTTTTAACTTGATGTGATCCCATTTGTCTATTACCTGCTTTGGTTGCCTGTATTGCCTGTGCTTTTTGGGTATCAATCAAGAAATCTTTGCCCAGACCAATGTCCTGGAGAGTTTCCACAATGTTTTCTTTTAGTAATTTTATATTTTCATGTATTAAAGTCTTTAATCCATGTTGATTTGATTTTTGTATATGACAAGAGATAGGGGTCTAATTCTATTCTTCAACATAAGAATATCCAGTTTTCCCAGCACCATTTATTGAAGGGACTGTCCTTCCTCCAATGTATGTTCTTGGCACCTTTGTCAAAAATAAGTTCATGGTAGATGTATGGATTTACTTTTGGGTTCTCTATTCTGTTCCATTGCTCTATGTGGCTATTTTTATGCCAATACCATGCTATTTTGGTTACTGTAGCTCTGTAATATAATTTGAAGTCAGGTAATGTGATTCCTCCAGTTTTGTTCTTTTTGCTTTGGACAGCTCTGATCATTCTTGGTACCTTATGGGTCCATATAAATTTTAGGATTTATTTTTCTATTTCTGTGAAGAATGTCATTGCTATTTTGATAGGGATTGCATTGAATCTGTAGACTGCTTTGAGTAGTATGGACATTTTAATAATATTGATTCTTTCAATACATGAACATGGAATATCTTTCCATTTTGTGTGTGTCCTCTTCAATTTCTTGCTTCAATGTTTTATCTTTTTAATAATAGAAGTCTTTTACCTCTTTAAGTTTATTTCTTGATATTTTATTTTATTTGAAGCTATTGTAAATAGGATTATTTCCTTGATTTCTTTTTCAGATTGTCTGTTGATGACATATAGAAAAACTTCTGATATTGTATGTTGATTATGTCCTGCAACTTTCCTGAATTTGTTTATCAACTCTAGTAGGTTTTTTTTATGGCATCTTTACTTTTTTTCCAAGTATAAAATTATATAATCTGCAAACAAGGATAATTCTATTTATTCCTTTCCAATTTGCATGGACTTTATTTCTTTCTCTTGCCTAATTCCTCTTGCCTAATTGCTCTAGCATAGGACTTCCAGTACTATGGTGAATAACAGTAGCCAAAGTGGTCATCCCTGTCATGTTCCAGATCTTAAAAAAAAGGCTTTCAATTTCCCCCCATGTATTATGTTACTAGATGTGGATCTGTCATACATGGCTTTTATTGTGTTGAGGTATGTTCCTTCTATGCCCAGGTTTTTTGAGGGTTCTTAAAATGAAGGTATGTTGAATTCTTTCAAATTCTTTTTCAGCATAAATTGAAATGGTTTTTGTCCTTCACTCTGTTGATATGAGGTGTCGCATTGATTGATTTGGATTTGTTGAACTATTGCTGCATCCCTGGGGTAAATACCAGTTGGTCATGTTGGATGATCTTTATAATGTATTGTTGAATTGGGTTTGCTAGTATTTTGATGATATGTTTTAATTTTTTATGTATCTGTTGTAGGATTTTTGATTTGAAGTTACCTTTATTATCTTTATAATGTATGTTGAATTGGGTTTGCTAGTATTTTGATGATATGTTTTTATTTTTTATGTATCTGTTGTAGGATTTTTGATTTGAAGTTACCATTATTATCTTTATAATGTATTGCTGAATTGGGTTTGCTAGTATTTTGATGATATGTTTTTATTTTTTATGTATCTGTTGTAGGATTTTTGATTTGAAGTTACTATGAGGCTTGCAAATAACATCTATAACCCATTATTTTCAATGAAGGACAACTTAATTCTGATTACAAAAACAGACTAAAAAAGAAAAAGCAAAGAGAAAACTAATGAAAACTCCACACTTAAACTTCATCCCCCTTGCTTGTTAACTTTTTGTTATTTCTGTTTATATCTTACTATATCATCTATGTCTTAAAAAGATGTCATAGTTGTTATTTTTGATAGGTTTATCTTTTAGTCATCCTACTCAAGATATAAGTAACTCACACACCTCAGTCACAGTGTTGTAATATCCTGTATTTGTCTGTTATTTGTACCTTTAGGTGATTTCTTGTTGCTCATTAATTTCCTTTTCTTTCAGATTGGAGGACTCCCTGTAGCTATTTTTTTTTTTTTTTTTTTGTATTACAAGTCTTGTGCTGACAAAAATCCCTCAGCTTTCGTTTGTCTGGAAACGTATTTCTCTTTTATTTAAGCATTGATATTTTTCTGTAGGTTTGGAAAGTTCTCTGTTACTATCTATTTAAATATGCGTTCTATGCCCATCTCCCTTGCTGCCTCCTCTTTAAGGTCGATAACTCTTAGATTTGCCTTTTTGGGTCTATTTTCTAGATCTTGTAGGTGTGCTTCATCATTTTTTATTCTTTCATCTTTTGACTCCTCTGATTGTGTGTTTCCAAATGGCCTATCTTCAAGCTCACTAATTCTTTCTTCTTCTTGATCAGTTCTGTTGCTGAGGGACTCCCATGTGTTCTTCAGTTTGTCACTTGAATTTTTCATCTCCAAAATTTTTCCTTAATTCTTCTTAATTATTTCAATCTTTTTGTTAAATTTGTCTGATAAAGTTCTGAATTCCTTCTCTGTTCTTGAATTTCATTGAGCTTCCTGAAAATAGTTCTTTTGAATTCTCTGTATGAAAAGTCATATATCTCTGTCAGTCTGGAATTCGTCACTAGTGCCTTGTTTTGTTCATTTGGTAAGATCATATTTTCCTGGATGGTCTTAATGCTTGGGATATTTATTGATGTCTGGGTGTCGAAGAGTTATGTATTTATTCTACTCTTCCCAGTCTGGTATTGTTTGTACACATTCTTTTTGAGAAGGCTTTCCAATTATTTAAAGTGAATTAAGTGTTGTAATTTAAGTCTTTGATTACTGCAGCCTTGTCTGCATTAGGGAAAACCCCAAGCTTGGTAACACTGAGCTTGCAGATTAATAGAGGTACTGCCTTGTTGGTCTTGTGTAAAATCTCAGAGAATACCCTGGATTACCAGGCAGAGTCTCTTGTTCTCTTTTCTTACTTTTCCACAAACAAATGGAGCCTCTCTCACAATGCTTCCTAGAGTTAGGGGTGATTCAAGCACTCCCATGGCCACCACTACTGGGATCTTTTTGGGTCACATCTGAAGCCAGCACAGTACTGGGTCTCACTCAAACCCTGTGGTGACAACTTCTTGGCTACTGTTGATGTTTGTTCAAGGCTTAAGAGTTCTTTGATAAGTAGGTGATGAATCTTGCCAGGACTGGGTCATTCCTTTCAGTGAAGCATGTTCCCTTCTGAACCATGGTGGGTCTAGAAATGCCATCCAGGAGTTAGGGCTTGGGTTTGGAGGTTTAGGAATATGTCCGGTGATTTATTTTACTGGGGCTGAGCTGGTACCCAGGTTGCAAGACAAAAGTCCTCTTTGCTTTTCCCTCTCCTTTCCTCAAGCAGAAGGAGTAGGAGTCTCGTCCTGTGGCCACCATTGCCCCAGGCCTATGATGACTACTGCATGACTGCTGCTGATGTTTATTCAAGGCCCAAGGACAATTTAGTCAACAGGTGATAAATTCTGCCAGGCCTGGGTCTCTTGCTTGAGGGCAGCAGGTTCCCTTCTGGCTGGGGCAGATGTTGAAATGCCCTCCAGGAGCTGATACCTGGAATTGGTGACTTTAGGAATCAGCATCGTGCTTTGTTTTACTGTGGCTGAGGTGGTGCACAAGCTACTAGACAAAGTCCCTTTTACTCTTTCTTCCCCTTTCCTCAGCAGGAGTATCTCCCTGTCATCACCACAGCTGGGAATGTGCTGGGTTACACCTGAAACCAGCATGGCTCTGGGTCTTGCCGAAGGCCTAAGGAAACTGCCGCCTGGCCTCTGCCATTGTTTATTCAAGGCCCAAGCACTCTTTAGTCAGCAGGTGATGAATTCCAGGTCTGGGTCTTTCCTTTCAAGGTAATGGATTTCCTTCTGGCTCAGGGTCAGTGTAGAAATGTCCAGAAGCTATGACCTGGAATGGAGATTTCAGGACTCTGGTTAGTGCTTTATTTTACTGTGGCTGAACTGGTATCCCAGTTGCAAGACAAAGTCCTCTTTACTCTTCTTTCTCCTTCCAGAGCTACAAGCTGTGATTCTATTTGTGGGAGGAGTGACACAGCATCCCCTTGACTACCACAGCCGGTGTCTCTGTGGGTTACATTCACCCCAAGTCCACTGGTTCCGAGCCCAGCACAGCACCTGGGCTTGCTTAGGAATTGCAGCTCTTGTGACCTAGACTGCTTTTCCAGTTTATTTAGGAGCCCAAAGCAATTTAGCCCATGGTGGTGGACCTAGCCAGAATTCAGGTTCAGACTGCAGGGATGGTTAATACCCCTCTGGCTAGGGCTGGACTAAATGTTCTTTCTGTGGGTGCTGGCCAAATTCAGCCTTGTGTTGTTTTCTGCTATGACAGAGCAGCACTGAGTTCCAATGCAAAGTCCCATAATCACTTTAACTTGTCCAAGCATATAGTTTCTCTGCATCACACTGCACTGCCAGGGGATGTGGGAGGGGTGTTGTCAGTAATTCAAGACTGCTTTCCTGTGCTGTTCATTGCTTCTTTCCTTGTTATGATGTTAAAATCAAGTACTGTGATTACTCACCTGATTTTGGTTCTTACAAAGGTGCTTTCTTTTGCGGTCGTTGTTCAACTTGGTGTTCCTGTGGGTGGGACAGTCATTGGAAGGTTCTATTTGGCTATCTTGTTCCACCTGTCTCCTCTACTTTTTTCCCCCCCAAAGACTGAATGTTATTCTGTTATTCTATTTCTAGCACAAAACACTTAACATTGTTTCCATATCTTGGCTATTGTGAATGCTGCAATGAATATAGGAGTGCAGATAACTGTTTGAGTTGTTGATTTTATTTTCTTCGAATGTTTACCTGGAAGAGGGATTGCTGGATCATATGATAATTCTATTTTAAAATTTTCAAGAAATCCTCTATACTGTTTCCCATAATGGCTGTTTCAATTTACATTTCTATCAACAGTGTACAAGGTTTCTCTTTTCTCCACACCCTCACCGACACTTACCTTATGTCTTATATCTGTGGGTTGGTATCTTATTGTGGTTTTGATTTGCATTTTTCTGACGATGAGCATCTTTTCATATATCTGCTAGCCATTTTTATGTCTTCTTTGGAAAAAAATGTATTTTCAAATTCCTTGCTCATTTTAAAGTTGAATTATTTGGGGAGGGAGGTTTGCTATTGAGTTGTGTATGCTCCTTACATAGTTTAGAAACCAACCTCTTATCAGATATATCATTTTCAAATATTTTCTTCACCCTGTAGCCTGCATTTTTTATTATGTTGATTGTTTCCTTTGATGTGCAGAAGCTTCCTAGTTTAACGTAGGTCTACCGGTTCATTTTTGCTTTTCTTGCCTGAACTTTTGGTTTGATATCCAAAAATATTAACACGAAGCCCAATGTCAAGGAGATTTTCCTCTATGTTTTCTTCCAGAAATTTTGAAATTTCAAATCTTATGTCTATGTCTTAAGCCATTTTGAGTGTGTGTGTGTGTGTGTGTGTGTGTGTGTGTGTGTGTGTGTATGATGTAAGATATGGTTCCAGTTTTATTCTTTTGCATATGGATGTTCAACATTTGTTGAAAAGACTGTTCTTTCCACATGGCATCTTCCTGGTTGCTATGTTAAAAATCAGTTAAATGTATATGTCTGGGCTTATTTCTGGACTTTCTACTCTGTTCCATTGATATATGTCTGTTTTTATGCAAGTACCATACTTTTTTGATTACTGCAGTTTTGTAATATAACTTAAAATCCAAGAATTGTGATGTCTCCAACTGTGTTTTTCTTTGTCAAGATTTCTTTGGCTATTTGTGGTCTTTTGTGGTTCCATATGAATTTTAGAATTGATTTTCTATGTGTATGAAGGATGCCATTGGAATTTTGATGGGGATTGTATTGAATCTGTGTATTGCTTTGGGTAGTATAGGCATTTTAATATTAATGTCTTCAATCCATGAACATGGGATATCTTTCCATTTATTTGTGTCTTTGTCAATATTTTCATTAACATTTTATAGTTTTCAGTGTACAGATCTTTTGATTTGATTAAATTTGTTTCTAAGCATTTTATTTATTTTGATCCTATTGTAAATGAGGTTGTTTTCTTGATTTTCTTCTCAGATAGTTTTTTGTGTAAAGAAATGCAACTGATTGTTATGTGTGAATTTTGCATTCTGCTACTTTACTGATTTCATTTAGTCATTCTAATAGTTTTGTGGTGTGGATTCTATCGGGTTTTTACATATAGAATTATGTTATCTACAAACAAGGATACAATTTCTTTTTCCTTCCAATATGGATGCCTTCTATTTCTTGTCTAATTGCTCTTGCTACTGTTTTAAGTATTACATTAAATATAAGTGATGAGAATGGGTATCTTTTTTTTGTACCAGATCTTAGAAGAAAAGCTTCCAATTTTCCCTAATTGATTATCATGTTAATTGTGGACTTTTCACAAATGGCCTTTAGGGAATTTATGTGCAAGTTTTTGTCATAAAAAGAATGTTGATTTTGTCAATTACTTTTTCTGTGTCTATTGAGATTATCATGTTTTTTTTTTTTTTTTACTTTTTATTCTGCTAATGTGATATATCACAATGATTTATTTGCATAGGTTAAACCATCTGTGCATCTCCAGGATAAATCCCACTTGGTTGGTCATGGTGTATAATCTTTCTAATGTGTCACTGAGTTCCATTTTCTAGTATTTTATTGAAGATTTTGCGTGTATATTCATCCAAGATATGGACATGTAGTTTTTGTTGTTGTTGTTGTTTGTTTGTTTGTTTATTTTTTTGTTTTTTCTTGTGGTTTCCTTGCCTGGCTTTAGTAGCAGGGTAGTGCTACCAAAATGCATTTGGAAATGTTCACTGTATTTCCACTTTCTGGATGAATTTGACAAGGATAGACACTAGTTCTTCGAATGGAAGAATTCAGATGTGAAGCCATCTTGTCTTCTTTGTTGGGATATTTTTGATTATTACTCTATCTTTATTATTGGTCTGTTCAAGCTTTTTATTTCTTTTTAAATCAGTTTCAGTAGGATGTATGTTTCTCATAAATGCATTTGGTAATGTTCACTCTATTTCTACTTTTTGGATGAATTTGACAAGGATAGACACTAGTTATTTGAATGATAGGAAGAATTCAGTTGTGAAGCCATCTTGTCTTTGTTGGGAGATTTTTTATTATTACTCTATCTTTATTATTGATCTGTTCAAGCTTTTTATTTCTTTTTGATTCAGTTTCAGTAGGATTTATGTTTCTAGGAATTTACCCATTTCCTATAAGTTATCCAATTTGTTGACATATAACTGTTTATAATAGTTACTTGTGATCCTTTTTATTTCTGAGGTTTGTTATAAAGTCTTCTCTTTCATTTCTGATTTTATTTATGTGAATCTTCTCTCTTTTTCTTAGTTTAGCTAGTGGTTTGTCAATGTTTTATATTTTTTCAAGAAACTACTTTTAGTTTAATTTTTTTCTATAGTTTTTCTTTTCTCTATTGATTCATTTCTTCTCTCATCATTATTATTTCCTTCTCTCTGCTAGCATTAGGTTTAGTCTGTTCTTGCTTTCCTAGTCCTTGAGGTTTAAAGTTAGGTTTATTTGAGATCTTTCTTTTTTTTTTTTTAATGTAGTAATTTATTGCTTTTAATTTCCCCCTTAGTACTGTTTTTGCTTCACCCCACAGGTTTTGCTTTATTTTCTTTTGCCTTGAGATATTTTTAAGATTACCTTTTGATTTCTTCTTTGTTTCAGTGATTATTCAAGGATGTGTTATTTTGTTTCTACATATTTGTGGATTTTCTTATTTTATTCTTGTCACTGATTTCTGGTTTCATGAAATCATGGTTGGAAGATATTTGGTATAATTCGTCTTCTTAAATGTCTTATGACTTGTTTTGTGACCTAACACGTAATCTATACTGGAGAATATTGTTTGTGCTTGAGAAGAATGTGTATTCTGCTCTTGGGTAAACTGTCGTGTATATGTCTGTAAAGTTAATTTGGTCTATAGTGTTAGGTTTGTTGTTTATTTTTTGGGGTGTTCTATTTGTTATTGTTACTTTTATTATTATACTATAAGTTGTAGAGTACATGTGCTGAACATGCAGGTTTGTTATGTAGGTATACACATGCCATGGTGGTTTGCTGCATCTATCACCCCGTCATCTACATTAGGTATTTCTTCTAACGCTATCCCTCCCCTAACCCCACATCCCCCTGCTGTCTCTCCCCTAGTCCCACACCCCCTGACAGACCCTGGTGTGTGATGATCCCCTCTCTGTGCCCATATGTTCTGATTGTTCAACACCCACTTATGAGTGAGAACATGTGGTGTTTGGTTTTCTGGTCTTGTGTTAATTTGCTTAGAATGATGATTTCCAGCTTCATCCATGTCACTGCAAAGAACATGAACTCATCCTTTTTAATGGCTGCATATTATTCCATGATGTATATATGCCACATTTTCTTTATTCAGTCTATCATTGATGATCATTAGGGTTGGTTCCAAGACTTTGTTGTTGTAAATAGTACCACAACAAACATATGCGTGCATGTGTCTTTATAATAGAATGATTTATAACGCTTTGGGCATATACCCAGTAATGGGATTGCTGGGTTAAATGGTATTTCTATTTCTAGATCCTTGAGGAATTGCCACACTGTCTTCCACAATGGTTGAACTAATTTATATTCCCACCAGCAATGTGAAAGTGTTCCTATTTCTCCACATCCTCTCCAGTGTCTGTTGTCTCCTGATTTTTTAATGATCACCATTCTAACTGGCGTGAGATGGTATCTCAATGCAGTTTTGATTTGCATTTCTCTAATGACCAGTGATGATGAGTGTTTTTTCATATGTTTGTTGGGTGCATAAATATCTTCTTTTGAGAATTGTCCATATCTTTTGCCCACTTTTTGATGGGGTTGTTTGTTTTTTCTTATAAATTTAAGTTCTTTGTAGATTCTGGGTATTAGCTCTTTGTCAGAGGGGTAAGATTGCAAAAATTTTCTCCCATTCTGTTGGTTGCTGATTCACTCTAATGATAGTTTCTTTTGCTGTGCAGAAGCTCTTAAATTTAATTACATCCCATTTGTATGTTTCGGCTTTTGTTGTCATTGCTTTAGTCATAGGTTTTCTTCTTGAGTTTTTGTGGTGTTATGTCTTATGTTTAAATATTTTATCTATCTGGAGTTAATTTTTGTATAAGGTGTAAGGAAAGGATCCAGTTTCAACTTTCTTGAAAGTTGAAATTGGCATATGGCTAGCCAATTTTCCCCAACACCATTTGTTAAATAGGGAATCCTTTCTCCATTGCTTGTTTTTTCCAGGTTTGGCCAAGATCACATGGTTGTAGATGTGTGGCGTTTTCTCTGAGGCCTCTTTTCTGTTCCATTGGCCTATATCTCTATTTTGGTACTGGTACCATGCTGTTTTGATTACTGTAGCCTTGTAGTATAGTTTGAAGTCAGGTAGTGTGATGCCTCCAGCTTTTTTTTTTTTTTTTGTTATTGTTGCTTATTGAAAGTGGGTTGTTGAAGTTCCATACTATTATTGTATTGCTATCAATTTCTTCTTTCAGTCCTGTTAATATTTGCTATATGTACTCAATTGCTCTGATAGTAGGTCTATATATATTTACAACGTTATATCTTCTTGTTGTATTGACTTTTTTTTATTATGATGATACAACTTTCTGTGTCCATACAGACAGTTTTTGACTTAAAACCTACTTTGCCCTGAAATAAGTATAGCTAACTCCTGCTTTCCTTTGGCTACCATTTGCATGAAATACCTTCTTCCATCCTTTCCGTTTCCACTTATACATGTCCTTGAATCTAAAATGAGTTTCTTGTAGACAACATGCAGTTGAATCTTGCTTATTTTGTTTGTTTGTTTGTGTTCATTCAACTGCTCTGTATCTTTTCACTGGGGAGTTTAGTTCATTTACATTTAAATAATTATGATAAGGTAGTATTTACTGTTGTTCTTTTGTTACTGGTTTTCTGTTTGTCTTGTGGTTCTTTTGTCCCTCTTTCTTTTTTTGCTGTCTTTGTTGTATTTTGCTATACATGTATGTATTTATTGCTAGGTTTGCTTACTTTCTCTTTTGTTTTTGTATAAATTCTACAGGTATTTTGTTGTGGTTACATAGTACTTACATGAAATTTTATTTTATTTTATTATTTTTTTTGAGACAGAGTCTCATCTGTCACCCAGGCTGGAGTGCAGTGGTGCAGTCTCAGCTCAATGCAACCTCCACCTCCTTGGTTCAAGCGATTCTCTAGCCTCAGCCTCTCAAGTAGCTGGGATTACAGGTGCACACCACCATGCCCAGCTAATTTTTGTATTTTTAGTAGAGACTGGGTTTCACTATGTTGGCCAGGCTGGTCTTGAACTCCTGACCTCATGATCTGCCCACCTTGGCCTCCCAAATTGCTGGGATTACAGACATGATCCACTGCACCTGGCCACATGAAATGTTTTATAATTATAATAGTCTATTTTAAGCTGAAAACAACTTAATTCTTCCTGCACGCAAGAACTCTCTCCTTTTATTCTTCCCTTGATTATATGCTATGGATGTCACAATTCTCAGAAAGAATTGATCATATATAGATATTTATTGAGAATATTTGTGAAAGGAAATATTTCCTAAAAATAGGAAAGTCAGAGATCTCCTATTCTGCCATCTTGCTGATGTCATCAGTCTCCTTTTTCGGATCTATTTTTTTTTTTAATTGCAAATGCCTTTTTTCATAATCTAATCTCTTTTGATTCTCTAGAAAAATGTTGCTAAGTTATATAGGGTCCTTTTATCCCTTCTATTAAATGAAGACTTAAGTGTTATAGTTTGGGTAAAATAACAGATCTTCCAAGTAAGATATTTTTAATTAAATAAATAAAATTCTATTATATTAAGTGCATACAGGTTTACTCAGATACATTCTTTATACAATCCTAATCTCCCTATGTCTCAGACCTTTTGTTAATAAATTGTAAGAATTGATTAGTTTAGCTAGAGGCCGTAGCTAGTTATACATAAAATCAATTCATTTTTTCTTGCTCACACATTAAAGTGGAAACCTTTTTTGCTGCTAAAGAAATGGAGGTTTGGGTTAGTATTTCATTTTAAAAATCTGATTCTAATTGTTAGTTAAATTAACCAAGAAATACTGGTTAATTTCCAAAAAGAAGGTAAATATTGTATTAAGTGCTGACCCATCTCACTTGAGTAGGTTTTACATGTATCCTCCATAATTTACTGCTTTCTGGCTCCAGTAAGGACTTATTGTATTTTATTTTGCCTTATCTAATTAATCCTCTCTTCAACAAGAGGTCAAGAGGATGAAGCACTTTTATTTCTTTTGGCCCATGAAGATCTCAAATTCAAAAAGCCTTGCTATACCCTTCTTAAGGTGATGAATGATAGTTTAAAATCAGATGGCCCCTAATCTCCGAACTAAATGCATGGGCCTCTGTTTAAAGAATTGCTCATCTGTGATCCAGCAATCCCACTTCTAGGTATCTATCTGAAGGATAGGAAAGCAGTATGTCAAAAAGATATAAAATACACTTTTATGCTCATTGCATCATTCCTAATAGCCAGGATATAGAATCAAAAATGTGTTATATATACACAATGGAATAATATCCTGCCATAAAAACAAGAAAATCTTGTTGTTTGCATCAACACAGATGAATCTAGGGGCATTATGTTAAGTGAACTAAGCAAGACACAGAAATAAAAGTATTGCATGATCTCACCTATATGCAGAATCTAAAAAGTTGAACTTACTTAAGTAGAGAGTAATCTGGTGGTTACTAGAAATAGGAGGACTATCCTGGTGGACAGGAGGTATATCATGATGAGGTATAACAATCTATTGTATATTTGAAAATTGCTGAGTTCATTTAAGTGTTTTCACCTCAAAAAATGATATGTAAGACAGTGCATATGTTAATTAGGTTGATTTAGCCATTTCACATATCTACATTAGCAAGATATGTTGTACACTATAAATATATACAATTATATTTGTCAAATAACATAAAATTAGCATCCAAAAAAGAGGATAAAATGAAGTATTTCTCCTATACAGAGAAACAATTTATTTAAAAAGCATTAAATTATAAAATAACAAATAATCTTTGCTCATATGGTGTAAAATATATGAATCTCACCCTGATATTTATTATGTAGATATACTCTCTCTTTTCAGCTTCATTTTTATACTTGAAGTGGGTATCCTGAGCTCTAATAATCATATGAAACAATTGGAGTTCCCCAATCAAGCAATTAAGCTAAACTTTTTTTCTGTTTCTTCACGTGTGTGCTGATCTCACTGACTCATTTCCCATTCTCTCCCCTATTTCAAAAATGTTATATCTTCTTCAAAATAGCCTGACTCAGTTATTCTGAAGATTTAAATTTAGGCAAATAACATGGATTTTGGAGTTAGGCAGATCAAAGTTCAAATTCTGCTTCTCCACTTACTAGTTCTATAATCTTGAGCAAGTTACTCAATCACTCTAAGCCTCAGTTTTCCATTTGTAAAGTGGAGACATTGTCTTATAGGGTTTAGTGAGATGGAATTTGAAAAGCACCTAATATTGTCATAGCTATTATTATTAGTAGTAGTAGTAGTAGTGATAGTCTTAACTTTTGATGAAAGAGTGACTGATGAAGAAATTATCAAACTTGGCCAAGAACCGTGGCTCACGCCTGTAATCCCAGCACTTTGGGAAGCCAAGGTAGATGGATCACAAGGTCAGGAATTCAAGACCAGCCTGGCCAACATGGTGAAACCCCATCTTTACTAAAGAAATACAAAAAAATTAGCCAGGTATGGTGGCATGCACCTGTAATCCCAGCTACTTGGGAGGCTGAGGCAGAAGAACTGCTTAAACCTGGGAGGGAGAGGTTGCAGTTAGCCGAGATCGTGCCACCTTACTCTAGCCTGGGCAACAGAGCAAGACTCCATGTCAAAAAAAAAAAGGAAAGAAAAACAAAAAAAAAAAATTATCAAACTTTACTGGCTATTTCACTTTCCTTTTGTAAACTACATAAATATATAAATTTCAGCCAGAGATTCTTACGTAAAACTCTCAAGCTCTTTAAAAAAAACCAGCCCTTTCGTGAAATTTCAAGTACTTTTTCATCTTTAACGGTTTACTTTGCTGTTAAATAACTCTTGAGTTATTTATTTATTTATTTATTTTTGAGACAGAGTGTCACTTCATTAGCCAGGATGGAGTGCAGTGGCGCAATCTTGGCTCACTGCAATCTCTGCCTCCTGGGTTCAAACGATTCTCCTGCCTCAGCCTCCAGAGTAGCTGAGACTACAGGCATGTGCTACCACACACAGCTAATTGTGTTTTTAGTAGAGTCTGGATTTTGCTATGTGGCCTCGGGGTTTGGTCAGGCTGGTTTCGAATTCCTGGGCTCAAGTTATCTGCCCGCTCGGCCTCCCAAAATGCTGGGATTACAGGCATAAACCATCACATCTTGTGGACCTCTTGAGTTGTATTGTTGACTTCTAAATTGTGCAACCTATAGTTTAATTTCAGGGGCTATTAAGTAGCCTGTAAATAGCCTGTAAACAGATTTAAGTTCTGAGTGGGAGGCTGAACATAACACTTTTAAAAATTACAATAGAATTTTTTTTCTATAAAATAGTTCCGTGACAAAACTAGGAACCATGTACAATAAAATTAAATTTTTTGGCTGCTAGGGTAAAGGGCTTGGAAAGAAACACTAAATATCAGATTCTGAGATATTGTTTTCATATGAAGTATGGCTTTTTGCCCAAAATGTGTCTTCTTCAAGGCAGAAAGGGAATCAAAATTTCTTCTCATTTACTTGATAGGACAGCGGTGGCTAATTGCATCTGGCTGCTTGCCAATCATGTTATTGACTGAGTCACAGGGATGTAACATTTCTGTAGAATTTGAAGTCATATGTCTGTCTTTGTTTTTCCTGTCCCCCTTTTTTCCACATTGATTAGGAATAAATTAGATATATATGCAATGCATTTGAAAGTATTATTTTTCAATTTACTACTATGTAAGTAAATAAAATATATTCTTACATATACTTCTTCCATATGATTTTTATGCTTTATTAAAAGAGCTTTTATTCATTGGAAATAGCAAATTCATAAGGAACAGGATTTTTCAATATTTCACAATTATCAATATTTCACAATATTTCAGTATTTCATGTTTTTAGTTACAAATGCAACTACTGCATGCTCAATGTTAAGGAATTTAGCATGTCAAAAGCAGGCAAGTTCGCATTTATCAGATACAGGCAAAAACTTGAACCTAGACCCCCACTTAATATAACTGAAAAAATTTTCATCTCTCCCAAATTTGTTCTTATAAGTATGCGTTAGACATAAAAAATGTCATTTTAAAATAAAGAACTGACTCATACGAAAAGATAAGACTTTTTTTCTTTGTGTTACGACAGATTCATTGAACACAGTTTTTGCTACAAGGAATTTTACTTTATCAGTATGCAGTTTTTTCCCTAAATTTCTTCCAGATCTCTCCTCTAATTCTTCTTTGTTGTCATTATGGGCTTCAGAGAGCTATTTACTTGCCTAAATGAGAAAAGTTTACATTCGTGTCACATTAATTCATTCTTTGATTTGGTACGTGTTTTCCAAACGGAGATTAATTTCTTTTACAAACTACAGGAGATATAGGAATCTAAAGTGGAGAAAAAATAGAAGCTATGTTGTGTGATAAGCTGAGATCTTTGGCTTAACCTTTGGGAAGTTGAGTTTTCTCATCTTTAAAATAAAGATCATAGATTAGGTGATTTTCAAGAGTTCTCCAGCAACCATTTTTTAAGTCTATTAATCTAATATTTCTATTTGTTAATTTAAGCCAGCATTACCCTCTCTTTTCTTACATACTCACAAATTTCACTTGGGAGCATTGAAAGTTTTCATTCCTTCTCTTCCCATGATATTGACCCTGCCTTTTAGATATCTTGCATTTGTTTTTCTCATAACTCCAATATCTTCGTCCCTTTAGAATACTTGCTCTTATGTAGCTATTTCTGTACCAAAGACTTTTTTTACTGTCTGTTGTCTTAACTTGTTCTTTTAAATTTTTTTTTTTTTTTTTTGAGATAGAGTCTTGCCTGTCACCGAGGCTGGAGTGCAATGGCGCAATCTCAGCTCACTGCAACCTCCACTTCCTGGGTTCAGGCGATTCTCCTGCCTCAGACTCCCAAGTAGCTGGGATTATAGGTGTGTGCCACCACGCCTGGCTAATATTTTGTAACTTTGGTAGAGATGGGGTTTCACCATATTGGCTAGGCTGATCTTAATCTCCTGATCTTGTGATCCACCCACTTCGGCCTCCCCAAGTGCTGGGATTGCAGGCGTGAGCTACCATGCCTGGCCTCTTTAGCATTTTTTAAAATGTGATTTTAAAAGTATGCTGTACCATTTGATTGGATTTTGATGGAGTACTTTTAAGTAAGTACCCAACTGTGTTCATGCTTTGATGCAGTAGACACCAAAGATAGTAATTTAATCTCTACAAATATGGATATTGTAAAATTATTTGTTAGTGAGAAATTACATAAAAATATAAGTTGCCAATACACAAGGAAGAATTAAACAAACTATATGATACTAACCTCATGGAATAATATGCAATGATTAGAAAGTATGATTTTGAGAAGTATGAATATGACAGTGTTTCTTTCTTATTAGTCAGGATCTACTAAGTTGTACTGTATAACTACTGCAAGTTATCAGTGGCTTAATGCAACAAAAGTTAATTTCTTGCTCACAATACATTTTTAAGATGAGTCAGGGCCAAGATTATAGACTTCTGTTTCACAAAATCACTCAGAAATTTTGGCTTACATAGATTTTATAGCTGCACCATTTGGACCTCATGATCTTCTTGCCCACTGTACCTGGGAAGAGAGGAACATGGAGAAGTCAAGCCTTCTTTCCTCTACTTTGGGTCATATTTTCATGTTACATCACTTTTGCTGATACTTCTTGAGTCATCATTATTTCTCTTCCTACAGTCCAGGAAGAGAAAGAGGACAGCATGATACTATGAGTACTAATAATATAAACCATAATTGAAGATTAAAAGAAGAAAAATATATAACCGTATGTGCATATATGTTCTTATAAACATGAATTAGGGGAAAATGTGAAAGATTATAAGATTTCAGAAAGATCTGGAATATTATTTAGTTTTTTTCTATTTAGAATTTTTATTAATGTTACTTATGTGGTATATAAAAGAGAAAAAATGGCTAAGCTTTTGAGAAAATGAGGCAGTATGTGCACAACAGAAAGAACAAGCATTTTAAAGTCAGTTCACTTATAAATGAGAGCTACACATTGAGTATACATGGACATAAATATGGGAATAATAGACAGTGTGGACTACTAGAGCTTAGATTTATAAGAGGCAGTGGAGTGGTAGTAGGAAAGGCTATGAAACCAGACTGCTGGGTTAAAAAAACTGCTTAGTGAGTATTGTGCTCTCTACCTAGGTGACAGGATTCTTCTTACATCAAACCTCAGCACTGTGCGATATTTCCATGTAACAAACCTGCTCATGTACCCTCTGTATCTAAAACAAAAGTTGATATTAAATAAAGAATTTTGATTGAAATCCCAACATTGTTCCATATTAGTTGGGCAACATATGCTGTAAAACAAGTCATTTAACCTTTTTAAGTTGAGATCCTGATTCCTCATCTTTGAAGTGGGGATAAAAATATTTACATTCTAGAGCTCTTGGGAGGATTAAATAAGATAAAGTATGTTTATTTCACTAACCCTAATATAGAACTCCCAGATAGTATTATAACCATATTAGCAACATGTAACTCATTTAGTCTTCATAACCATAATATCCAAGTAAGTAATATAATCCCAATTTTGCACATAAGGAAATTGAGGCACAAAGTCACATGGCTTAAGCAAGTGTCAGAACTGTATGTGAACCTAGGCAGGCTGGTTTCAGAGCCTTTCTTACTACCACTCTACTGCCTCTTATAAATCTATGCTTAGTGCCAACTAACAGTGTGAATTTAATACATGGGAACTATTTGTAGCTACAATACTAACTATAAATTAGTTTCAGCTGTTTTTATCATATGCTAATTAGAGATCAGATTAATTACATATATTTCCAATCAGTGAAGTTCTTCTAAACAGAAAAAACTCCATCATCTCAATAAACTTAACTCAAAGAATAAACAATTTTTGGTCTTATGAAGAGAATAAATAATGTAGGAAATTTATGAAGTTATTAATCAAGAATCCTATGTATATTTTTACTCATCCTTTTTCTGTTCCTTCATGTCCCATTTCAAATCTGATTTCATTTTTTCCATGTTTATAGTATTTTTGTTTCCTTTTCTATATCTTTTAAATTTTGAGATATTTTTAGTATTTGTATCATTAAGTTATTTTGCTTAAAATTGCAATTAAATGTAATGTCAATTTTTTAGTAAATTACATGTATACTAACATTTCTACTATGTTTTAAGTTATATGATAAAACTCATCACTAGCAAACAATCATTGAGGTTAAAAACAATCCTGATTAGAGCTGCTTACTTTGCTTTTTAAATTAATTACTCAAACACTATGGTTTTTATAACTTATGCTCATACCTGAAGTACAGTATTTTTTTCCATTGCTTATTTTCACTAATCATTGAAGTTCGTCTCCTTATGTTTTATTTATCTCTCTCCTTATCTAAAAAAATTTTTGAAGTTTCCCAATTCATTTAATCCATCAGCCTTTCAAATATTATTTTATTATTCCCACTTTGCTTTGATTTGTTGGTTTTGCTTGTATCAGGAAACTTCTTTCCATCTTGATTTTGAAATTATTGACTGTTCAAATCTAATTTACCTATAAATCATTAAAATAACAGATACTCTTGGCTTATTTCAGTATGAATAATTCACATCATTGACTTTTGCATAGGTAGGCCAACTCAGAACTGTCCTAATTAATGTTAAGAAGGCTGAACACCTTGTAGTATACTGATATTGCAGATTGTTATAAGCTTACAAAGAGCAGGCTTTTATTAATGACGAAAAAGGTAGAACTTGCTAGTTGCATTTAAAAATACATATATCTATCCCCATCCCCTTCTTACAGTTGACACTTATGTCTCCTACAAGTTCATAGTGTATAAACTTTGAGTGGTAGGAATAGAGAAGGATATTGATATTTGGGAGCATTACAAATGATATGGTCTTAGGTCAAAGCACAGATAGGTACTTGAATACAAACCAAAATATGATCCTTACATTCAACTAGTGAACAACTTAATTTAAAGTTTCAAGTGTTTTACAAATAAAAAGGATCTAGCAATCATGAATTTTATTTAAATTCATTTTATTTTATTTATGTCCATCAGTTTATCGGCTCAGCATTTCCTCTTCCACCTTAGATATCCCTTCTGAGATCATTTTATTTTTTCCTGTATTGTATACTTAGAAATTCCTTTAACAAGGATGTGTTGGTGTGAAATTTTCTCGGTTTCTGTTAGTATTCAGTGTCTTTCCCCAGTTTTATTGAAGTATAATTGACAAATAAAAACTATATATTCAAGGTGTACAGTGACGATTTGATATACGTTGTATAATGATTACCACAATCAAGTTAATCAACACATACATCAGCATACATAGTTATGTGTGTGTGTGTTGTGTGTGATGCGAACACTTAAGATCTACTGTCTTAGCAAATTTCAAGTAAACAATACATTATTAACTGTAGTCACCATGCTGTACATTAGATCCCCAAAACTTATTCATCTTATAACTGAAAGTTTGTACATTTTGACCAATATCTCCCCATTTCCCCGTGCTCTTCAGTCCCTGGCAACCAACCTTCTACCCTCTGCTTATATTATTTTGACTTTTATTTAAGATTCTACATATAGGTAAGATCATATAGTACTTGTTTTTCTATGTCTGGCTTATTTCATTTCGCATAATGTCCTCCAGATTTATTCATATTTTTGCATATTGCAAGATTTCCTTCTTTATATGGCTGAGGAATATGACTCGTGTGTGTGTGTGTGTGTGTGTGTGTGTGTGTGTGTGTGTATGTATGTGTATATATATAATGTGTATATATATGTATATATATACACACACACATATGTAAAATATATAATATATATACCACATTCTCTTTATCCATTGATCCACTGACAGACACTTATGTTGTTTCCATATCATGGCTCTTGTGGATAATGCTGCAATGAACATGGAGGTGTAACTATCTCTTTGAGATACCGATCTCATTTCCCTGGAAATATAGGCAGAAGTGGGATTGCTAGATCATAGGGTAGTTATGTTTTTAATTTTGAGGAACTTCCATAATGTTTTCCATGATGGATGCATCAATTTACATGCCCATCAACAGTGTACAAGGATTCCCTTTTCTCCATACCATCACCAATATTTATATCTTGTCTTTTTGATAATATCTATCCTAACAGGTGTTAGCTGATATCTCATGTAGTTTTGATTTGCATTTCTTTGATGATTGGGAAGTATGAGCACCCTTTCATGTATCTGTTGATCATTTTTATGTATTCTTTGGGAAAATGTTTACTCAGGTCCTATGCTCATTTTCAAATTAAGCTTTTTAAAAAAATTATGCTATTGAGTTGTATTAGCTTCTTATATTTTTTGGATACTAACTCCTTACCCTTTATGAGATACATGGTTTGCACGTATTTTTTCCCATGTTATAGGTTGCCTTTTCATTTTGCTGATTGTCTTCTTTGCTGTGCAGATTAAGTGTCTTTCTTGAAAGATAGCTTAGCTAGGCATATACTTCTAGAATAACAAAATTTTTTCCTAGGTACTTACAGATACTATTTTATTGTCTTGTTTCTTCTGTTTTGTTATTTTGTCATCTCTTTGCAGATTGTTTTTTTCCTGGAAGCTTTAAAAACGTCTCATTCTACTGTTTCAAATAATGTGTGTAGGAATGAATTTTCTTTTGCTTTTTTTGTTTGTGATTCCTGAATCTGAGGATTCATGTCCTCTATCAATTCTGGAAAGTTCTTACCTATTATTTTAAAATGGCATCCCTTCACTCTTCATTCTTACCTTAAAGAAATTTCAATTAGGTATATGTTAGACTTTCTCATATTAACCCCTATTTCTTTAGTTATTTCTTTTGGATTTTTTATATTTTTGTAATTTTATGCTATGTTCTGTGTAATTCCTTTAGAGCTTTTTCCTGGTTCCCTTATTCTTTTATCATATATCTAGTTAACTATTTTGCCCTTCCATGGAATTTGCAATTTTAAGAATTATATACAAATACATATATACACATAATTTCTCAGGGCTCTACTTTTTTACATCAGGATTTTCAATCCTGTCCCAGGGTTTGAGAGAAGTTTTCTTCCCTGGAATTCGGATTGTAAGGAGAAACAAATCACTAGCTTGGCAGTTTAGTAGCAAATCAGTCTTGCTCTGGGTCCTGCTCATGTCTTTCACCTTTTTTCAAATAACTCAGCTCTTGTTATGATACTTATGACTAAACCATCACTTTTCCCCCTTGTCAGCCAGCAAAGATTGATTTATCTTTTAAAAATCAGCTCCCATGTCTTTCAATGGAGTCTTTACTGACATTATCTGAAAAACTAACAATCTTTATGATTGTCACTTGTATTTCCTTCATAATACCATTATATTACTGCACTTACATCAAGTCTGTAATGTCTCTGTGGGAAGGAACCATGTCCTATTGGTTTTTGTGGCCCCAATAGTACATAAAAATCTATAAATGGATGCATGAATAAAGAGAATGTGGTATATATATATAATATACATATGCATGTATCTATACACACACATACACACCACACGCACACACACACAGTCACATTCCTGAGCCATATAAAAGAAGGAAATACTGCAATATACAAATAATATAAAAAGCAATAATAACAAACATTTATTGAAAACCTACTACATGCTAGGCAAATTAATAAACTTTACGTGTGTAAATAAGTCACTCAAGACAGAGAGATTACCTAAAATATACAAAGTCACATAGCTAGAAATTCATTAAAACAAGACTTGCATCTAGATGTTATGTGACTGCACATAAAACTCTTAGTCTCCATCCAGCACTGGCTTTCTGATGCCCTCCAGAATGAGAGAATGAGCAGCAGAGAGACAGGATACACTAGCAAGAATACAGACTTGGGCATCAAACTCAAGAGCTATGTGGCAGATGCTTTGGGAAGGACACAGCAGGAATTAAAGGAAGGCCTGCAAGACAGATGGAGCCTTGTGGTAAGGCATTTATGAACAAGTTAACATGAAGAGAATAAACACAGCATGGAGAGCAATAAGGAAATCTAGCAGCAGTTAATATCAGGTTCTGGGTACAAAACTAAATTCACAGGCAGAACAGAGGCTCCAGAAGGACCCTTAAGAACAAGTCAGTAATCAAATCTAGAATTAAAAACAAGCAAACTGGGTAGGCAAAAATGCAGGTTTCACTACCCTTTAAAATACTTTTGACCAAGTAAAACTCTTCTTAACTTCTCAGATACCTTTTATCCTTTAACTAGTAGATGTTAGGCCCACTAGGAGAGATAGTATTTCTTAGGTCACGGCAACAGTCAGAAGTATAACACTATATGTTGTGATGAACTTAATCCTGAAGCAGAAGGAGCTCCAGCATTGTCACCTCTGAACTTTGAACTCTGAACCTGACACTGGACTATTTCATTTCAGCAGACCAGAGCCTCCCTGACCTAACTGTGTGGTCCCTCAACTGGTCTTTCCATTTTGAATTGGTGGAGTTTTCCAAGTAAATAAAACACTATTCCTACATTAGAGGATTTTACCCTCCAATTCTTATTCTCGGTTCTATTTTTGCTTGCATGTGTAAAGATGAAACAATACATTTGCTTTGCATAAATAAATGAAACCTAATTTGGTTGGTTGGTATGCCAACAACCCAAGTAGATACTTTAGAAAGGAACTTAAATACTTCTTTAATAAAAATGCATAAGGAAAGAGAGTGATTTATTGGACTACCTTAGAAGAAATATATTTTATATGATTTAGTTAGTACAGTAGATGAAACAGATTTAACTTGTATTATCATGAGATGGTGTATGTCATAGATTAAATATGAGTTTAAAGACTGAATTTCAAAGTAATATTCCAACAAATTTTATGGAAATATAATATATACAGTGAAATTAAAAGGCTTGACTCATGCTTAGATTTCAGTTCAGTTAGTATTTATTTAAATTCTTACAACAGCAATTTCTGAGCTGATATTGGTATATATATTGGCTATTTAAAGCAGTATGATACAATTAGACCTTAAGCAGTTGAGTCTTTTATATTTGTACTGCACTTTAACTTACATGGTAATAAGAAAATGGAATGACTCTAGAGTAAATAATGAATGTATATGTTGAATTTTAGCATTGAATCTAAATGTTAATTTTCAATTTTCTTAATTTTTTACTTTGACATAAAAGTAATAAGATAAATAAGAAAACTAAGAAGTTAAAATCTTTCATCTGTTATTTAATGAAACAGTAGCAAAACATTATTAAATTTGAATGTAAAAGTAATATGGTATGTGAGGTGCTAAAAGTTTGGAAAATTCATATTTTAACATAGTGAAATGAGCCAAATCAGCCTTTGTTTTCTATGAAGTATTTAATATTAATGAAAATTGAAAAGTTTGAAGCCTTTGAAAATAATAAACCTTAAAAAACTAGCTCTTAGGTCATGTTTATAAAATATATGTGTCCATATGTTTTTACTGCTCCTTAAATTAATATTAGAAAATGTTTTATTTATATTAATGAAGATACTAACCCATAGACTGACAGAGACCATGCATTCCTTGAGTTATTAGAAAACTTCTTTGAAAGCATTCCATACCTACATTTTGTTAGTTACACTTTTTCACTTCCTTTCACACATCCAGAAGTTTATTCTTATACCCTCTTTTTTTATTTTTGGCAGAAATTAAACATTTTAAGTTAGTCATACCGTGGAGCAATGTTTTATGATCCAGTTTCTTCCCTACCATTTTCTATTCAACCCTTCATTCAGCAGTATATTTTTGAAAGATGTTTTATACTCAAAGTCATGTACATAGGTTGCCATCTTAATTACATGTCCATTTCCACACGATTTGAAGCCATGAATTTTTACTCATTAAAACATGACACATAGATATAAGTCAGAGTCACAGCAAGAAACAGATGGTTACTCAAAAGGGGTGATAAAAAGAGTTTAATGAAAGGACAGTGTATAAAGGTGTGGGCAAATAAGAAATAAAAAATGTACATATAAAGGTATAGGCAGGATAAAGGGAAATCCACTAGGGTTCTTGAAATCCTGCAGACCTGCAACAACAGGAATCTATTACTAACCCTAGGCCTAAAGGAATGAAGTGTGGGAGCAGTTATTAAATATTGGCAAGAGCTATAGCTGTAAAGGAGTCATAGGACAAGAGCTTTGTTCTTTGATAGAGGATTGCAGCCATTGCCATACTATGGCCTAACAGGAACTATGCCTCTCTTCTCTCACACTCCAGTCTTCTGGCATACTCTCCTCTTGGCTGAACTTAACCAGAAGGTGGAAGGCAAGGAATTTGGTGATGTAGCTGGTAAAGAGAAAGCATGGGGAAAAGAGTGCTAAGCAGATTTATAAGGGTTAGTGGAGAATATATAGTATACCATACTATCGTAATGGCTAATAAAAAGGCAGAAATGGTGGTTGCTTTTTAAAAATTGATATTATAAATAAAGCAGGGGATACAACCTTATGAAGGGGAATGTGGAGTATCTGCCAGAATGGCAGATTCATCTAATCTTTGACATGGCAATTCCACTTCTAGGAATCTGTCTCAAAAAATAAACTGGTAAAAATATAAAGTGATATATGTGCAAAGTTACCCATTTCCAATAATTGTAATAGTAAACGAATGGTGGCTATTCAAATGCCTGTCAGTAGGGGACTGGTTGACTGAATTATACTGCATCCATACCATGGAGTATTATACAGCTATAAAATGAATAAGAAGGATCTCTACATACTGTAAAAATGTATTGTTAAGTAAGAAAGCAAGGCACAAGAAAGTGTTTCTAGCATGCTATCTTTTTTTGTAAAGGGAAGAGAATATATTAATATATAAATAAAATTGCTTAGTTTATCAAGTGTAATAGTAGAAGAATAAATAAAAAATCAGTGAAAATGGAGATTTATAGGGAGAGGAAAGGAACAGAGTAGAAGACAGGGTTAGAAGTAGTTTAAGAAAGAATTCAGAATTGAAAATGAACTGCTTTGTCCTCTATTCATTCTACAATGCAAAGAGAATTGCGAAAAGGATTACAGCATGAATATAAAATATTTGAATTTTATAGCTCATGGCATTATTGTTACTTTTATTTTGTAAAAATGGAAAAATATATTTTGTTCAGACTGTGGACAAGAGTTACAGTAATTCAGAATAATGTATTTTTTAACATATTCATAGAGAGATTAATGATATTTACAAACAATTCCAGAAGAAATTGTTGATAGTTTTATGTGACCATTGTAACAATGAAGAGTGCTGGCCCATGTTAGCTGCTCTTCCATAAGGGAATGCACTGGTTCAGTTATGAAAGTTGAGCTAGAAACCTTTTCTTTTTTTTTGCTGTTGCTCTCTAATATTTTAGTAAAAAGTAACAACAAAAAAATTCTCCCCTTCCTAAATTTGGCACAACTGACACTTCAAAAATGGGAAAATATTATCTTGAAAAATAATGAATTATGGTTTGTTCATTTGATTAGAGCAGACTTAAGATATGATTTCTGTCAGATTAGTTACTGTTAACTAATAGTCTTTACCAGGGCAGGTGAAAACCTATTATTACGTCTTAAAATAAACTTAATGGATAGTGATGAGTACTTTTAAATGAAGTAGAATATCATAGAGTAGAAAATATCAGGGTACATTGTTAATAGTAAGTATTGGTTTGTGAAACTTTTGTTTACACATATATAAATATGTGACTGTGTTGGGATGTAAAATATATTTCTCACTATGGATCATGTCCAAACAAATTTTAAAACACTGTCCTGCACTGCTTACTAGAATCGATTATCTTATAAATGTTTATCCAATGGAGTTGGGTGTGGTGGCTCATATGCGTAATCTTAGCACTTTGGGAGGCCAAGGAAGGTGGATCGCCTGAGGTCAGGAGTTCAAGACCAGGCTGGCCAGCATGGCGAAACCGCATCTCTACTAAAAATGCAAAAATTAACTGGGCATGGTGTCGCATGCCTATAAGCCCAGCTATTTGGGAGGGTAAGGCAAGAGAATTGCTTGAACCCAGGAGCCCAGAACGGGGACGTTGCAGTGAGCCGAGATCATGCCACTGCACTCCAGCCTGAGCAAGAGCAAGCCTCCATCTCAAAAATAAAATAAAAATAAAAAAAAGTTTACCCAATGACATAGCAAGGGTAAATTGTATTAAGGTGCAATGTAATATGTTTATGTGTTTTCCTCCTTACACAGTGCTTAAGTTTGCTCCTAAATGCGCAAATACATGTGGAAATTAAGATTCATTGATGTGTTTGATGTTCAACAAATCTAGAGAGTAACTCAGTACAAAATGAGATAAGAATTTATCTTATTACGTGTTTGGGGTAACCAAAAGCTGGTACCCGGTACCATTTGTCCCTCTGCATTCTCTTCATCCTACCCCATGTTTACTTGCTATTGGTAACATGGAGGGAGGGACATGCTCTGTTAAAAATTTTTAAATAATATTGAAATGATCTTTCAAACTGTAACCAAAGTAGAGAGCTTTCAGTACATGTATTAGTATTAATTTGTATCTTGGGATTTTTTTTTTCCTGATAGAGTATACATTTGATTTCTCTTTGAAGCATCCAATGAGTATTTAAAGGGGGTACTGTATGTGAAGCTTCAAAACGAGACACTTATGTTGAATTATATTCATATTCTAGTTTCTAGTATTTTCTTTCAAATAAACGTTAAAATTAAGTCATTTTTACTTGCAACTTGTACGGTAATTAGTCAACTCTTTCTTATTTAGATTCTACTTCTATAAAATTTCACTCTTAGTATCTTTCCATCTATTTAATGGAATAATCTTTTGTTTGAGGATCGCATAGGTGCCTTATATAAATAAACAGAAAAATCATTTGCATAAGTTAAAAATTGTTTCAGGTCCTTGAAATAAAAATTAAATGTTTCACTGCTTAGGGTAAAACATCTTCTGACCTTTCACACAAAACTTTCAATTTTGCAGTTGTTTTTAAGAGCCTGCCATTGTAAGACATAGTGGAATCGTGCTTGTTTTGACCTTTGAACATGGATACATGATTTAGCTTTTGGCATTCTGCCTAACAGCACCTCAGAGGGCAGAGAGTCATTCTAATGTGACATATATTTGACTAGGTCTTGCAAAAATAATAAATTTGCTTTGTAAATATATCAGTAAGAGAGTCTAAATAGATTGAAACTTATATTTGTCTGGTTTGGGAAAATTATATAAATCCCATTTTTAGTTTTTTTGTATTGCATTTTATTGCTCAAACCAAGTCATTTTAAAAACTGCTTGGCCTATGAATCCTGTTTTATTTTTGTTTTTTCTTTAACTTTTTTCTATATGAAAAAAATACATTTCTTTAACTCTGATTGCAAACACTTAGCCCTGATCTGTCTCTTTATATGATACAAGACCACAGGCTAAAAAACATATCTTTCCACTCATTATGTATTTTGCTCTGTGTGAAGCACAGGAGAGCTGACCTCCCTGGTTGAAATGTATCTGTACCTGAAAGTAATGATTTGTAAAACACGGAGGCAAAAATCTTTATCAAGATTATGTTGAAGAATTAAGAAGCATATATATATATATGTGTGTGTATGTGTGTGTATACATATATATATATATATATATATATATATATATGTATACACTCACACATTCAGGCTTTTTCACAGACATGAGAATTTTTAAACTTTATTTGGTATAAAACATAATGTGTGTTAGGTATACTTTTCCCTACTTCAGACACCAGACTATAATGCCTTTTTTTGTGTTTTAACACTGCTATTTATTCCATTCTCGTAAGTATTTAGGAAAACAGTTAACCATATACCTCACACCTCATTTACCAGTTTAGCATCTAATTCCTTGAACTGTTTTCTAAGACAGTAGTAAACTAATCAGAAAAGCTAAGTGGAAACAGATTTTTAATGTCAAAGAATGGTGGAACTTGCTATACGCTGCTCTTATGGGGGTTTTAATTGTTTTTAATGTGTTATCCAAAGGAAGCCAAAAATATTGTGACATTTTTCTCTTAGATTCCTTTGCCTTGGTCATCTCAAATTAAAACCGATGGAAATAGTTATCTGTTCTGATTATCCATAAAGGTCCTGATAATGTCAACTAAAATATCACTCTCAAAAAGGATTTGGAATCTTTATTCTTATCAATGTCTCAATTTCTTCATTTACTTGCTGTGTTACTGTTGGAAAATGATAGCACCTCTCAGTTTGCCCCCCAAAACAAGGCAACCTAGTAGAAGGTTCCTCACTTATCATTTTCTTTGTTTTTTCAGAATATCTCTGACTATATAACAACCCTTCCAATCTTCTCCCCAAACCTCAGGAAAAAAAAAAAGAGTTCCTATCTTTAATGCTAGTAGCTTAGTTCTTAGATCAGAGTAATATTCTTTCTTGGCACCTGGGCTGGGGGGATTTTTATTTACTTCTTTCCTAGCATCTTAGTTCTCCTCTATATTGACACCTTTCTTTTAACCTTCAGGTATGCAAAGGTCTAACTGACTTGAAAAGAAAATGAATACTCTAATTTTGAAGATTCTCCTAATTATAATCTACTTTTCTTTCAATTATTCATTCTTGACTTGAGGAAATAACCACAAGATGTATTCAGAAACCCACTGGACCCAGAGTGAAACTGATTCCAGCTAGAATTTCATTGACTACCTGACATCCATAACTCCCTACTCTGGCTGGTGAGCCCAAATGACATTTTCAGTCTGCTTGGAATAATGTCAGTTCAGAGACAGTGTCCAGTTATCCCCCAAAGTCCAATTATTTCCTTTTCCCCAATACACAGTCATCCTGGTAAAAGGTGGTAGGTCTCTTTGAGGAAGGCTATGAGAAAGACTACAAATTTTTTGGCAGTATAGCAGGATCCTTTCTCTGGTGGATCTGGCCTCTCCTTCATTCAAGAGATTCTGGGTCTGTAAATTGGCCCAAATATGGACATTGACTGAGAGACCATGACTCTCTCTTTTAATGATTCAAGTTAGACTTCTTCACTGACCTTGAAGCCAACCTTTTTTGCTTCTACAGATCATATAAAAATTTAGTAGACTGCCCATTTATGTCACTTCTAGTGACACCTTAACTAACCAATACCATAGGTCTCTGAATCAGACTATTCTGATTACTGTTTTGACTACTGTTTATAGGGTAACCACACCCATCTTTGGTGATTAAGTGTTGTCTCTTGGCCCGTCCTGCTTGGGATCTAATTATCCCAATTACCTTTTAGGATTCCAGTTTGATGACAGCAGTTCCCATTGTAATTCCTGACTCACAGAAGAAAGAGACCATAGAGCTCTTCAAGGATGCTAGGGTTCTCATCACAAATTTGTTTCACATAGTCATGGTAAAAGATATGCCTTCTGAACCCTCCTGGACTGGGCAAACAAGCCTTAAATCATAAATCTACTCTAGCATTTCAGTCTTTCCAAGCATTTATATACTTTCCTCTACAGTGTACCAAAGCAGTTCTGGAATTTCAACTTCATTTAGGGTAGCCCACCTCTTGGTTCATGTTTTAGCCAACTATTCAAACTGTTAGAGGCCTTTCTAACCCTTTGAGCGACAACATTAAATCTAGAATCTCTGCTTAGTGGGCCCATATCAATAAAGTCAGCCTGAGACAATGTTATATTCCTTCCATTATTACCTCAACACCCTTAATATCAATTCCCACATATATCCTATGTATTTCTATCTGCATAAATTGGAAATATCTTGGCAGTTATTTGGAGTGTAGCTCAACTCCTTGTGGGTCACCTTTTGTACCTCACCTTTCAAGGCCCACTGGAACTTAAGTCTAGTCAAAGGTCTAAAAGCAAACATATGTGGTAGGGGGTAAGTTGATGACAATCAGCTATGCCTTGTGAGTCAAGAACTATATCCTCTTTTCTCGTTTATTCACGATAAAAAACCTCATTATTTTTTGCTTGATTAGATTTTGACTTTTGCATTTTCTCATATATTCCCCTTTCAAGGTTACCAATGATCATGCAGTCCAAGTTCAACAACATTGGAAAATAATTTTGCATCATTAAAAAAAAGTCTGTATGTTTTTTGACATTATTGATTCTTCTTTTCTCTTCTCTTTACTTTAATTCTTTATGGGCCCCTTATAAGAATTCGCCAAGATTGAGACATTGAATTTTTTTTCCTCCTCCTCTCTCTGTTCTGTCCATGCCCTTAAATTAATAGTGATTTCTTTCTTTTCTGGATTCCCACGACTTATGTTCACTACTACATATTATGGCACTCTGTCAAAGATTTCTTCCTTAATGGAAGAAAGGCAGGTCCCCAATGTCTGATGCTCCAATGTAGCTGATAGAAGAAAACATTTTTTTTATATTTTAAATTTAATTAAAAAAATTTCTTTTTCAGTATACTCTGGCTTTCAAAGAAGAAACAAAAACCTTTTTTTTCTACTAGACATATACTACAAAAGACAGGAATAGAGCTTGGAAGCTTCACTCATCTTTAGTCTATCTTTTTATTTCTCCTTTTGTGCTCAGTGTTCACTTTTAAGGTCATTTTTATAGAGGTATGCATAACCAGATAAAAGTTGGAAATACAATAGTTTACATTTTACTTCATTCAGAATTTTGTATTTCATTCATTCCTTCATTGTCAAAATGGATTATACTCAACTCCCCCCATTCTATTTTGTGTACCAAATTAGTGTCTGTATTATTTTGAGCATGTGTTTAGTACTCAGAAGACATAGTCTCTATTGACTCATTCTAAATTGGCAAAAATATATAGATAATTTATTGTTTAGTTTGAATGAAATGCATTATATTGAAGCAAAGTAATTAGAGTTGCCTTTTACCTAATAATTGCTACTAATTGCTTTCAAGGGATTAGATCCCCCAACCCCATTTTTAATGACAGTGGAATTATTTTACCCTGCTATAGCATTAGTGGTGTTAATACTAGTGATTTTCATATTTTCCTTGCATAGTTCAAAATGTCATCTTGTTAACAAGAATTCTTCATCAAGGATAAAAGTGGATATTATTAAATTGTTAGGATAACTGTTTGTTTTTTTGCTTTTCATCTCACTAACAAATGGTGACAACTGGAATGTTTGACTGCCTTCAGTGTCATAAAAAACCAAATGATATTTCTTCAAATATGTGGTCAAATTTATTTTTGTCTTTTTTTTAAGCCAATGCTTAATAATCAAATAGACTACTCATGAACAACTAGATTTAAGTGACTGAATTAAACCTTGAAATATTAGATTATATCAATGTTTGTTTTTTGAAATTAAGATAATATATGTGTTATCATTTAATCTTCTTTCTCTTTATTTTACAGAGAAATGATGAAGAAGCAGTTGTGGATAGAGGTGGAACTCGTTCTATTCTCAAAACACACTTTGAGAAAGAAGATTTAGAAGGTAAGACCTTTCTTCTTGGGATAGCTATTGGTGTGTTTTCCAAAAGTATTTGAAGGATAAATGTAGTTTGTCATATTATGAAGAATTGCAAAAGTTGGTATGGGAGTAATGGTAGTATACTGGGGAGGGGTACATCTGATTGTTTTGGTACAGTTTGGAATGTCAGCAGGCAGACCTGAAAACAATGAGAAGCATCAGTTCATCCAACAGACATTTATTGAACCCCTACTATATTCAAGGCATTCTACTGTATATCAGTCTTTCAATAATCCTTGCTTCATAGAATTACAATCAATTGAGAAATGAGGACAGATCAGCATAACAAGTGCTGTATGAGAGGTAAATTTAGGACAGGAGGGGTATCTAACTAAGACTCTGGTGTCAGAGTAGGCTGTCACTGGAAGAGAAGTAAGGACAACTAGAATTTTCATTTTATGCTTACACACACACACACACACACACACACACACACACACACACACACACACTAGGAAGAAGGATGACTAATTCAACAGGGAGGTAGTATGATCTAGTGGTTAACTGTATAGGCTCTGAAACCAGACTGCAGTGGATTCAAATACCAGTGCTACCTCTTGTTTACCCTAGGAACTTCAGCCAATTAGTTAGCTTTTTTGCACCTCATTGTTCCGAACTGTTAAAGCAAGGATAATATGGAATATATTTCCTAGTTTTTCTATAAGAATTAAGTGAAAATTACTTAGAATAATACCTGGCAAAAGAGTTGTATAAATATTGTCAATTATTGTTATACCAATATTTAATGTACATACAGGATTAATTTTTATTTTTAACTATAAATTATTACTAGTGAGATACAAGGTTAGTATTTGTCATCTTTTGATTGAAAAGTGAAACCAAGGTGATCTTAAGTGCAAGTCCTCAGAGAGAGCGCCCAATAAACTACTGAGTTGAGAGGTAAGGGATTTTTCATTTTAAGCATTGTAATATAACCATTTATAGTACAATTAAATTAATTGTTCTTGGATCTTATCTTTAGTCACAACACTAACATAACTAGAGAATTACTATAATATTTAGAAACAACTCTCAACAACTATATGACTCTGTTCCTGACATTTTGCTTATTGTACAAAAACACTCAGATCTAAGAAGGTTATGCTTACTCGGTGGGCCTATTGATTTTCTATGTTATCCACATTCATTACATCAATTTAAGGGAGCAAAACCCTGAAAAATCTAAACTGGTAATGAATAATATAAAAATAATTTATCTTTGGGTTTGACATGCCATTACATTTGTTAAAAAACAACATATTTACCTTGCTGTTTATGTCGTGCTATGATAAGCTATCCTTATATTTACTAAACATATATAAAACAAAAACCTAACAAAGAAAGATAGTAGCCCAGAAATATACTCAACTCCAAGAAAAATCCATCTTGAGTTTAAAGATTGTGAATGATCCTTTTAGATGGAAAATACTTAATAAAAATTGGATTTACTAAGATCGTTTTAATTATTATACCTACATATATTACATGTGCCTTGCTTGGCATGGTTAAGAAATACAGACAACAGTGTGCAGTGCTTACTAAAAAAGATTTCTGATTGTAGAGCACAATTGGATTAGCCAGATTTTGTTCAGTTTACTGATCTCAATAATGGGTAATTTAATCCGAGAAGCTAATAGCTGTGATTAAGTCATTGGTGATTGAAATTAACTATAGAATGCAAATTAACATTGAATTTTAGAACTTTGATGGAAAATAGGAAAAAATCTAATTTATATTGGCATTCTAATATGTGTTTAACACACAGCCCATCCTAAATAAACAATCTAGAATTTGACGATGCTATGGAGGGTTCTGTTGTGATGCGCACAAAAATTTAATAGGTCTATTAGTTGTTCTGGATCGATTAGCCAGAGTTAGGAAATAGTGCGAGAGTGAAGTGATGGATATTGCCGTTCAGCAAGAATCAGCTGGCAGCAAAATAAAATATCACATAAGTGGGAGAGCACCAAGGAGAAAGATAGCATTACTGAAATAATGGCGGTGGTAATTCATCTTCTGTTTGGGGTTGCTATAACAGAATACCACAGACTGGATAATTTATAAAGAAGAGAAATTTATATCTAACAGTTCCAGAGACTGGGAAGCCCAAGACTGGGAGGTCCATATCTGGTAAGGGCCTTTGTGCTGTATCATCCCATGGTGGAAGGTGGAAGGATGAGACGGGGGAGAAAGATTGAACTCTCAGTCTCAAGCTTTTTGATAATCCACATTAATCCATCCATTCCTGAGAGTGGAGCTCTCATGACCTAAATACTTTCCTATTAGGCCCCACCTCACATATTGTTGCACTGGGGATTAAATTTCCAACACATGCTTTTTGAGGACACATTCAAACTGTAGTATCCTCCTTTTGTGCAATTTAAAGGAAAAGAACAAAACTCCACTTATAAAGAGCTTCTTTATTAAGGCAGTTAATACACAATAAATATTTTAAATAAAATAGAGTTTAGAATTGCTATCACAGATAAACACATTTAAAAAATATCTGAACTCTGTTAAAATTTTACATTTGAAAATGAGTGTTTCTCAGGAGTTATGTGTATATATTTATTTAATAAAATTACTAAGTAATATAACATCCTGAGTACAGGTTGTAGAAATGCCAGATGGTTAAAAATATCTATAAAGTCTCAAGTGCAATATATTTAATAGAAACTGATCCCCTGCTCAATAACAACAGCTTGATATAATATATTCATTAATGTCTTCATATGTATGTTATACATTCTGCTAGATATAACAAATGTATAATTTTCTCTCTTTAAGTTTCATTTTACATATAGCTTGTACGATTTTATGTCTTTTCCTCCTATTAAAATAGAAAGAAAACAATCTTATTGGATTCTTCTATTCACCTCCTATTTTTGTGAACCATGCAATCAGTACAATCTTTCAATTTATCTCAGTGGTGTCTCTATGCTACTCATCTTATCCTTTCCTTTCCATTCCCACTGCCACTGCTCTACTTCTTTCTCTCCTACGTACTGTAGACTGAGTCTTTCTCATTATACAACCTCCTTAATACTGCCTGAGTATTCTTTCTAAGCCTACTTCTGCTCTTGCAATAAAAAAGTGAAGATATTGAATTCCTGTAATTAGACAATTTCAGGATTCTGAGTAGAGAAAAATTGTTGATGGGGGAGACTATTTTTGTTTTTGGTCTCCCACATCAGTGTGAGATGTGTACTATCTAAGTGTAAGATTATAAAATGAGAAATAAATTAATACCCTTAAAATTCTTTCCTCTACTTGCCCTTTAACACATGTCATATAAAACATATGATACCCAGATAAATTTGAATTTAAGGTAAATAATAAACAACTTTTTAGTATAAGTAATCCCATGCAATATTTTTATTTGTTGTTTTTATTTGCTAAATCTGGAAGCCCTAGAATGGATGTTACAATGAACCACCAATATTCCCCTTTAAGAATTGAGACATTTATTTCCTCAGTTGCCAGAGGTGTTGCCTGCTTGATGGTTTAATACGTACCTATGTTCTTCCCCAGGAATTACCTTCAGCTGAAAGGAGCTGCCTCTTGTCTATGGGAGCTGCCTCCCCTGTGGTTTACTGAATGAGTATAACTCAATGAGTACATGACCCTGTAGTCAATGAAGGCTTACAAAAGCCTGCCCCTCTTGCCTCAATATGAGACAACTCTGAAGGGCTATCCCAGCATCAGAGTTCCATGTGGAATCAATTGATACCTCTACTGCAATTGTACCATAATTTCAAGTTCTCCCTGTACCAAATTCTGCTTCCCATAATCCTTCAGTGTTGTTATTGCTGACAGTTCTCTTCAACAAACTCCCTGAACACATATCTCAGAATCTGTTTCCTGGGGAAGCCAATCCTTTGATTGTTCATTTCTCTGTTTCCTGAATAGTTCCAGTAGACATACTTGGTAGTTGGCAGGACCACCACATTGGTTATTTAGCTTGTGGAGGTAAGAACTATTGTAGAGGGTTAGGGGACTCTAAAACTACTTGATTTGGCCATGATAGTAAATGAGTGTTGCATCTGAGAGAGAATAGCAGTTTATTCTCAAGTTTCTCTGCTTTTAAAGGCCTAAAGTGTGTGGCTACAACTCAAACTTGTCACATTCTAGAGATTGATAATGGACTACTTCAAATTCAACCAGCTGGTAGTACCAATTGCAGCTGCCTTATCAGATGTGGGATCTTTGCTACAGCAGGTTAACGTGACCTTGGGAACATGGTATGCAGCTGTTGATCTGGAAAATGCATTTTCTCCCAATTACTATCAAGAAGCAGTACCAGAAGTAGTTAACATTCCTGTGGGAATTACAACAGTACATATTATTGGTTTTGCTCCAAGACTATGTTAACTCTCCTACCTTCTATCATAATAGAGTCCAAGATGATTTGGATGAGTAAATGTTTTTTAGAACATCACACTGTTTCACCATATTAACCCAATGACCAGGAAGTGACAAGTATGTTGGAGGTCTTGGTAAGAGAGACACATTTCAGTGTCTGTTTCTCAGTGAATCTGATTAAAAGACAACATGAAAGAGAATGCCACTCTATACTGAGCCTTAAACTCCAGGGTGGATGCATGGATAGGTGAGGTGAGTTTCCATATGGACTCAGTGAAAATAACCCAGTGCCCCTTCAGTTTTTCTTATTACCTCAGTTATCTCTTCATTGTTCACTTTGGTCCTATCCAGTTTTTCTTGGAATGGATGACTGTACTCTTTTAAATTTAATGAATATTTTATTTTTTTAGATAAGACCTTTGTTATATCTTCTGCAGGCATAAGGGTAAATTAATGAAGCAAGTTACTTAAATAGTATGATCAATTAACTAATTAAATGATCATAAAGAGAAGAAAATTGAATAGCTAAAGGTGATGTGCTATAATTTTAGCCATTTGAATGCAGCGATCAATTACCAATCAAGGCAATGCTATTAAACAATGGAACTGTTTTTCTTAATTATTTGAAAATATTTTTATGTGGATCAAAAAGGAATAGTATGAGTTATACTATCTTAAATGTTAACTGAAATTGGTGCTACTAGTTAGTTGAGTTTGAAGTAGTCCAGTCATCCTCTAGGAAGTGACAGGTTTCTGTTGTGGCCACACTGATGCATACTTTAGGTCTTTAAAAGCGGCAGAACTTGAAAAGGAACTCTGCCATTCCCCTTCAGATGCATACTGATTTTCCTAAGTATTGCCAGTATACTGTTCAGTAATGTTAAGTACATTCACATTGTTGTGCAACCAATATCCAGACTTTTATCATCTTGCAAAATTGAAACTTGTTATACAAACAATAGCTCCCCTTTTCTTCTGCCTTCAGTTCCTGTCAACCCCCATTCTACCTTCTGTTTCTATGAATTTAGCTACTTTAGATATTTCATACAAATGGAATCATATACTATTTGTCTTTTTGTGACTGACATATTTTATTTAGTATAAAGTCCTCAAGTTTCAGTCATGTTGTAGCATGAGCCAGATTTTTTTCCATTTTTTAAGTTGAATAACCTCTCATTGCATGTACCACATTTCCCTTGTCCTTTCAACTGTAGAATTTTTGAGTTGCTTCACTATTGTGAATAGTGTTGTTGTGAACATGGATGTGCAAATATCTCTTTGAGATCTTGTTTTCAATTCTTTTGAAGATATACCCAAAAGTGGGAATAGTGGATTGAATATGATAATTCTATTTTTATTTTTTTGAGGAACTGCTATACTGTTTTCCTTAGTGGCTGCACCATTTTACATTCCCACCAATAATGCACAAGGGGTCTCCACATCCTTGCCAACACTTGTTATTTTCTGGTGTGTTTGTGTGTGTGTGTGTGTATTTTGATAGTTATAGTAATGTCTGTGAGGTGATATTTTACTGTAGATTGATTTGCATTTCCCTAATATTGATGTTTAGCATCTTTTTATGTACTTGTTCCTCATTTGTATATCAACTTTGAGAAATTTCCATTCAAGTCCTTTGTCTTTTTCTTTTGAGACAGAGTCTCACTCTGTCACCCAGGCCGGAGTGCAGTCGCGTTATCTTGGCTCACTGCAACTTCCGCCTCCAAGATTCAAGCAATTCTCCTGCCTCAGCCTCCTGAGTAGCTGGGACTGCAGGTGCATGCCACCATGCCCAGCTAATTTTTGCATTTTTAGTAGAGATGGGGTTTCCATATTGGCCAGTCTGGTCTCGAACTCCTGACCTCATGATTCACACACCTCAGCCTCCCAAAGTGCTGGGATTACAGATGTGAGCCACTGAGGCCAGCCTATCTATTTTTTTTAATAGACAAATGACTTGAATAGACATTTAACTGTATTAAATTTAATTTTTTAATTTTAAAATTAATTTCTAAATTTTTAAAAAATTTAATAGGATTAAATAAACATTTAAATTATTATTAGTTTAACATGGCTGTTTTATTGTTGTTGAGTTGTATGAGTTCTTCATATATTCTAGACATTACCCTCTTATCAAATATATGATTAGTCAATATTTTCTTCCATTCTATATGTTGCCTTTTAAATCTATTAGTTGTGTACTTTGATGCACAGAAATTTTTTAGTTTGATACAGTTCATTTTGTATATTTTACTTTTATTGCCTATGCTTTCAGTATCATAGCCAGGAAATCTTCGCCAAATTCAATGTGAAGTGTTTTCCCATGTTTCTGTATTAGTCCATTTTTATGCTGCTGATAAAAACATACCCGAGACTGGGCAATTTACAAAAGAAAGTGGTTTGATGCACTTCCAGCTCCGCATGGCTGGGGATAGCTAAAATTGTTTTCTGACCAGAATAATTGTAATTTCAAGTGTTTTACACTAAAAATCCAAATATAGTAAGTGCATATCTTGTAACTATAATACAATATTTTGCAACTAAAGTGAAAAACAGTTTTAAAAATAAAGAAATGAAAAGAGTCAAAAAATTAGGGCTGGGTTTCTACTTTCTAATATTTTACCTCTAAAATCTTATGCCAAAGATATTGGCAAATAATAGCCTATTGGTCAATTTTTTCCTGCCACCTTTATTTGCATGGCCTTTGAGTTAAGAATAATTTTTACATTTAAAAATGATAGGCAAGGGTCAGAATAATAACTTCTAAGATTAAATTACATAAATTGAGACTTCAGTGTTCATTTATTGGAACAAGGCCATCTTCATTAATTACATTTGTCTATGGCTGCTTTTGCACTACAATGGTAGACTTAAGTAACTGTGACAAAGAATATATGTGGCCCCATCTTGGTTTACACTGCTACTCAGTGAACTACAAATCACAGTGAGCTTGAGTGCCGTTCATATTACTGAACATGAGATTTTGTTTTTATTACCAGTGCATATCTATTATGTCAGAACAAGAAAATAAGAGAAAAGTGAACTTTGACTGTCATGCTTTTATGGTACAGTGTAGTGTGGACTATTCTGTTTTGTGATTAGATGACAAAATATGTATTTATTATGTAATGACACTATAGCTGTGCTAAAAGAATAGAATATATCTCCACATAAACAGACGAATCACTTATCACAATATTCCTGACTCACAAGAAGACAACAGTCACAAATATTAGAAGGTTTAAAATGGAATCTCTCATTATAGCAGAGTTTTCTCACAAAACAGAAAAGACAGTGAAGCTTCAACCAATGTACATTTCTAAATGGCTCATTTGTTAGCCAACTATATCCTTATAAGACTGTGGCACTCTAGACAGGGCTATCAAATTGTCCACCCACACAATACATGCCTTAGTGAAAAGCTCAGTACAAGTTTCAGGCAATTTAAAAATCTTAGCCTTTATTATATTGAAATGAAGTCAAATTATTTTTCTATTATGATCCCTTTTGAAATAAGCTTTTACACATTTCTAATGCTTTCTTCAGAACAGCTCATATAAATTGATGATTTTTTAAAAAATTCTTTTATTTCAATTTAATCTATTAATATTTTAGATCTCATTCTCAGAGAAAATTACTTTATTGCATGTAAAGTAATTGCAAATAGAATATAGTTCACAATTTCCTTCCAAATTAAGCTTGAGCCTTGTAAAAATATTTTTAAGTGCCCAATAATATTCAGATATTATTTGCCATGTGTTTATTTTCATAGGAAGAGGTAATATGTTTAATGAAAATACATATCTAAAAGGATAATCTGATTTTGTAAAATTATAAATTCTAGTTTTCAGTCAAAACAACCCCGAACATGAACTTATCAGAATCTTGTCTGACTGACTACAACCCCTTGCCTAACCTTAAAAAACACACCACCAGCCCCACTCTCCACAAGTGTAGCCAAACCAAGGGAAATGAGTCAAGTAGGCTTCATCCCAGGAATGCCAGGCTGGTTCAACATACTCAAGTCTATAAACATAATTCACCACATAAACAGAACCAAAGACAAAAACCACGTGATTATCTCAATTGATGCAGAGAAGGCCTTTGACAAAATTCAAGAGCCCTTTATGCTAAAAACCCTCAATAAACTAGGTATTGACGGAACGTATCTTAAAATAATAAAAGCTATTTATGACAAACCAACAGCTAATATCATACTGAATGGGCAAAAACTGGAAGCATTCCCTTTGAAATCTGGCACTAGACAAGGGTGCCCTCTCTAACCACTCCTATTCAATATCGTACTGGAAGTTCTAGCCAGAGCAATCAGGCAAGAAAAAGATATAAAGGATATTCAAATAGGAAAGGAGGAAGTCAAATTGTCTCTATTTGCAGACGACATGATTGTATATCTAGAAGACCCCATTGTTTCAGCCCAAAATCTCCTGAAACTGATAAGCAACTTCAGCAAAGTCTCAGGATACAAAATCAATGGGAAATGAGAAGTAGAAACATAGATACCTAGGTCAGAGTGAAATGCAAAGAGTAAAAATAGTATCTTGAGCTTTCAGAACCATAAATTTTCAAAATGAGCCAGAGGGCAGAGCAGCAGCTATATTTTCAAACAGAAGTAACTACAACTTTCTAAACAACTACCATGTTATGTTATAGGATAAAAACTGCAGGAAACTATGGCTTAATGTCCTTTTGTATATCAGATAAGTAGGAGGAAGTATCAGTGGTGTGCTTTACTTGGTGAGAGAAGCTTATTAAACATATTCAATAAATATCTTCCACTTATATCCTTTAATGCAATAGAATACTTTTTTATAAATTCAACTTGTGTGTACATTGACAGAAAATGTTCTACATAAACCTGTATTTTTCTTGGGTTTTGAGATGTATGTTTCATAAGATATCTATATATGTATTAAAATTATTTAAATATCAGGAAAAAAACTTGTTTTTGATGAAATCATGGTTAATTATAGCAGCAAAGTGTGCCAAGAGTAAACAAACTTGTTTAATGCTATTAGTCTTTAAGTGAGAACAGTTGATTGAAGAGTTGGGGACACTGGAGCAACAGAGATGGTCAATGAAAAAAATGACAGAAGACTGGTGTCAGCAAAGTGTGGAGTAAGAAACCTTCCTCCCCACCACAAATACACCAATTCAGGAACAATTTACTGAAAAGTTCTCTTTGTGGGAAATCCAGCAACTAATTGAAGGGCTCCTGCACCCTGGGTGAGTGCAAAATCAGATCCATTGAAGGTTGTAAGGATATTCAGGACATCTGTTTGCCAGAATTTCTACCCCCAGCACACCACCATATAATTGGATAAAGAGTCCCAGCTCTCAGCTTCTTCTAGAGGAGGTTTGTGTATCCAGTACCCCAACTTTGATGGGTGCTACCCAAAAGACTGGCTTCTATCTTCTCTGTCTTAAAGTGCTAATAGTGTGTAATTATCTAGCCACCTGGGGGAGAACAGAGATGGTAGCTTAGGTTGGTAGCCACCATAGCTTTTCCTCTCCAGTTTGGAGCATAGAGCAAGCAAATCCCCATCTTTCAGCTTCAGCTTCTCCCTGGGGATGGAAAGAGTTGATCCAAACATCAAACTTTCCAGGGGTTTTCCAAAGGATTGGCTGAAATCCCAAAGGACTCAGTCTCACTTATCCTGGTGCATTGACAAGACCTGGCAAACCCTAGACACCTAGGGCTGCCAGAAATACACAAGGAAATGAGTTGAACAAACATGAGGTTTAAGAGGTTTTAGAATCTCTGCCTAGACTGAGTGGTGGGTATCTTCCATATGAGGCCAGCCCTTTGTGAAGACTGGGAGAGAAGCCTGCTTTGTCTGATGCAAAGACACAAATGCATAGAGTCAAGGAAGATGAAGAAACAGGAAAATATGTTCCAAACTAAGTAACAGAAAAATCTCTAGAATTTGACTCTAATGAAATAAAGATATACAATTTACCTGGAAGAGAATTTAAAATAACTGTCCTAAAGATTTTCACTGAGAAAAGGAGAACACTGCATGAACAAAGTGAGGATTTCAGCAAAGAGATAGAAAATATTTAAAAAGTACCAAACAGAAATCCTGGAACTAAAGAATAAAATAAGTAAATTCAAAAATTCGCTAGAGGGATTTAACAACATACTAGATCAAGCTAAAGAAAGAATCAATAAACTTAAGTAAAGGCCACTGGAATTTGCTGAGTCAGAGGAACAAAAAGGAACTTTAATGAAAAAGAATAAAGAAAGCTTAAAGAACTTATGAAACAACTGGGCAACCGGGAAAACTAGACCCAGTGAAACTGTTTTTCAATCATGAAAGAGAGATAAAGTTTTTCTAGACAAACAAAAACTAAGGAAGTTCATCACAACCAAACCTCCATGCAAGAAATGCTAAGGGAACCTCCTCAACTTGAAATGAAACAATACTAAACAACAACATGTCATAAGAAAGTATAAAAAGTATTGGTAAAGATAAATATATAGACAAATGCAGGACTGTAATTCTGCAATAGTGGTAGGTAAACAGCTTTTAATTGAAGTAAAAAAGTTAAAAGACAAAGTAGCAAAATGCTTTCAATAACTAAAATACTTTTCATAAGTAAAACTATGTTAATAGATACACAATATAAATAAATGTAAATTGTGACAACAATAACAAAATGTATATGGGAGGGAGAATTTAAAGAGATATGTTTTTGTATTTTATTGAACTTAATTAAGTTGTTATCAGAATAAAATACACTGTCATTACTATAAGGTATTATGTAAGCTCCATTGTATCTAAAAAGAAAATACCTATAGAAATGTATCAAAGATTCCCAACAAAACATAAAAAATGACAGCGAGAGGAAAAAATGCACAAAATAATTACAAGGGTAACAGAAAACAGTAAATGACAATAATAAATCTTTCTCTATCAGTAATTACTTCAAATTTAAATAAATTCAACTTCCCAATCAATGACATAGGGTGGTTGAATGGATTAAATGTATAACCCAATTATGTGCTGTAGTTATGCACCCAACAATAAAGCATCTAAACATACAAATAAAACATTGACAAAACTGAAGAGAGAAATAGACAGAATAATAGTAGAAGATTTCAGTATCTCACTTTCATTGATGAATAAAACATATTACCCATTTGCAGACCAAAAGGAAATAAAGGACTTGAACAACCTGATAGAAAAAAATGGATCCAACAGACATACAGAGAACATTTCACCAATAGCAGCATAATACACTTCTCAAGTGCAGCCAGAATATTCTCCACAATAGACCATATATTATTCCAAAGTAAGTCTTAAAAATTTAAAGTGATCAAAATCATACCAACTGTTATTTTTGACTGTAATGGATTGTGAAACTAGAAATCAATAGCCATAGGAAAACTGAAAAATTTACAAATATGTGGACATTAAACAAAACATTCTTGAACAACTAATGGGTCAAAAAGAATTAAAAAGAGACACTAGAAAATATCTTGAAAGACATGAAAATGAAAACACAATATACTAAAACTTATGGGATACAGCCAAAGCAGTATTAAAAGATAAATTTATAACAACAAAAGTATGTGAAAACAGAGGAAAGATCTCAAATTTGCAACTTAATTATACATTTGAAGGGAATAGAAAAGAAGAACAAACTAAACCCAAAGTTAGCTAATGGAAAGAATAACGAAGATCCAAGCAGAAATAAAATAGATGATAGAAAACAATATGAAAAATCAATGAAATTCAGTTTTTTTAAAAGAAATGTAAAATTGACAAATCTTTGGCTAGACTTAAGAAAAAAGAGAAGAATAAAATAAATAAAAACCATATATGAAAGAGGAGATATTACAACTGATATCACAGAAATTAAAAAATTCATAAGTATCTATGATAAACAATTATATGCTAAGAAACTGTGACCTTAAAAATGGATGAATTCCTAGGAACATAAAATCTACCAAACATGAATCATAAAGACATAGAAAATCTGAACATACCAATAACAAGCAAGAAAATTAAATCAGTAATTCAGTAATAAAAGACCTCCAAATAAAGAAAAGCCCAAGAACAGATGGCTTCACTGGTGGATTTTACCAAACATTTAAGGGAAATTTATGTCAATCTTTTGTTATGTCTGCCAAAAAATTGAAGAAGAAATACCTTGAAATTCACTGTATGATGCCAGCATTATTCTGATACCAAAGCCAGACAAGGACACTACAAGATAAGAAAATTACATAATAATATCTCTGATGAACATAGATGCAAAAATTCTCAACAAAAAACCTAACAAGCTCAATTCAACAGCACATTAAAAGATCATACATCAGGGTCAAGTGATATAGGAAGCAATGCGTTCATCCCTGGGCTGGGGTTCAATATATACAAATCAATAAATTTGATGTACCACATTCACAGAGTAAAAAACAAAAAACATTGATTATTTAACATCGCTTCATGATAAAAAAAAAAAAAAAAAAAAAAAACTCTTAACAAATTAGCTGTAGAAGGCATGTAGCTCAACACAATAAAGGCCATATATAACAAGTCCACAGTTTACATCATATTTAATGATCAAAAGTTGAAAGCTTTTCCTCTAAGATCAGGAACAAGGTAAGGATGCCTATTCTTGCTACTTCCATTCAACATAGTACTGGAAGTCCTAGGAAGAGCAATTAGGCAAGAAAATTTTTCACGTGCAGATGAGAAAAAAATGTATATTCTGTGGTTGTTGAATGGAATGTTCAGTAGATATCTGTCAGGTCCATTTGGTCAAGGGTGCAGTTTAAGTTCAGAGTTTCTTTGTCAGTTTTCTGCTTCAGTGATCTGTCTAGTGCTGTCAGTGGGATGTTGAAGTCCTCCACTGTTATTGTGTATGTATATATGTATATATATATATATGATAGTTAAATATTATTATAGAATTGAACTCTTCATCATTATGTATGTTTTGTCTTTTTAAAAAATGATTATTGGTATAAATTCTGTTTTATCTGATGTAAGAATAGCAACCTATGCTCTTTTTTGTTTTCTGTTGTGTGATATATTTTTCTCCACTCCTTTACTTTGAGCCTGTGGGGGTCCTTTCACATTAAATGGATCTCTGGTAGTCAGCAGATGTTGTATCTTGTTTCTTAAATGCAATTCGCCAATCTATATCTTCATTTAGGTCATTTCTGTTCAAATTTAATATTAACATGTGAAGTTTTGTTCCAATCATAGTATTGTTAGCTAGTTATTTTATAGTCCCAGTGGTGTAATTGCTTTCTATGATCTTTGAATTTTGTAATTAATATGAGCTTTTGTGACAGAAGAGTATTGTCCTATATTCTTTTATTACGTAAGAGTATACTCTTTTATGACAAATAGTATTGCCCTTTTTTGTCCATGTTTTCAACCTTTGATCATTTCTTATAGCACCAGTCTCATGGTGATGAATTTTCTAAATATTTGCTAGTTTGAGAAAGATTTTATTTTTCCTTTGTTTATGAAGCATAGTTTGGCAGGATATACAATTTCAGGCTCTAATATGTTTTTCCTTAAGAAGGCTAAAAGTAGGCCACCTAACTCTTTTGGCTTATATGGTTTCTGTTGAGAAATCCACTGCTAGTCTGATGGAATTTCCTTTATAGGTAACTTGACTCTTCTCTCTGTCTTCAGTATTTTTTCTTTAGCATTGACCTTGGTTAGTCTGATGACTATATGCCTTGATGATGTTCCGCTTATATAGTATCTTGCAGGTGTTCTCTGAACTTTTATCTGGATGACTACCTTCCAAAAAGATCAGGGAAATTTTCCTGAATGATTCCCTTAAATATATTTTCCAAATTGCTTACTTTTCCTTCTTTCTCAGGAATACATAGGTATAGAAGCTATAGATTTGGTCAATTTACATAATTCCATATTTCTCAAAGGCTTTGTTTATTTTTTTAATACTTTTCTCTTTATTTTTGTCTGTCTGTGTTAATTTGAAAGACAAGTTTTTAAGCTCTGAAATTCTTTTTTTCTACTTGATCTAGTGTTTTGTTAATGTTTTCAATTGTATTTGGAAATTACTTTTGTGAATTTTTTTATTTTCAGAAGTTTTATATTTTTAAATATAACTATCTTGTCTTTCATTTTCTGAGCTGTTTTTCTGGTTTCTTTGTATTGGTTTTCAGCATTTTCTTGATATCATTGCCCTTCTTTAGAATCAAGTGCAATAATATCTAAGATATTAGAGTCTGTATCTTGAATTCTTTATCAGTAATTTTTCTTTTTCTTGTTTTTCTTTTTTTCTTTTCTTTTTTTTTTTTTTTTTGTTGTTGTTGAGATGGAGTCTCGCTCTGTTGCCCAGGCTGGAGCGCAAGGGCATGGTCTCAGCTCACTGCAACCTCCACCTCCCAGGTTCAAGTGATTCTCCTGCCTCAGCCTCCTGAGTAGCTGGGATTACAGGTGCCCGCCACCATGCCTGGCTGATTTTTGTATTTTTTTGTAGAGATGGGTTGGCCATGTTGGCCAGGCTGGTCTTGAACTCCTGACCTTGTGATCCACCTGCCTTGGCCTCCCAAAGTGCTGGGATTATAGGTGTGAGCCACCATGCTCAGCCTATCAGTCATTTTTCATTTTTTTTTAGGGTCCATTGCTAGAAAGCTAGCCGGATCCTTTGGAGGTGTCAAAACACTCTATCTTTTTGTACCACTGGAGTTCTTGCACTGATTTCTTCCCATCCGAAGGAGTGGTTGCTTCTAATTTTTGAATTTGCTATTGTTTGGATGGGACTTTATAATGTTTATTCTTTTTTCCCCTGAGGGTATGACTATGGTGTATGTTGTGTATGATTGTTTAGCTTCTTTTCTGGGTGCTTTCACGATGCCAAGACTCTGCATGGGCTCTTTGGTTATGGATAGCCTTTGTGTGGTGGCTTTCTCAAATACTGCTTGTTGTATCCGTGTATTGGGCATATGAGCCAACACATTATCTTCTGGGTGATTATGAGTGCAGAGGTCTAATGAAACTTAATCTTGTACACTAGTACTATAACCTTCTGACAGAGGATTTTTATTTGGTGGTGCAATTCAGTCTCCAGTCAAGTAGGTGGTGCTTATGAGTAAGAATTAGCTCACCCTCAGGCAGACTAATGATGAGTGGAGACAACTGCCCTAATTGAGGTTAGTGGGGGGAGCTTGTGTTGGAGTGAACTGAGGTCTTGGTGGTAGGGGCAGAGGCAGGGGGCTGTGCTAGCCCCTTATCCTGGGCAGGCGGGAATGTGATCCATTTTCCTATCCTATCTCTGTCACAGGGCTCGCACCTTCAGCATATAGACATTGTTCTTTGTCTCCCAGGCTGCAGTGTGACTGAAGTCTGTAGAATTGCCCGTCTAGTGGCTACCACCAAAATGGGCTCAGGGCAGAGCCTCTTCCCCCAGCCTAGAGCAGACAGCACTGCCCCTCGTCTGCCCTTTATTGCTGGGACACTGCCATTCTGCGTAGGGATGGGAGACAGGCCCTACCCTTTATGCATACCTGGGTGGCATGGGCTCACTTTCAATGAGGTGTAGCTGCCACGAAGAGTGCTGGAAAGGCGACCTACAAGTGCAGTCAGTCAGTCCTCAGCAGGAAAAGCTTCTGCTGTGTCCACAACAGGGCACCAGAGGAGCAGGAGATGACTTGCTCTCCTTGTCTGTTTATAGCCACCACTGCCACCCGCTTCAGCATTGGCACTGTGCAGCATTCCCTCTTGCCAAGTACGGCTTTGGCAGAAATGTTCTCAGCCCTCCCATAGGGGTGACCTGCACCAAGGGCTAGACTTCCGTGGGACCTGCAGCTCCCCAGGAACCCACCAGTCTCCTGTGGTGGCCAAAGTCAGAGCAGGTTCTGAGGTATGTTTGTAGGGGATCTGGTAGTGTGGCAACATAAGGATGAGGTTCCCTGGACGGGGCAGTGGCCCACAATGGGTGAACAACCAGTGTGGCACCTGCCATTTCAGTTAGGGTCTGAGGGAAGTGTGGGCACACCAGCATGAGCTGGCCACCTGAGGCTCCCTCCCCAGAGAGTTGCCATATTGCCACCAACTGCATTGCCTGGGGTTGTAAGGGCAGAAGTGTTCTCTGACAGTTTGTCAGTCAGAAGTTTGTCATAGGAGTGAAGGGAGCAGAGAAGTACCCCAACCTACCCTTTACATGGGACTCCAAGTTCCTCAGGGGTCAGTGCCTGCCAGACTTTTGCTGCTTTCCTTGTCTGCACCCCAGTTTCTTCCCGTGAGCTCTCTGAAAGTTCATGGCTCTCTTCCCTCAGTTTTCCATTTGGATCATGACCATTCAACTGTCTGTAACTGATCTTTCTAAGAACTGGCATCTGACATCCCTAGTCCGTCATCTTAAAAAAAAAAAAGCTACAATAAAGTTATAAAAATAAAAGTAATTGCACTGTGATGTTACAAAGGCTACTATATCACTAGGCAACAAGAATTTTTCAGCTCCATTATCTTATGGTACCACTGTTTTATATGTGATCTATCATTTGACAAACATCATTATGTATGACTGCACATAACAAATTGCCAATAGAATTAGAAAGTGCATTCTACTTCTAGAAATCAATGTTGTCTTCACAGAGGCAGAGGTGAACTTTGAAGGATAAATAGGAATTCAGAAGGCAAAGAAGGAAGTATCTGTTGTATTTTTGGAATGACAAATATGATGTGGCTGAAGCATTGGGATTGTGTATGGGGGCATAAAATGTGACTGGATATAAAGTTTAAATCTTTATGGGAGGTAGGTCAAATTGTGGAGAATGGATTAATCCTTGAAGTCACTCTGAGGGGTAAGGACACTATTATCTCCATTTCACAGATGAGGAAACTAAAGCACAGAAGATTAAATGATTTACATAGGCTACCTGACTAGTAAGTGGTAGGGCAGGGATTCAAACCCACAAGGAAGGCTTGTACATATTTATTGATTTTTTATAACAATTTTTTAAAAGTTGAGACTATTCTATTATAAAAGCAATAAGGAATTTGATATTTAGTACCCATATCATAATAGTTTTACAAATGTTTTAGCAAAAGTTTGAAAAGTTTTATAGTTAGAAAATTCTCATTGAACTAAGATTTATTTCCATAGTTAGGAAAGCCAACCTCCCATTGGAGACTACTTTAATATAGCCTCATGAGATCTTACTTTAAATTATTTTCTCTGCTGTACCACAACATAAAGTCTTACAGTTTCTTTATTTCAAATGTTTTTATTTGAAAAAGAAAAAAAACATTTATTTCTGATATTATTGGTTATTAATTTTTGTGCAACTTAATAGTGTTGATATAAGATCAATGTCAACTGATGGAGCAATTCTAAGGGTGTTTGCTCCATTAGTAATAATCAGTGGAGTTAATTAATTACACAAGGTTCATTTGAAATTACAGGTTTTGCCTGTCAAACACGGGATATCTCAGGATAAAAAATGTGGAGAGGGATTAATACTGAACATTTCATTTCAGAAAATGTAGCCAATAGTAAATTACAGTCTTTTGTTGATCTATCTTAGACACCTGTGCACATCTTCTAATAAACTGTTCCATTTTTCAGTAGGCATTCTAAGAATAAGAACTAAATAAGATATTATTCTTTTAAAGTCTTCAGTAATATAATTTACTTTTGTGTGGGCAAAGGACATGAACAGACACTTCTCAAAAAAAGACATGAGGTTGACATAAGAAAAAAAAGCTCAATATCACTAATCATTAGAGAAATGCAAATCAAAACCTCAATGAGATACCATCTCACAGCAGTCAGAATGGTTATTAGTAAAAAGTAAAAAAAAACCAACAGATTCTGGTGAGGTTGTGGAGCAAAAGGAACTCTTACATTACTGGTGAAAGTGTAAATTACTTCAACCATCGTGGAAGACAGTGAGATGATTCCTCAAAGTCCTAGAGGCAGAAATGCCATTTGACTCAACAATGCCATTATTGGGTGTATTCCCAAAGGAATATGAATTATTCTGTTATAAAGATGGATGCACATGTGTGTTCATTGCAGCACTATTCACAATAGCAAAGACATGGAATCAACTTAAATACCCATCAATGATAGACTAGGTAAAGAAAATGTGGTATATACATACCCTGGAATACTATGCAGCCGTAAAAAGGAATAAGATCATGTCCTTAGCAAGGATATGGATGGAACTGGAAGCCATTACCCTCAGCAAACTTAAGCAGTAACAGAAAACCAAATACCACATGGTCTCACTTTTAAGTGGGAGCTGAATGATGAGAACACATGGACATCTGGGGGGAAACAACACACTGAGGCCTGTTGGAGGGTAGGAGGTGGAAGGATGGAAAGCATCAGGAAGAATAGCTGATGGATGCTTGGCTTAATACCTAGGTGATGGGATGATCTGTGCAGCAAACTACCATGGCACATATTTACTTATGCAACAAACCTGCACATCGTGCACATGGACATCTGAACTTCAAAAAAAAAGCTGGAGATAAAAAAAAAAAAAAAGAATTTACTTTTGTTCCAGAATTAACTCTCAGATGTTCTGTGTTTCATCATTTTATTTTTTTCACATAATTTGTGAATGTGATTCATATCAATTCATTTTGATATATAATTTATTTCTGATATTTTGTTTATTTGAAGTGAAAGGTAATTAGGTAAGTATCTATACCCTGCGTTTATCATGTATTTTATTTCCAGGTAAATTTGAAAAATCTGAAGTATTTTTCTAAATTCGATCATGGTTTATTTGACAATTTACAAGTACTCAGGCCTGTGTTTGCATGAGTTCAATAACATATATTTTCATGTATATATAGGACTAAGAAATCTTACAAAAGTATAGTCTCATAATTTGGGGGTCCTAGTTATACATTTTATATTTCTAGGTTAGGATGCTGGTTTTTAGCCAGCTGATTTTAGAATAAGAACTCATATTGTTATTCTCCCTTCATAGCTCCATATAAGTCAAACTGTTCAGTATGATTTTCTATTTATCAAAGGCATAACAACTCACTATTTGGTATATTTACTCTTTAATGTGACATATGACATATTTTCTGTGGATAAGGAGAACTGTGTATTTGTGTGTATATGTATATATAACATTTTTGACCAATCACTATTTCAGAGAAAAAACAGATAAAAAGAAACTCATTTTCATTACATTAAATATAAGCCTGTACATATTGAGAGGAAATTTACAGCAAGGAATTGTTCCTTTAGTCATTGAGTACTTTTCCTGAAAATTATTTAATACTTCAAAGACAAACCACAAATGACCAAAGCCTCTTAATATTTACCACATAGGTTTATATTAACACTATACTTTTGTTTTGAGTTTTCGAGACATCTGAGACTTAAGTATGTTCTTATTTAGTTATACAGTTTAGTAGTGTGGGAGTAGTACTATGAAGGTGACATTGTGAAGGAGATCAATTTAGTCTACTTCTCGACTAAATTCTTAAATCTCTATTTCAGCTATCTTGCCCCTAGAATGAGAGCTTAAAAGCTCCTCAGGTGCATACAGTACATACTCTTCACAGGTTATCTCCTTTCTATAGAATCCTGTCGCCATATAAGCAAGTGTAGCTACCAGTCAATTGAGATATGTCTCAAGAAATTATCAGCCCTCACATATATTAATTAAGTGCTAATAAGGTACTGAGCCAAGCACTGAGGGCACTGAGCCAAATTTCGATTTCACATTCTTCATTCTCCAAGGAGGTTTAGATACTGGTGCTGTCACTAGGGTGCTGGAATTCTAGAACCCATTGGGAAAAATAAATTACTTTGCACATCAATGTTTACTATAAAATATCAACTGATATAAATACTGATAATAATGAATAAATGTTAAATAATAAATTGAAAGTGATGATGTTCTTGGTTTGGAGAACATGACACCTATAATCTTAGCAGTATCAGAATCACTGCAACCTTAATAGGATTAATTCCATTTTGGAATATCAGTATTCTGAGATTACTATTTTGAATGTTCTCTTTTATTTATTTTAATTGTACTTTAGGTTCTGGGGTACTTGTGCAGATTATGCAAGATTGTTGCATAGGTACACACATGTCAATGTGGTTTGCTGCCTCCATCTGCCAGTCACCTACATCTGGCATTCCTCCCTGTGTTATCCCTCCCTGACCTCCCCACCCCTCTGCTGTCCCTCCCTTGGCTCCCCCGCCAAAATACCTCAGTGTGTGATGCTCCCCTCCCTGTGTCCATGTGTTCTCATTGTTCATCACCTGCCTATGAGTGAGAACATACGGTGTTTGATTTTCTGTTCTTGTGTCATTTTGCTGAGAATTATGGATTCTCAGATTCATCCATGTCCCTACAAAGGACCAAACTCATCATTTTTTATGGCTATATAGTATTCCATGGTGTATATGTGCCACATTTTCATTGTCCAGTCTATCGTCGATGGGCATGTGGGTTAGTTCCGGTTTTTACTATTGTAAACAGTGCTGTTATGAACATACGTGTGCATGTGTCTTTATAATAGAATAATTTGTAATCCTTTGGGTATATACCCAGTAATGGGATTACTGGGTCAAATGGAATTTCTATATATTTTCTCCAAGTAAACTTGTTTGCTTTCCTATTCTTTTTTAGAAATTATATTATTTTAAAAAATTGACAGATAAAATTGTATTTATAGTGTACAACATGATGCTTTGAAATATATCTATATATATATGCACTATAGAATTACTAAATATAGCTAATTAACGTTTGCCTTACCTCACAGTTATTATTTTTGTAGTGAGAATACTTATCCACTCTCACTATTTTTCAAGAATGCAATATGTTATTAACTATTGTCACTATGTTGTGCAATAGATCTCTTGAACTTATTTCTCCTGTCAAACTAGAATTTTATATCCTTTGACCAGCATTACTACAGCCCCTTCCTCAGCCCTCCAAGTGCCACAGCCCCTGGTAGCCATCATTCTACTCTCCAGTTCTATGTGTTTGCTTTCCCATTCTATCTTACCTCTTCCTTACTACCTAGTTATTCCTAGTGCTCACGGTGTGTCAGAACTGCAGAAAGCACAGTGAAATAAAATCCTTTCTCTTTTCTTCCCTTCTATTTTCTCAATGAGTTTCAGGTGAGAAGATAATAAAAGAAACCAAACTGATTGAAATTGTTATTAGCAGAAAGTAAAATTTTAATTTCCTGCTGGTACAATAAGTTTTTGTCTGGTCTCTGGGGCAGGAAGATTATGAATATTCTTTTCTGACACTTTCAAACTGCTTCTAAATACCTTAGGTGCATTTGTAATACAACAGTGTAACAGCTTTATTAGCAAAAAAAATATTTCTAATTTTGAGCTAAATTATTTAAGTTTATGCCTCTTTTTCTTTTGCAAAACTCAATTTGTTTCTTGTAATGATTGCCATGATTGAATTAGATGACAATATAGCATAAAAGTATTTTATGACATCACAGTGATTAATCCAAAACTATCAGCATCAATAAAGTTAATACACTATAGTTCATGAAAACAACGGTCATGTTTATGAAATTGAAACATTGTTTATATGTAAATGGCCTATTTTTCTCATGCTACCACACTAATTTTCTCTTAGGGCTTATGAATATGAATCTTAAATATTAAAATAGTGCTACTCACTGCCAACACTCTGTCCTCAGCCTTTTTGAATTCACAAAATTCCTGTAAATTGTGGATTATTTTCTCCAACTTACAAATAAAGAAATTGTTCAAAAAAGTAACTCGCCAATAAATAGGTTCTAGAAATCTACTATACAGCATAGTGCCTATAGCTAACAATACTGTATTGTATACTTAAAATCTTCTGAGAGGGTGGATCTTATGTTGTGTGCTTACACACACATGCAAATAACAATAATGATGATAATAAAAGCATTAGGAAGCTTTGGGAGGAGATAGATATATTTCCACATGTAAGCACTGTAAGTTCACATGGATATAACCCATGTGCCCCAGATGTGTTCTGTGGCCCTTTCTATACTGAATATACCTAAGGTAGACACACTGAATAAGACGAATCTATGAAAAAGTCTAATATATGAGCCTTATTAAAGTAAATTGATCTGTCCACGTTGTGTATAGAACATTGTCAGCAACTAGATAAAGAAAGTTAGGTTGTTCCATCTCTATGTTCACACCAGGCACCAGGCAGCGACATTCTAATAATACTCCGACTCTTCCCCCTTATCCTTCTGCCTCCTCAATAGCCTTGATTTGTAGCATTTGCCAATATATGTGGTTAAATTATTTCTCTATGGCCAATTTCATACCACTGAGTGGTTTTCAGTGAACATAAAGTTAGGAAGAGATGTATGTAACTGGTGCTGGTGAGCTGGGGAAGCCAGCCCTAGCATACCACTGCTCCCAGGTTATCTACAGTAGATTGTAAGCCAGAGTTTTCATCAAAAACGTCCTCCAAAATATAATTAAAAAATGAGAAACATAGTTTCTATGTGTCAGTATAAATCAATTTTTATTGCATTGAAGGAGGTAAAGATTCTTTTTACTTTCTGATAAAAACAGATGAAGTATGTTCATTTGTGCCCCTGGGCCCTCTGTGTTCCTGTGCCTCCTCTCACAAGGCATGCAATTTTTCTGTAACTGCCAGTACAGATCTTATCTTCCTTAAAGGCTTCTCTTCTCTGTTTTTGATTATATCGGCCAACTCCAGCTTATAATGCTGTGAAAAAGGCTTCAGATTTGGTGTCATTCATTTATTTATTCAAGAAACACTTATTGAGCTTTTAATATGCCAGGTACTGAAAATATAAACATGATTAGACAGACCATGCTACAGCCTATCATAGGCACTATACACTTGATTGTATAATGTTATTAAATTGAAATTTTGAAAAGTTTTATAAGGAAGTGTAAAGTGTTAAGAGTGTATACTGACAATTATAAGTGATAAAATTAGATTTGGTAGATCTGATTTTGAATTTTGATTCAGTCTCTGATTATATGGCTTTGGGGAATTGCTCTCTTTGTTTTTTTAACTTATTGAGGGATGACTGACATGTAAAAAGCTGCACATATTTAATGTACACAACTCAATGAGTTTGCAATAAGTATATACCCATGAAGTCATTACTAGCATCAAAGCCACAGATATATCTATCACCTCCCAAAACTTCCTAATGCCATTATCATCATTATTATTATCATTATTAGTGTGTATGTGGTAAGAACACATCATAAGATACACACTCTTGAAAGATTTTTAAGTATACAATACAGTATTGTTAGCTAAAGCCACTATGCTATACAGTAGATCTCTAGAACCTATTTATTAGGAAGTCACTCTTTTGAACCTCAATTTCGTTATTTGTAAGTTGGGGAAAATAGTCTACAGTTTACAGGGAATTTTTGAAGATTAAATGAGAAGATATAAATAAAACACTCAGCATAGTAGATGGTACATGGTAAATTTTCTATAAAGGCTAGTTTCTTTTTCTTTCTTTTTTTTTCTTTCTCTTTTTTTTTTTTTTAGCTGTAAACTCTTACAGCTATTTTAAGTTCCAAATGAATTGGCATTTATTTATATTCTATCTTGGGTTTTGTTTGCCTCCTCTAGTATCCTCAGCTTGTACCTCTACACAGCTTCTTATACATAGTTTGTTATTCCTGTCAACGTTGATCACAAGATAGTATCAATGTTTTTTGTTTTTTTATTCTTTTTTTTTTTTTTTTTTGAGACGGAGTTTCACTCTTGTTACTCCGGCTGGAGTGCAATGGCGCGATCTCGGCTCACCGCAACATGCGCCTCCTGGGTTCAGGCAATTCTCCTGCCTCAACCTCCTGAGTAGCTGGGATTACAGGCACGCACCACCATGCCCAGCTAATGTTTTGTATTTTTAGTAGGGACGGGGTTTCACCATGTTGACCAGGATGGTCTCGATCTCTTTCACCTTGTGATCCACCCGCCTCGGCCTCCCAAAGTGCTGGGATTACAGGCTTGAGCCACCGCGCCCAGCTATTTTTTTATTCTTGATTCTTAATTTGCCTGCCCATTGAGATACCTGTCATAAGTAAACATTTCTCCATTGTTTTCCAATTTGAATCACTTTCCTGGTACTTTAAATTTTGTATTTTATATCCTGTCCATCTGTCTTTTATAATTTTTTTCCCAAATAAATTTTAGCACTCAGCTATTGCTGTGTCACAATCCATTTCCAAACTCAGTGGCTTCAAACAGCAACCATTTTATTTAGGTAATAATTCTGTAGGTTGTGAATTTGGGTTGGACTCAGCCAGTTAGTTCTTCTAGTATGAGTTGGCTGGTGCCCACATCTACAATCAACTAATGATGTCACAATGGAGGCTGGCTGGTTTGTGAAGTCCTCAGCTGGATGACTGCCAGCTAGGGCTTCTCTCTCCATGATCACTGATTATCCAGCTGGCTAGGCTGGGGACATTTGCTAATGTCACATTTGTTAATGCCTCATTGATCCAGATTCAAGGATTGGAGAAATATATTCCAACTCTTAATGGAGGGAGCTGCTAAAATATGGCCATTAAAAAAATTACCACATTATCTATGTATTTTTCATTTGTAAACATCTATACAGAAATACCAAGTGTTTTTATCTTTGCTTTCAGATTTTTTAATTGTTTCACAGTTGAATTTCATAAACTTTCCTCATGAAAATCTGTTTTTCTCCTCAGCAACTCCTCAGTTTTTCCAGGCAAGCCTTTCTGTTCTTAATTACTGTAATTTTCAGAATGAGCTACTTTCTACATGTGCACATGTCTTTTAAATTAATATAATACAAAACTAAATCTGGAAAATTTTACAGTTTTACATTTTTTGTTCACTTCCTAACCTATTTCCCTGAAGCAAATTGACAGGGCTGTTCAGAATTTATAATTTAATTAAAATGAGATTGGGGAGGTAAGGAAGTACCACTTTCTCTTTTGCATTCATTTTTTAAGGATCTCAGGACATATGTTGATCTATTTTCTCTCTCTTCCTTACAAATTAAAACAACAAAATGTTTTAAAATAATAGTGAAATTGCAAGCTTTGCTGATTATAAAAATATGTGCTCTATCTCATCTTGCCTTTTCTCTCCTGCTCTGATATGAACTTCACATTATCCCCCCAATTGCTCTTCTGTTTTTGCTCACTTTAACTCCTTTTACTAAACTTTTCACTCCTTTGCTGATGTAAAACCTGGTTATTGTTTAAGAGCAACTCAAGTCCTATATCCTCCGTGAAGTTTTCACTGATTGCCTAGGTTATCCTTGATTTTACTCTGTTGTGAACTCCTACAGCATTTAATGGCTGGTACCACATAAGAACATTTGCCTCATTACAGATTGGTATTGGTTAATGCTTTTAATGTGTATTTTTAATTTGTATTATTTGCTGCTGTTTTCATTGTTGGGCTTAATTCATTAGCCTGTTTGTTGTTGTTGTTGTTGTTGTTGTTGTTGTTGTTGTTTGTAGAGACGGGCTTTCTCCATGTTGGTCAGGCTAGTCTCGAACTCACGACCTCAGGTGATCTACCTGCCTCGGCCTCCCAAAGTGCTGGGATTACAAGCATGAGCCACCGCACCTGGCCTCATAAGCTGTTTTATGATCTACCAAAATTGGGAATTCTCATGTCATTTTTTAAAAGAAAACACATTATTAGGTTTCATTTACTTATTCAAGACATTAAATGCTTATTATGTTCTAAGATTAAAAATAAACACTATCTCAAGATACAAAGTTAACTTAGTTTTGATGTTTTGCTCAAGACAGTGTTAGAAACTTGTAAGAAACAGTATTTTGAAAATGTGCAACAGTACCTTCTAAACTAGTAAATCTAAGTTAGTGGCCCTTTTGATGAACAACTTTAGGATTTAAAGATTTCTACTCTCTATCTAAAATAGTTGTAGTCACATAGCCTTTTGTTTTATAATTATTACAAATACCTTCCCAGGGTCAGGTGAGTATGGCCAGCATTAGTTTAACACTGTCTTTTTCTTTTAACAAGAAAACACTAGGAACCATGGTGCAGTAGCCTAATAATACCTCTTTGCTATCCTCTCAGTCTCTTTTTCTCTGTTACTCTCCCTCAGCAGAAAATTTCCATTGGACTTCGAGTGCTTTGATATATTATGATTAACGATGCCTTGTGTTTTCTGACTCTGTTAGAGTCACCATGGAATTAAACATTATATGCTTACTCAGCTTAATGTACTTGACCTTTTCCTATGATTGACACATCTAAATTTCTGTAGCAACGCAGTCATTATGCAACAGCTGTGTTATATTTATTTCATATAAAAACCAAAAACAAAAAGGCACAGTGATCTTCAAGAGTAGATACCTTGAACCCTTCCCTCCCAGCTAAATGAAGGAGACTAGTTTATTAATAGCATTATTAATCAGTTTCCAAATACATCTCTCTCCTCACCACATTTTATAAACATTCAGTTTACTGTGACCATAGTCACATCAAGAATCATTTCAATACTGGTACTTATTATATAATTAAAGTATTTTCAATAATTCTGAATCTGCTGAACATAATAATACCCACACAACTTAAGTGTCAAATATCCAGGATTTTTGCTCAGAAAATAATATATATAAACCTTTGATTTTCTTAATGATGAAACTGTATTTTGTCTGAATTGACGTGTATATCTTTAAGTTAAAGAGAGAAGGCCAGTCGTGCTGGCTCACGCCTGTAATACCAGCACTTTGGGAGGCCAAGGTGGGCTGATCACGAGGTCAGGAGATCAAGACCATCCTGGCTAACATGGTGAAACCCCGTATCTACTAAAATTACAGAAAATTAGCTGGGCGTGATGGCATGTGCCTATAGTCTCAGCTACTTGGGAGGCTGAGGCAGGAGAAATGCTTGAACCCAGGAGGTGGAGGTTGCAGTGAGCTGACAGCATTCCAGCCTGGCAATGGGCAACAGACTGAGACTGTCGAGAGAGAGAGAGAGAGAGAGAGAGAGAGAGAGAGAGAGAGAGAGAGAGA